>NC_134329.1:17188344-17531726 GCF_964195595.1 Calonectris borealis
ACTGAGGTGAAGTTAAATATGATCTAACAGTCAGCTTATACAGACTCCTGTAGTACTGAGTCTACTTGTGGGGTCAGGGACAGAAGAGAGAAACAGATGCTAATGATCTGCTGCATGGTGCCGTGGGTCAGGCTTATCCTACAGGTGTTGTCTCTAGAACTTCTATGGAAAGCAACCAGATGAAATTTTCAGTCCTAAGAGGTGCTCCAAACTCTACAACGTGAGGAGGGAAACACTGATGTAGTTCTACAGACATCCACTCACACAACATGGAGAGACTCAGTAAAAGACAAAGAAACTTCCTTTCCTGGTTTGAAAGCTACTTTTGGTGCTATAAAACTGCAGAGAGTAAAAGAGGTTCCCTGGATGATGCTGAACACATCCACTGACAGTCTTGGAATGTTCCTCAGAGAGGACACCATAGATCCTTTCTTTCCCTTCCACATCTTATCTCTTGTTTTTTGATTTATGTTCCAGAAAGAGAAACTCGCCTCTTCCCATTGTTACAATTGGTGTTTGTCTGTTTGGCTTGTTTATCTAAAGCAACTTCAGAAAGAAACAATTCCAAACATATAAAAAGAGTGTTCTATTGTTCCATCTGAACCAAGAAACACAGTGAAAGGATTATTAAACAGATGGAAAAAAGACCTAATAGATAGGGAGGAAAAAAAAAGATGGAAGTAGCACCAAAATATACAATGGAACAATTAGTGTGAGAGACGTCTCTACAAATCATATTGAACAGAATTGAAATGAGTATATAAGGTGTGCACTGAACCACTACAGGTAGCATAGGGAAGAAAAGAAGATAGCAAAACTGTTACATCAAGTAAGCTTGTGTAAACAGAGAACCCTGTTTAATTTCTCTCCTTTGTTCAGTCACATCACTTCAGGCTAGATCACTGTAATCAGGACTCCCCACTTGCTATTGCACCATGCTGAGCACAGCTGAACATCAAGAATATTAAAATGAAATTACCTCTGCTTGCTACTTCACAAGATGTAATAGAATGCTATACAAAACCAGCTTCGACCCTGTACAAGAGAGTGTCACAGAAGTGTAGAGAAGGCAACTTCTATAAAGCTTGCAAACTGCTACATCAGTCACTGTTTCACCAGTGAATGTTGCCGTCATTGCATCATTCAACCATTGGAAAGAAATCATTATTCCCAGATTAACAGAGCAGCCAACGCATAGCAACTTTCAGCTTCAGAACAGAATTGCTCTCTGCTCCATCAATAGCACAAAGGTAGAAAGTATGAGGCAGTCATGAATAACCAGCTGCAATGCTCATTCTCCAGGAACTGAAAAGTAAATTGATTTCCATATGACTCAAATGCTCAAATCAATACCTACCCTCCCTTCCTCCTGTACACAAATAGACACTTTTCTTCCTTTAAAATAACCAATATTATCTCCAAATTTAAGGAGCATCATCCTGTGCTTAACATTGTATAAATATATTTTTCAGGGGAAAACTACCCTGAAACATTTTCTGTCTTTTACTTTATCCAATGAAAAATTTGTCATCAGTTTTTGTGAATCTGGTCACAGACAATTGTGGTGCAATGGTTTTGTATTCATGTTCTTCATCTTCTAGGAAACCAGTTCTAGAATTTGATACCAACTTACGATTTGAATCAGTCTAGCAACACATCACAACATCCCTATGTTTACAATCCTAGAAGGTGAAGGACATATGAAAATATAATTTCCCTGGGATATGTCACTGTCCAAAATTACAGTGACATCACATAAGAGGCCACTCTAAGTAGATTCCTAATGAAAATTAAAAGTTGTCTATTGACTAAATACTAAATTATTAATAACTTTCTGAGAAAACTATTTGAAGTAGCAAGACCACGTGTATCCATTAACAATGACAGCAAGTAGCTCCATCTCAGTTCAAAGGTAGTAAAAAGAATTAAAGCCCATAGTGGACAGACCTGCACATGTGAGTTACAGTCTGCTAAGGCTCTAGATGGTATGTAAGCCATAAAGATACTGATAGCCAAAACACTCTGAGGATGAAAGCATGCACATCAGCAGTGGAATGTGCTCCTGCATGGTCATTTAGAGAAAAGCACTTCTTCCACCTTTATTTGCATATATAATATGATGGACTGACAGACTTTTTTTTTAAAAAACTCCAAGAAAATCCTTTTTATTAAATGACTACCAATGGCAGCTTCAGATATTGCTGCTCCTGCAAATGAAGTAACAACACAAGGAAAACAATAAATGCCTAAGTTTTTGCCTCTGGGCCTCACATAATTTCTTAAACTACTCAGTTTAAATTAATCCAGCTCAGTTAATCCTACTCAAAGGTAGGTTCTAATGGCTGCTAAGGTAAACAGTAGTTATTTGTCCACACAAATCATGAATTTTGGACATAGGCTGTAGTGTTCCTACCATTCACAGATTCATTTCCCCACATTCTCAACATTCAGGGTAGAATACACGCTGCCTGGAAGTACTGGGCTGTTTATTTTCAAAAAAGCACAGAAACACACACACATAGGATCAATTTACTTATAAAACATATAGTATCATCAATGGCAGATATCTTGAACTATTTTTCCTTAATAGTGTAAGAACAACAAATGCAAATCTAAAGTCTATACTTCCTACCATTCTTGTCATTTTGAAAAGGTTAAACCCCTAAAATCCATTCCTGTGCTTTGGTTTTTGAATATCGTTCCAACTCCCTGCCTTCAACTAAAGAGTCCTTAGCATGGTTACTGTACAATTAAGTTAAACATCCAAACAACATAGCACGTTATCAAGCACAGATATTTCAAGATGCTTAACAGTAACGTAACATTCAAAAGCTGATGTATTCTACAGAGTTAGTTATTGCAGGCCAACATGGAGAGCATGTCAAGTTTTCAGGTGAACAACTGAAGATACTTATCTCAGTGTAATAATGATCCCAAAGGGCACAGAATTGCATAGATTGCAGGTAGGCAGGGCCAAGGTGCTCTGACATTATGTCCTTTTTATAAAGGCACTGTACTAAGTATTGTTTATTTATACAAATATAAATAAATATATTTAATAAATATATTTAAATAAAAATAGATAAATATGGCTAAGTATGTTATCTTCATATAGGGTTACACTATATATAAAAATTTATATTGTTTGTATAAATTCCTCTAAAATTATTCCTTTAACTAGTACCTCTAGTCTTACATATAAATTTTATATATACTTCATCATTTACTTTATATATAAATTTATAGTTTATATTTAATATAAGCACTGTATATTTATTTGTAATGCCACTGTACCAAGTCCAAAGGTGCTCTGATATTACTACTTTTAACAACACTGTCATAAATAACAGTAACACAGAACTAAATCTGTTTATTCTATGTAAATTTTATGGTTTAGGGTGGTTTTTTTTAATTTGTACACTTTTCCTACAAAACCTAACAAGAATAATAAATAACAAAAGGATAGAGCAAACATTCTATGTCCTTTCAACAAATCAATGGATTTGCAGGAAAGAATGAGAAGAATCACTCATTAAAGAGAGAAAGGCAGGCAGGGAAGTACTATTAGCTGGGCTACTGGTACATGTCTCTAGAAAGAAGTTTATTCCAAAATTCTCTAATCAGACACTTCAAGGTGCTCAAAAATTAGCTAACAAGGAAAACTGAAGCCACTATTTGTTCAGTTTCTTCTCAGCCACCAGTAGCCACTCAGTCTTTCATTCCACTACATGGCAAATCAGTACTGATTACAGTAGTGTTCACTGCCTCCACCAGTGACACTTAGGGAGCACAGGCAAAGACCCTGATGTACTGTAGCAGTGTAAGTAAAAGTGTACTTTTCTAGTCCAAATACTAACATATATCATGCCTTAATGGATATCTGCCCCCATCCAGTTTGGTCATAAAGGGTAAAGGGGCAGTCCTACAGCCTCTGAAGTCTCTTACTGGAAACACTCTTTTGTGTCACAAGTCACAAAATCGCCCACTGGGAAGATGTTTGTAGATTCTGTACTTTAATTTATATGACTACTGTCTTAGATACTATATTTTAGAATAAAACATAAAGTATTGATTCAGGATAGGCAGACAATTACACATCTTCCAAATGTAAAGCTATACAGCATGTAAAAGCATTTTGTGTTAGCTACTTAATATCACAGAGGAACTATTTTTATTATAATAATTAATAAGTCTTTGGGGTTTTAATTAACAAGACTTTGGATCTGAGAGTACAGTATAGAGTGAATACTGTGAGAATGAAGTTCTCCAGTAGATGGAAGCATTAGTCAGCAAAAGTTGAGCTCACATAGCTCATAGTATTGTCTATCCTGCAGCACTGCATGCTGCCTCCCCTACCAGACACAGAATTTTACCATGTAGATACCCTGAGTGGTCGACACTGGTGGAAAGCAAATCTATAATTCTTTTTGAATATGAGATCTCCAGTATTGCTATATGACAGCATACAATTATTTTTTAAGTATTTACAAAAACCTGATGTTGGTGAAAGATCAGAGGCAGGTAGCTGTAATATGAATCGTGAACCTGACTGCTGATTCCAGGTAAAATTTACCAAAAAATCATAAAACCTTTTCCTGTATCTCCTTGACAGTTGAACAAACACAGTCCAGCTTCTTGCTTTCTTTCTCATATTTTACCAATAAATGTAATCCAAATGTAAATGGTTAAAATGTACTTAAATACAATAAACCCAAGTTGCCAGGTATAGTGCTGAAATAGAACAAACCCAAGTCAGGGGTCATTCTGAAGCTCCGTTAACAGGAAAAGTAACACAAGTGGTCATTAACGATACTAGTAACTGTAAGATTGTTCCAGTCCATTAAAGTCCAGGAAAGTTGCAAGATTATTGACACATATTTCACAGTGATGAAAGTCCCTTAGCTCAAAATGAACAAAGTACCTGATTTGCAAACACCATCACTGCATGTTGATTAACTAAACACTGCTATCAAGTTAGAATTTAAGAATTTATACACAAGTCTAAAACACAGGCCAGTGATTATTCACAACTCTCACCTGACTGTGAGGAACCCCTCAACACTGACTGGCTTCTGCTTTCCACCCCCATTAGCTGTTCTGTCTCATTGCCATCTGATATCTTACAACTGTTGTTTCCTGCAGCCCTACCTAGTTACAGATGTGAAACACAATTTTCCTTTAGAGTTACTTTGGCACAGAAGCTGAGATTATTTTGTGCAGTACACTGAACAAATAAGCAGTTGTACAAATAGTATTTTTAAAGTATGAGGAAGGGAATCCAAAATTAAATTCTAATAAAAGGTTTTTACTACTTCACTCCAAACATCAAAAACCCCAAACCCTACCCCTTTGTTTCCCCCCATAACTAAGTCTGGAAATTCCGTTCCCCACCCTATGATGTTACATTCTCTCTTCCCAAGTCTTTACATAGTTCTGCCAAAACTGAGATGCTACCCCCATTCCAGCCTCCACCCAACATTTCAGGAGCCCTGGGTTTCAATCAATAGTTCAGGCACTCCAAAACTCCTCAGGCCTCTCCATATCTTCTTTGATAGCATTTTTGTTTTCAGTTCCACAGTAATTGTAAGGTTTTTAACCCAAATTATGATTTTCAACTTGAGGATCACCATGCACAGGGGGGGCAGAGAAGGGCTTATTTCATGGTTAACTAATGGCAAGTTTGTAACTACAGTTTCTAGTGAACTCTAGAGCATCTGCATGGGTACTGAGAGTAAAGACTCTATTTGTTATGTAGAGATAGTCACGCTTACACATGCATAATTTGCCTAATATACCTTAGACATGTAATTCACTCAAATTGCAGAAAGTCCAGAAAAAACATTTTCATAAAAGCTTATTTATCCATAGAGCAATTATATGTATGTTTCTATAAATACACAACACTCTGCCAGAGCTACTGATCTGCACATCATAGATGTGGACTTATTAGACACACAGTTCTAACCAATATTTACATTCCCACATCCTTACACAAATCATGATCAACCTCACACACATGCTTACACATTGTTCTATGCACTCAATAAGGCTAACAAACTTGTTCTTGCATACCTTTCTTGGTCTTTAATAGTTGCTTCCTACTTTTTATTTAACCTCTGCTTCACCTTTCACATTGGACATTTCTTGGAACTCCTGGAATTATTAAAACAAGACAGGTACATTTTAGCAAGGATAAAATAGAAATTGGGAAAGGCAGGAAAGAAGTGGAAAACAAATTATAGACAGACACAGAGCCTGGTGCAGATGAAGCAAGCTCAGGCATGTGACATTCACTGTTACTGTATCTCTGACATCTGCTGGGATAATAACTGGGCTGGGCTATTCACCACAGAAACAAAAGGAACCAGCAATAGAAGGTGAGAATCCATCTTAGAAAGAACCACAGGACAATGTAGCTTTTCCTCATTTTATTGTGGCTTGATGTTCACGATAACATTCAACAGTAGAAACAGGTGAGCAAGATCACCCAGACCAATGGAAAGCAGCCCAGACGGAGCACATTACATCAGAAAAAGAAATGGGGTCTTTGAATCACAGGCAGCCCTCTCTGGAACATAAACATATAAATAAAAGTATCTTCTTTATTCCCATTAATGGGAACATTTCCTGCCACTGGTCAGATGACAGACCTTTTTTCCTAGTTACTTCAGCTAACTCAGTAACCATGGCAACTGTCTCCAATGCAATGACATCATATGGTTTCCTAGGCAACCATTCCCAGTGCAATGACATCATGTGGTCACCATGGCAATGCTCCATGACGCCAGGAAGAAAGAATTTTAAGTGGAAAGATAGATCGGGGAGGACAAAAGAGGACTCAGGGAAGAGCAGGATAAAAGATAATGGAGGTAAAAATACAAGCCTTATGAGAAAGATAGACACAAGGGAAAGGAATAGATGGACAGAATATAAGGGCAGATAGGAGACTGGGATAAAAGAGAAATTTTGAGAAATTTAAACTACTATTTGTTAAAAAATTATATCTTAATTCCATTATCTACTTTAATGATACATTATTTAGGTCAGAGTTGCTGAACCACAGCATGCACGGTCACATGAAGCTTAGACATGGCTTAAATGCTGATTTAGTGGAGACACTTTTGACAATCCATGAGAAACTGTCAGAAATCTCCAGAGGGACACCAAGTGAAATCACACTATATAGAATATACTAGGTACTTTTTCTAATACAGGGTACATTTTCTAATATATTTCCATTCTCTGACTGACCAGTTACTCAGGGGCTCTATCACAGTGTCGTGGTTTAACCCCAGCCAGCATCTAAGCACCACACAGCCACTCACTTACTCCCCCCCAGTGGGATGGGAGAGAGAATTGGAAGAGTAAAAATGAGAAAACTCGTGGGTTGAGATAAAGACAGTTTAATAGGTAAAGCAAAAGTCGCGCACGCAAGCAAAGCAGAACAAGGAATTCATTCACTACTTCCCATCGGCAGGCAGGTGTTCAGCCATCTCTGGGAAAGCAGGGCTCCATCATGCGTAACAGTTACTTGGGAAGACAAACACCATAACTCCAAACGTCCCCCTTTCCTTCTTCTTTCCCCAGCTTTATGTGCTGAGCATGACGTCATATGGTATGGAAGACCCCATTGGTCAGTTAGGTTAGCTGTCCTGACTATGCTTCCTTCCAACTTGTGCACGTGGCAGAGCATGGGAAGCTGAAAAGTCCTTGACTAGTGTAAACACTACTTAACAACAACTAAAACATCAGTGTGTTGTCAACATTATTCTCATACTAAATCCAAAATATAGCACTATACCAGCTACTGGGAAGGAAATTAACTTTACCTGATACCAATTACAAAGGAGCAGTGAAGAGACATATGATTCTTTGGCTGAAATGAGGTAGATGGGTTAGGAATGCTTTATGAATAGATAGGCTGGACGTTCAGTAGATAAAAAGGCCTTGAAACTTTGTATTCTGTGTAAAATAGATGAAGAAGCTAACCTTGTATCTTAAGTAGAATAGGTAAGGGGGTTGTGCCAGCCTAAGCTAGTTTGTGTTAATGAGAATTGTGCTAATTACGCCAAGGGTTAAAACTGAGCGTAAAGACTGAGTTCAACTAAAGGACACTGTGAGGAAGACTATCAATGACCACCATAGGACCCTGAAAGACCACCAGAAGACCCTGAAAGACCACCAATGAACACAAGGGCGCATGCATCAAAGACTTTTACATATCTTAATGAATTCCAGGAAATAACATGAATATTCAGATTATTTCTTGGAAATGTAATGAATATGTGTATTCTAACAGTATATAACTTCTATGGTTGAGTAATTTGGTGCGCACAGCAGGTGGAGTGATCCCCTGTGCGCCTGGCACTGCATTAAAGAATGCCTGTTTTCTAAAACTCCAAAACGAATCTTAGAGAGTTCTTATTTCACCGACTTACGGTAACATACCCCAGCCGAAACCAGGACACACAGCAATGCCAATAACCAGATGTTACTGTCATGCCTGTACAGGGCTTGAAAGAAGATTCCTTTGCCATCTTCATTCTGTTCTTTGTACTTGAAGACAAGATAACAAGAACCTGGCCAACTCACAAATGAAACTCTGTTTTCCATTGATTGAAAGCTCCTTCAGACCCTCATCAAGATGGAAGTAAAGAGTGTCTCTTCCTTCTTTTTAATTTTCTAGACCTTCTTCCAATTCTATTATACTTTCAAATGTTTGAATTTGCTGAAGATAAATATCCTTTCTGAATTCAATTGTCTTTTAATTCCGGATAGTCCCAGCCAACAGATGATGTTACTACCAGTTGTATGTTAAATGGCTATAAAACCCCTGGGAAAAAGCTTCTTGGCAATGAAATGCTGGCATTATTGATACATAGTGTTTTATCAGTTTACATTGCTTTGAGTGAAAGATAAAGTAGCAAAAAGCAGTGCCTTTTGAGGACAGCTTGCAGTCTAAAAGTTTAGGACAATGTCCTTGAGGAAGCTTCCAACTCTATCACACAGTATTTTTCTATCCAGCAAGGCATCTTCACATATTCTCTCTTAAGTAAAACCGTAATTTAGTTTAATTAGCACAATAATTGCCCTCCACCATTCATTTCAGAAGGAGTTAATGTAGAATCAGATGTAGCAATTGTGATTGTAAAATAGCAATTAAGCAATGTGATGTTGTAGTTGTGACATCTTCTACAAAAAGTGACTCGTTTCTTACAGTTGAAGCTAAGATGAACCTCAGTTGGTCTATTCAGACCCAAATTTCAAATACTATGAAGTTTAGAAACCTGCCTAATTTGAGCATAGCAGTAGATGCAACTTTTGTTTCAGGCTAACCCACAAAAAGCAGAATCTGAAAAGTCAATGGTAGCAGAGTGTCCATCAGTTCAGCTGTCTGTATATTTCAGCAGAAAGGAAGACAGTAGTTTTCTAGATCAAAGAGTTTGTATAGTTTGTAACAATGAAACTACGAGACCTCATGGAGATTGTTGCTGTTATTTAAATAGCAACAATGCATTTAATATGCCAAACACTTTCAAAATCTATACAAAGACGGTCATTAGGGTACATACAGTCTTACTCCTTCAGAGCAGTGCATTTCAAGAGGCTAAACTCTGCAGGCATCAGGCTGGAAATGTTCCAGATGCTTAATCATACGCAGCAGAATGCGAACTGAGGGAGAGAGAAGAAAAATCTCCATGATAAGCAGCACTAGGAAGGATATGGTGGCTGAGGAAGAGAAACAGGAAAGGGGGAGGAGGAAAGGAAAGGGAGAAAAAACATCTCATGCTGTTGATAAGCAGAAATGCAAACACCAGAGAGAGAGACATAAAGCAAGGCCAGCACCAGTTCCCCAAAGTTATTCTTCAGTCCTCATACTCTTCCTTCCTAAATCGAAAGATATTCACATAACAGCTAACTTTGCACATCTCACACAAAAATCAGGCTAAGTTGGGCTTTCTCATACAATCAAGAGGTCCTACCCACCAGTTACATCTTCATGTAGTTACCAAAATGTATTTTTTCAGGGAGAGTGGGGGAGGAAGGAAATCTTGGCAGGATCAGCACAAAATGAAGGAAAAAAACAGCTAGAGAAGAAAACAAGTGGGAAACAGGTGCTGGGGAGGATTGTTTTCGTTTGTGTTTTTTTTCAGGCTGAGCTGTGAGTCTGAAATAGCTACATTGATGCAGCTATATTTCAGGCTGAACCAGCAGGGGAAGTGCCACTGGCGGGCAGGCGTGCTGGCAGGGGAAGTGCCACCGGCAGGAAGAGGTGTGGACAGGGGAAGTGCCGCAGCAGGCACACACACATCGGCAGGGGAACTGCTGCTGGCGGGCAGAGGTGTATCGGCAGGGGAAGTGCTGCTGGCAGGCAGAGGCGGACTGGTAGGGGAAGAGCCGCCAGCAGGCAAGTGAGTCAACAGAAGAAGTGGCGCTGGCAGGCAGAGATTCCCAGTAGGGGAAGTGCCTCCGGCAGGCAGGGGGGCTGGCAGTGAAATGGCCACTGGCAGGCAGAGGAGCAGGCAGGGGAAGTGCTGCCAGCGGACAGAGGCACCAGCAAGGGAAATGCTGCCAGAAGGCAGAGAGGCCCGTAGGGGAAGAGCCGACGACAGGCAGAGGCGCGCCAGCAGGGGAAGTGCCACCAGCAGGCATAGGCGCCTGAAGGGGAAGTGCTGCCGGCAGACAGGCTCACCAGGAAGGAAAGTGCCTCCCGCAGGCAGGCATGCCAGGAGGGGAAGTGCTGCCAGCTGGTAGGCAAGCCAGGTAGGGGAAGTGCCACTGGCAGGCAGGTGCAACGGAAGCGTAAGCACCACCAGTGGGCATAGCTGCCAGAAAGGAAACTGCAGCTGGCAGGCAGAGGTGCTGGCAGGGGAAGTGCCACTGGTGGGCAAAGATGTGCCAGCATGGGAAGTGCTGCCAGCAGGCAGAAGGGCCGGCAGGGGAAGTGCCGCTGGCAGGCAGAGGTGCACCACCGGGAGAATTACCACCGGCAGGCAGAGGAGCACTGGAGGAGTAAGTGCCTCTGACACGCAGAGGCACCAGCAGGGGAAGTGCCGCGGGTAGGCAGAGGTGCACCAGGACCCAGCACCAGCACATGCCCACAATAGAGACATGCCCAGCACCCAGCACTTCCAGTGCCCAGCACCCAGCACACTTAGCGCCCAGCAACCAGCACCCAGCACCCAGCACCAAGACATGCGCAGCACCTGCACATGCCCAGTACCCAGCATCCCCAGTGTCAAACACCCAACATCCAGCACCCAGCAAGCGGACATGCCCAGTATCCAGCACCCTGTTATGCTCAGAACCGGGATATGCCCAGCACACAGAACCCCCAGGGTCCAGCACCCAGCACCCCTAGTGTCTAGCACCCAGCAACCCCAGCGCCAGACATGCAACAACCACAGTGCCCAGCATCCAGCACCTGAACATGCCCAGCACCCATATATGCCCATCACACAGCACCCCCAGTGCCCAGCATCCAGCACCCCCAGTGCCGAGCACCCTGCAACCCCAGCACCTGGGCACTGCCAAGCACCCAGCACCCCACACCTAGGAACTCCCACCACACAGCACCTGGGCAACCCCAGCACCCAGTACCACACACCCAGCACCCAGACTTGGCAGCACACGGACATGCCCAGCACCCCCAGTGCACAGCATCTAGCACCCAGAACCTCGACATGTCCAGTACCGGGACATGCCCAGCACCCAGCACAGACAACACCCAGCACCCTGCACCTCCAGTGCCCAGCGCCCAACATCCCCAGTGCCCAGCACCCAGCATGCAGATATGCCCAGCACCCAGCAGCCCCAGCACGCAGCACCAGCAGCGCCAGTGCCCAGCATCCACCACCTAGCACCTAGATACGCCCAGCATCCAACACCACACACCCAGCACCTGGACGTACCGGGTTGGGGATGTCCACGTGCCGGTGTTCCTGGGTGCTGGGAGCTGGGGTTGCTGGGTGCTGCACATGTACCTGTGCTTGGCAATGTGGGTGCTGGATGCTGGGTGCTGGGGATACTGCGTGCTGGGCACTGGGGGTGCTGTGTGCTGGGCATGTTCAGGTGCTGGGCATATTCGGGTGCTGAATGCTGGGCACTAGCAGTGCTGGGTGCTGGGCGCTGGGAATGCTGGGTGCTGAACTGTGGGGGTGCTGATAGCTGGGCACTGGCAGTATTGGGTAATGGGCAGGTCCAGCTGCCAGGCCTGTCCATGTGCTGGGTGCTGGGCATAACTGGGTGCTGGGTGATAAGGATGTCCGTGTGCTGGGTGCTGGATGCTGTGTTGAGTGCTGGGTGCTGGGCATGCTGGGTGCTGCATGCTGGGGCTACTGGGTGCTGGGCATGTCTGGGTCCTGGGCATATCCAGGTGCAGGGTTTGTGGTAGTGGGTGCTGGGAGTGCCCAGGTGCTGGGGGTGCTGTGTGCTGGGTGTTCCTGAGTGTGTGGTGTTGGGTGCTGGGTGCTAGGCATGTCTGTGTGCCAGTCAAGTCCAAGTGCAGGGTTTGTGGTACTGGGTGCTGGGAGTGCCCGGGTGCTGGGTGTTCCTGCGTGTGTGGTGCTGGGGTGCTAAGTGCTGAAAGTGGCTGGGTTTGGGGTACTGGGGGTGCCCAGGTTCTGGGGGTGCTGGATATTGGACACTGGGGTTGCTGGGTGCCAGATGCTGGGGACTGGGACTGCATGGTGCCGAGCACTTCGAGTGCTGGGCATGTCCAGGTGCTGGGTTTTGGGTGTGTGGTGCTGGGTGCTGGGCCCTGGGGGTGCTGGACATGTACAGCTGCTGGGTGCTAGGTGCTGGGGCAGCTGGGTGCTGCATGCTGGGGCTGACAGCTGCTGGGCATGTCCGGATGATGGGTCCTGGGTGCTGGGCATTGGGACTGCTGGGTGCTGAGCATGGCCGGGTGCTGGGTGTTGGATGGTGGCTGCTGGGTGCTTGGCACTGGGTGTATAGGGTGCTGGGGTTTCTGGGTGCTTGGCATGTTGGGCGCTGGGTGCTGGGCACTGGGGATGCTGGGTGCTGGGCATGTCCAGGTGTTGGGCATATCCGGGTGTGTGCTAGGCGCTTGCAGTGCTGGCTGCCTGGAACTGGGGGTGTAAGGTGCTGCGTGCTGAGCGTCCTGGCTGCTGGGCATGTCAAGGCTCTGGGTGCTGTGTACTGGGCACTGGGAGTGCTGGGTGCTGAGCGTGTCTGCCTGCTGGTCAAGTCCGGGTGCTGGGTTTGTGTTAGTCGGTGCTGGGGCTGGGAGTGGCCAGCAGGTGGGGTACTTTTTGCTGGGGGTTGCTGGGTGTGGGATGCTGATTGTTGGGGGTGCTGGGTGCTGGAGGTGTCTGGATGTGGGGTGCTGGAAGTGCCCAGGTGCTGGGTGTGCTGAGTGCTAGGCACTGGCGTTTCTGGGTGCTGGGCATGTCCATGTGCTGGACAATGGAGGTCCTGGATGCTGGGCGCTGTGGGTGCTGTGTGGTGGGCATGTCCGGCTGCTGGGCATGTCCTGGTGCTGGGTGCTGGGCACAGGTGGTGCTGGGTGCTGGGCATGTCCAGCTGCTGGGCATGTCCGTTGTGCTGGGTGCTGGATGCTGGGTGCTGGTTTTTGGGTGCTGGGGGTTTCTCAGTACTGCGTGCTGGGGCTGCTGGGTTCTGGGCATGTCCCGGTGCTGGGCATGAGCCACTGCTGGCTGCTGGCTGCTGGGCATTGGGGGTGTTTGGTGCTGGGCTTGTCCTGGTGCTGGGCATGTCTGGGTGCTTGGTGCTGGATGGTGGCTGCTGGGTGCTGGGTGCTGGGCACTGGGCACTGGTTTTACTGGGCTCTGGAGGTGCTTGGTGCCGGGCATGTCTGGGTGCTGGGTGCTGGGCACTAGTTCTACAGGGCTCTGGGGGTGCTGGGTGTTGGGCATGTCTGGGTGCTGGGTGCTGCGCACTGGGGATTCCGGGTGCTGGGGCTGGGCATGTTCAGGTGTTGGGCATGTCCGGGTGCTTAGTGATAGGCATCGGGGGTGCTGGGTGCTGGGCATGTCTGACTGCTGGGCATGTCCAGGTGTTGGATGCTGGGCACTGGTGGTGCTGGTGCTGGGCATGTCCGTGTGCTGGGTGCTAGATGCTGCGTGCTGGGTTTGCTGAGTGCTGTGTGCTGGGGGTGCTGGGTGCTGGGCATGTCCGGGTGCTGGATGGTGGCTGCTGGGTGCTTGACACTGGGTGTGCCGGTTGCTGGGCGCTGGGGGTTCTGGGTACTAAGTAATGGAGGTGCAGAGTGCTGGATGCTGAATATGCTGGGTGGTGGGCACGTCTGGATGCTAGGCATTTTGAGGTTCTGGATGCTGGATGCTGGGCACTGGGAGTGCTGGGTGCTAAGCATGTCCACCCGCTGGTCAAACCCGGGTGCTGGATGTATGGTAGTGGGTGCTGGGTGCAGGGGTGCCCAGGTGCTGGGGTTTCGTCTGTGTGGGGTGCTGGATGCTGGTGGTGCTGGGTGCTGGAGGTGCTGAGTTTGGAGTGCTGTGGGTGTCCAGGTGCTGGGGGTACTAGATATACAGGGCAATGGGGTTGCTGGGTGCTGGGTACTGATAGTGTTGGGTGCTGGGCACTGGTATGCTGGGTGCTGTGCGCTGTGGATGCTGCATGATGGGCATGTCTGGCTCTTGGGTATGTCCAGGTGCTGGGTGCTGAGCACTGGTGGTGCTGGTCATGTCCAGGTGCTGGGTGCTGGATGCTGGGTGCTGGGTGCTGGGGATGCTGGGTGCTGCGTGCTGGGGCTGCTGTCTGCTGGGAATGTCACGGTGCTGGGCATGTCCGGGTGCTGGTTGCTGGGTTCTGGGCACTGGTGGTTCTGGACGCTTGGCATGTCCAGGTACTGGGTATGAGCGAGTGCTGTGTACTGGGCACTGGTGGTGCTGGGTACTGGGCATGTCTGGGTGCTGGGCTTGTTCGGGTGCTGGATGCTCGGCACTGGGGGTGCTGCGTGCTGGGCACTGGGGGTGCAGGTTGATGGGCATATCCAGCAGCTGGGCATGTCCGGATGCTTGGTGCTGGGCACTCGGGGTGCTGGGTGCTGGCTGCTGGGAGTGCTGCATGCTGGGCATGTCCGCATGCTGGGTGCTGTGTCCTTGGGCTGCTACGTGCTGGGCACTGGAGCTGGAGGATGGTGGGCGCTGACTGTGCTGGGTGCTGGGCATGTCCAGGTGCTGGGCATGTCAAGGTTCTGGGTGCTGGGCACTGAGGGTGCTGGGTACTGAGCATGTCTGGGTGCTGGTCTTGTTTGGGTGCTGGATGCTCGGAACTGGGGATGCTGTGTGCTGGGCACTCGGGATGCTAGGTACAGGGCATGTCTGGGTGCTGGGTGCTGGATGGTGGCTGCTGGGTGCTGGATGATAGCTGCTGGGTGCTGGGCACTGCGTGTGCTGGAAGCTGGGTGCTGAGGGTGCTGGGTGTTGGGCGTGTCCGGGTGCTGTTCGATTCCTGATGCTCATTGTGTGGTAGTGGGTGCTGGCTGCTCAGGGTGCCCTAGGTGTTGGGTGCTGGGTGCTGGGAGTTGAAGGGTGCTGGATGTGGCTGGATGTCCGTTGCTGGGGATGCTCAGGTTCTGGGGATGGTCGGTATTGGGCACTGGAGTAGCTAGGTGCTGGGTGCTGGGGGTGCTGGGTGCTGGGCACTAATGCTGCTGGGTGCTGGGCACGTTCGGGTGCTCGATGCTGGGCACTGGCGGTTGTGGGTGGTGGGCATTGGGGGTGCTGTGTGCTGGGCGCTGGTGTTCCTTGGTCCTGGGCATGTCCAGGTGCTGGGTGCTGGCACTGGGGGTGCTGGGTGCTGCATGCTGGGGCGGCTGGGTGCTGGCCATGTCTGGCTGCTGGGAATGTCCAGGTGCTAGACGGTAGGTGCTGTGTACTGGGGGTGCTGGCTGCTGTGTGCTGGGGAGGTCTAGGTGTTGTGCATGTCTGGGTTCTGGTTGCTGGGCACTTAGGTTGCTGGGTGCTGGGCATTGGGGGTGCAGGGTGCTGGGCACTGACTGTGCTGGGTGCTGGGCGTGTCCGGGTGCTGGGCATGTGGAGGTTCTGGGTGCTGGGCAGTGGGGCAGCTGGGTGCTGAGCATGTCCACGTGCTGGTCAAGTCCAGGTGCTGGGTGTGTGGTAGTAGTTGCTGGGTGCAGAAGGTGCACTAAGTCCATGAGACTCGATGAGATCCGTCCGCGGGTCCTGAGGGAACTGGTGGATGAAGTTGCTAAGCCACTATCCACAGTATTTGAGAAGTCGTGGCAGTCCGGTGCAGTTCCCGCTGACTGGAAAAGGAGAAACATAACCCCCATTTTTAAAAAGGGAAAAAAGTAAGACCCGGGGAACTACGGGCCAGTCAGTCTCACCTCTGTGCCTGGGAAGTTCATGGAACAGATCCTCCTGGAAGCTATGCTAAGGCACATGGAGGACAGGGAGGTGATTCGAGACAGCTAGCACGGCTTCACCAAGGGCAAGTCCTGCCTGACCAACCTAGTGGCCTTCTACGATGGAGTGACTACATCAGTGGACATGGGAAAGGCTACAGATGTTGTCTATCTGGACCTCCGTAAGGCCTTTGACACGGTCCCCCACAACATCCTTCTCTCTAAACGGGAGAGATATGGATTTGATGGGTGGACTGTCCAGTGGGTGAGGAATTGGTTGGATGGTGGCATCCAGAGGGTAGTGTTCAATGGCTCAATGTCCGGATGGAGATCGATGACAAGTGGTGTCCCGCAGGGGTCCATATTGGGACTGCTACTGTTTAATATCTTCATCAATGACATAGAGAGTGGGATCGAGTGCACCCTCAGCAAGTTTGCAGATGACACCAAGCTGAGTGGTGCGCCTGAGGGATGGGATGCCAGGGACCTGGACAAGCTCGAGAAGTGGGCCTGTGTGAACATCATGAGGTTCAACAAGGCCAAGTGCAGGGTCCTGCACCTGGGTCGGGGCAACCCCTGGTATCAATACAGGCTGGGGGATAAAGGGATTGAGAGCAGCCCTGCGGAGAAGGACATGGCGGTACTGGTGGATGAAAAGCTGGACGTGAGCCGACCATGTGCGCTCACAGCCCAGAAGGCCAACCATATCCTGGGCTGCATCAAAAGAAGCGTGGCCAGCAGGTCGAGGGAGGTGATTCTGCCCCTCTACTCTGCTCTGGTGAGACCCCACCTGGAGTACTGTGTCCAGCTCTGGAACACTCAGCACAAGAAAGACATGGACCTGATGGAGCGGGTCCAGAGGAGGGCCACAAAAATTATCAGGGGGATGGACATCTCTCCTATGAAGAAAGGCTGAGAGAGTTGCAGAAGAGAAGGCTTCAGGGAGTCCTTACTGCAGCCTTTCAGTACTTAAAGGGGGCTTATAAGAAAGATGGGGACAGACTTTTTAACAGGGCCTGTTGCAACAGGACAAGGGGTAATCGTTTTAAACTAAAAGAGGGTAGATTCAGACTAGACATAAGGAAGAAATTTTTTACAATGAGGGTGGTGAAACACTGGAACAGGTTACCCAGAGAAGTGGTAGGTGCCCCATCCCTGGAAACATTCAAGGTCAGATTGGACGGGGCTCTGAGCAACCTGATCTAGTCGAAGATGTCCCTGCCCATGGCAGGGGGGTTGGACTAGATGACCTTTAAAGGTCCCTTCCAACCCCAACTGTTCTATGATTCTATGATTCTACGTCTGGGGGTTGGATGCTGGGCACTGAGGGTGCTGGGTGCTGGGCTTGTCCCAGTGCTGCGCATGTCCAGGTGCTTGGTGCTGGGCACTGGGGGTGCTGGGTGCTAGGTGCTGCGTGCTGGGCATATCCGGGTGCTGGGCATGACGAAGTTCTGGTACTGGGTGCTGGGCAGTGGGGCAGCTAGGTGCTGAGCATGTCTGCGTGCTGGTCAAGTCTGGGTGCTGGGTGTGTGGTAGTGGTCACCGGGTGCTGGGGGTGCCCAGGTGCTGGGCATGTCCAGGTGCTGGGCAATGGGGGAGTTGGGTACTGGGCACTGGTGGTGCTGGGTTCTGGGCATGTCTGGGTGCTGGGCAATGGGGGAGTTGGGTACTGGGCACTGGTGGTGCTGGGTTCTGGGCATGTCCAGGTGCTGGGCAATGGGGGAGCTGGGTACTGGGCACTGGTGGTGCTGGGTTCTGGGCATGTCCGGGTGCTGGGCAAGTTCGGGTGCTGGATACTCAGCAGTGGTGGTGCTGTGTGCAGGGTGCTGGGGGTGCTGGTTGATGGGCATGTATAGGTGTTGGGTGTGTGGTGCTGGGTGCTGGGCTCTGGGGGTACTGAGTGCTGGTCATGTCCAGGTGCTGGGGGTGCTGGGTGCTGGCTGCTTGGCACTGGTGTTGCTTGGTGCTGGGCATGTCCCAATTCCGGGCATGTCATAGTGGGTGTTGGCTGCTGGGGGTGCCCAGATGCTGAGGGCTTCTGGGTGTTGGGTGTTGAGTGCTGGAGGTGGATGGGTGTGGGGTGCTCACGTTCTGGGGGTGATGCGTACTGGGTTGCTGGGTGGGTGCTGGGTGCTGAGCGCTGGCGTTGCTGGGTGCTGGACTTGTCCAGGTGCTGGGCATATTCGGGTGCTGGATGCTGGGCACTGGCGGTTCTGGGTGCTGGGTGCTGAGTGTGCTGGGTATGACATTCCCAGCACCCAGCACCATCAGTACCCAGTACCCAGCACCTCCAGCGCCCAGCACCAAGCAATCCCAGTGCCCAGTACCCAGCACCCGGACATGCCCAGCACCCGGACATTGCCCAGCACCTGGACATGCGCAGAACTCAGCATCCCCAGCACGCAGCAGCCAGCATATGCAGCACCCTGCACATGCACATGCCTAGCATCCAGCATCCAGCACCAAGAACCACACACCCAGCACAAAGCACCTGGACATGCCCATCATCCAGCAACCCCAGCGCCCAGCATACTAAGTATCAAGCACCCAGCACCCCCAGCGCCAAGCACTCAGAACAGCCAGTGCCCATAATCCAGCACCCTAACATGCCCAGCATCCAGACATGTGCAGCACCCAGCACCCCCAGTGCCCAGCATCCAGCACCCCCATTGCCCAGCACCTGCAATCCAAGCACCTGGGCACCCCCGAACCCCACACCAAGCCACCTCCAGCACCCAGCACCCCCAGCACCCAGCACCCCCATTGCCCAGCACCTGCAATCCAAGCACCTGGGCACCCCTGAACCCCACACCAAGCCACCTCCAGCACCCCCAGCACCCAGCACCGAAAACCCAGGAATCTCTGTCAAACAGCACCTGGGCACCCCCAGCACCCACTACCACACCCCCAACACGCCACACTTGACTAGCTCATGTGGGCATGCTCAGCACCCAGCACCCCCAGTGCCCTGCAGCGAGCACCCAGAACCTTGACATGCCCAGCACCCCGACATGCCCAGCGCAGTCAGCGCCCAGCACCCTGCAACTCCCATGCCCAGCACCCAGCAGCCCAAGCGCCCAGCACCTATCACCCCAGTTGCTCAGTATCCAGTACCAGGACATGCCCAGCACCCAGACATGCACAGAAGCCAACAGCCCCAGTGTGTTTGTAGGGCTGTGAAGGGGTTGCCCAGGGAAGGTGAGAGCCGCTAACATCTTTGAGTCCAGGCTAATTCTGCATGTGAGCCCGGTGTGGTGCTTGTCTGTTTTGGAAACGGGCTCCGGTGAGGTTGATGGTTGAGTGGTACAAGGAGTTCAGAGCTGTCGTGTTGGTGGGGGTGTGAAGGGGCTGCCACAGGAAGACGAGGGCCAGCAACAGCTTTCAGTCCTGGTTACTTCGGTGTTGGAGCGCCATCTGGTGGGTGGCCGTGTTGGAGCTGAGCTCTGGTGACGGTAAGGGATAGGTTGACGTTAGGTGGGAGGACAAACACAGAGAACCGGTGCTGGTGGGGCCGAGGACGGTCTGCCAAAGGAAGGTGAGGGCCACCAGCAGTTTTCACACCAGCGACTCCTCTATCGGAGCTTAAGGTGGTGGCTGTCTGTTCTTGAGCTTGGATTCTAACAAGGATTAGCGTTAGGATTAGAGCAAGTGCAGAGCTACGGTGTTCGACCTGTGAATGGGCTGACAAGGGAAGTATAGGGCCACCGACCATTTTCAGTCCTGGCCACTTCTGTGGGGGAGCCCGAGGTAATGGTTTTTTTCCATTTAGTCCTTGGGTTTGGCTAGTTTAAGAGTGCAAAACTGTTGGTGCTGGTGGCATTGTGGAGGGGATGCCAAGGGCAGGGGAGGGCCAGTAACATCTTTCACTCCAGCCCACTTCTGTAATGGTGGTTAATGGGTGGTTGTCCATTTTTGGCTTGGACCTAAAACCCTAACTCCTACCTCTAACTCCTAACCCTAACCATAAAACTAACCCTAATCCGAACCCCACACCCTGACCATAAGCCTAATCCTAAACTTAATGTTAGCCCCTAAACCTTATCCTTAAACTTAGCACTAACCCAAACCTTAACCTAACCGCTCACCTTAAACCCAAACCCTAATGACCCTTACACAACTGTAACTCTACAGCTAAGAGTAATCCTAACCCTAAGCCTAATCCATGTGCTGAGCACTGGGTGTTAAGGGCTCTGGGTGCTGGGCACGTCTGGGTGCAGCACATGTCCGAGTGCTGAGCACTGGGAATGCCCTGATGCTCACTGCTGGATGCTCGGTGCCGGGTGCGGGGAACTGGCGATGCTAGGTAGTGGGTGCTGGGATTGATGAGTGCTGGGCATGTCCAGCTGCTAGCCATGTCTGGTTGCTGGGTGCTGGGCACTGGGGTGCAGAGTGCTGCATGATAAGTGTGCTGGGTGCTGAGCATATCTGGGTGTTGGGTATTGTGCATGGGGAGTACTGGGCATGTCCGGGTGCTGGATGCTGGGCCCTGGCGGTGCTGGTTGCTGGGTACTGGAGGTGTTGGGTGCTGGACACGAGGGGGTCCTGCATGATGCGCATGTCCCAGGACTGGGGCTGTCTAGGTGCTGGGTATGTCCTTCTGCTGGGTGCTGGATGGTGGCTTCTGGGTTCAAGGGTTTGGGTGTACTGGCTGCCTGGCACTGGGGGTGCTGAGTTCTGGGCATGTCTGGATGCTTGGTGCTAGGGGCTCAGGGTGCTGGTGATGGGCATTTCCGCATGCTGAGAAAGTGCGGATGCTGGTGCTGGTCACTGATGTAGCTTTGTGCTGGACATGTCCTGCTGCTAGGCATGTCTGGGTGCTGGGCGCTGGAGGTTCTCGGTGCTGCGTATGTTCTGGTGCTGGCCATGTCTGGGTACTGGGCGCTTGCGCTGTTCAGTACTCGGCACTAGGGTGTACAGTGCTGGGCGCTGCAGCGTGCTGGGTGTTGCATGGTGGCTGCTGGGCAATGGAGGTGCAGGGTGCTGGGCGCTGATTGTACTGGGGGCTGGGCATGTTGAGGTTCTGGGTGATAGGTGCAGTACACTGGGGGTACTGAGTGATAAGCATGTCCCCGTGCTGGTCAAGTCCGGCTGCTGGGGCTGTGGTAGTGGGTGCTGTGTGCTGGAGTTTCCTGGGTGTGGCGTGCTGGCTGGTGGGCGTACTGGGTGCTGGAGGTGGCTGGCTTTGGGATGTTGGGCATGCCCACTTGCTGGGTGCTGGTCCCTGGGGTTGCTGGGCACTGGGGATGCTGGGTGCTGGCTGGCTGCTGGGTATGTCCATATATTTGACAGGTCCAGGTGCTGGGCACTTGCTGTTCGGGGTGCTGCATGCCTGGACTGCTGCATTCTGGGAATTTGCGGTGCTGGGCAATGGAGATGTAGGGTGCTGGTGCTGACAGTGCTGGGCATGCCGAAGTCCTGGTTGCTGGGTACAGGGCACTGGAGATGCTTGGTGCTAAGCACGTCTACGTGCTGGTCAAGTCCCGATTTTGGGGGTGTGGTATTGGGTGCTGGGTGCAGGGATGCCCAGGTGCTGGCATGCTGTTTGCAGAGGATTCCTGGTTCAGTGCTGGGGGTGCTGGAGGTGGCTTGGTGTGGGGTTTGGGGGTGCCCAGGTGCAGGGTGTGCTGGGCACTAATGGTGCTGGGTGCTTGGCATGTCCACATGCTGGGCCTGTTCCGGTGATGGATGCTGGGCACACCACCCCACCGCCCATCACCGAAACCACCAGTGCCCAGCATACAGAACATTCTCAGCACGTGGACATGCCAAGCAGCCTGCAGCATTAGTGCCCAGCACGCCCTGCACTTGGGCAACACGGAAATCCGCACCAAGCCACCTCCAGCAACCCTGGCCCCGAAAACCCAGCAATCCCCAGCAAACTGCACGCCACCTCCTGGGCACTCCCGCACACAGCAATCACTACCACATCCCCAACTCCCGGACTTGACCAGCATGGGAAAATGCTTATCACCCAGCAACCCCAGTGCCCTGCACCTTGACATTCCAAGCACTCATGTATGCTCAGCACCCAGCAAACTCAGCATGCAGCACTCTGCACCCCTAGTGCCCAGCACCCAGCAACCAGACGTGCCAAGCAGCTTGACATGCCCAGAATCCATCATCCCCAGCACTCACTGCCTAGCACCGCCAGTTCCCCATACCCATCTTCTAGCATCCAGCACTGAGCATCAGAGCATTCCAGGCACTCAGCACCCGGACATGTGCAGCACCCGGATGTGCCCAGCTCCCAGTACGCCCACAGACCTTAACCCCCGGTGCTCAGCACACGGATTAGTCTTAGGGCTAGGATTAGGGAGTACTCTTAGTTGTAGAGTTACGGTTGTATTAGGGTTTCAGTTTAGGGTGATGGGTTAGGTAAAGGTTTAGGATTAGGGTTTGGGTTACTGCTAGGTTTAAGGATAAGGTTTAGGGGTTAACGTTAAGTTTAGGGTTATGGTGAGGGTGTGGGGTTAGGATTAGGGATGGTCTCATGATTACAGTTAGGAGTTAGGGTTTTAGATCCAAGCCCAAAATGGACAACTACCCTGTTAACCACCATTACAGAAGTGGGCAGGAGTGAAAGCTGTTACGCGCCCTCCCTGCCTTTGGCATCCCCTCCACAACGCTACCAGCACCAACAGTTTTGCACTCTTCAACTAGCCAAGCCCAAGGTCTAAAAGAAAAAAAAGCACCACTACCTCGAGCTCCCCCACAGAAGCGGCCATGACTGAAAATGGTCGGTGGCCCTGTACTTCCCTTGTCAGTCCAGTCACAGGCCGAACAACACCGTGGCTCTGCGCTTGCTCTAATCCTAATGCTAATCCTTGTTAGAATCCAAGCTCAAGAACAGACAGCCACCACCTTAAGCTCCGACAGAGAAGCGGCCAGCGGTGAAAACTGCTGGTGGCCCTCTCCTTCTCTTGGCAGACCCTTCTCAGACCCACTAGCACCGGTTCTCTGTGTTTGTCCTCCCACCTAACATCAACCTATCCCTTACCGTCACCAGAGCCCAGCTCCAACACGGCCACCCACCAGATGGCGCTCCAACACCGAAGTAACCAGGACTGAAAGCTGTTGCTGGCCCTCGCCTTCTCTTGACAGCCCCTTCACTGCCCCAACAGAACTGGGGCTCTACGCTTGTTCTACCAAGTAAGAGCCCAGAACCCAAGGAGCCCAGAACCCAAGGCAACAACATCAGCTAGGAGTCTAAGACAAATATAGCTACAAGTGAAAGCTGTTGCACACTCAGCCCCAAGCCACCGGACATGCCCAGCCACAGCAGTGCCCAGCCCCTGAGCACAGCCAGGGCCAAGAACTCAGATGTACCCAGCACCTCCAGTGCCAGCACCCTCACATAACCAGCACCCAGGCATACCCAGCGCCTGGCACAAAGCACTGAGCCACCAGCACCAGGACATGCCCAGGAACCACCACCGCCCATGCCCAGATTAGGTTTAGGGTTAGTTTTAGGAGTTACGGTTGGATTAGGGTTAGGATTTGGTTAGTAGTTAAATTATGGAATTAGGCTGAAGGGCTAGGGTTAGGGTTAGGGGTCAGGTTTAGGGTTAGGGTTAGAGATTATGGTTAGTGGTTAGGTTTAGGTGTTAACGTTAAGTTTAGGGTTAGTGTTTTGGTCAGGGTGTGGGGTTAGCATTAGGGATAGTTGTATAGTTAGGGTTTTAGGTCCAAGCCCAAAATGGACAACTACCCCGTTAACCACCGTTACAGAAGTGGCCAAGAGTGAAAGTTGTTACTGACCCTCCCCTGCCCTTGGCATCCCCTCCACAATGCCACCAGCACTAACAGTTTTGTACTCTTCAACTAGCCAAGCCCGAGGTCTAAACGGAAAAACACCACTACCTCGGGCTCCCCCACAGAAGTGGCCAGGACTGAAAACAGTCGGTGGTCCTGTACGTCCCTTTTGAGTCCAGTCATAAGCTGAACAAAACCGTGGCTCTGCGCTTGCTCTAATTCTAATGCTAATCCTTGTTAGAATCTCAAGAACAGCCAGCCACCACCTTAAGTTTCGACAGAGAAGCAGCCAGGGATGAAAATTGCTGGTGGCCCTCACCTTCCCTTGCAGCCCCACCAACACGGGCATCTCTTGTCTCACTTAATATCAACTTATCACTTACCGTCACCAGAGCCCAGCTCCAAAAATGGACACCCACCTGATAGAATGCCATCGCAGAAGTAACCAGGACTGAAAGCTGTTGGTGGCACTCCCGTTCCTGTGGCAGCTCCTTCACAGCCTACCAACATCGGGGCTCTGAGCATGCTCTACGATCAACCTTGCCGGAGCCCAATTCCAAAGCAAACACCCCACCTGGCTCACACGCAGAATTAGCATGGACTGAAAGATGTCAGCAGCTCTCACTTTCCTGGGCAATGCCTTCACAGCCTTACAAATACGCTGGGTGCTGTGCATATTTGGTTAATGGGTGCTGGGCGGTGGTGTGCTGTGTGATGGTCACTGGGGATGCTGAGTGCTCCGCGCTGGGCATGACCACCTGTCGAGCATGTCCGGGTGCTGGGCACTTTGGGTGCTGGGCTTTAAGGATGCAAGGTGCTGGGCGGTAATGGTGCTGCACGCAGAGCATGTCCAGGTTACAGGCATGTCCCGGTGATGGGCACTGGTATGCTGTGTGTGCTGCTTGCTGGGCATGTCCACCTGCTGAGTATTGGGCACTGGCTGTGCTGAGTGCTAGGTGCTGGGGCTGCTGCGTGCTGGACAATGGGGATGCTGTATGCTGGGCATATCTGCGGGCTGTGTGCTGGGCACTGGGGGTGCTGGGCAATTAAGTTGCAGGGTGCTGGGCACTGGTGTGTGCTCGGCATGTATGCGACCTGAGTGCTGCAGGCATGGGCTGCTGGATGCTGGGCAGTGGCCGCTGAATCTGCTGGATTCTGGGCAGGTCTGGGTCCTGGGCAGGTCGACGTTCTGGGTGCAGGGCACTGGGGTTGCTGGGTGCAGAGCATGTCCATGTGTTGGGGATGTGGTAGTTGTTGATGGTTCTCAGGTGCTGTTTTCTGGGGCTTCCTGGGTTTATGGTGCTGGATGTGCTGGGTGCTGGAGGTGGCTTGGTGTGCAGTTTGGGGGTGTGCTGTTGCGCAGGGGGTGCTGGGCACTAGTTCTGCTAGGTTCTTGGCATGTCCACTTGCTGGGCGTGTTCCAGTAGAGGATGCTGCGAACCAGTGGTTGAGGGCGCTAGGCAGCAGGGGTGGGGGGGACCTTGGCGCTGGTTGCTGGGCATGTAGAGGTGTTGGGCACATGGTATTGTTTGCTGGTGCTGTGGCTGCTAGGCATGGCCGGGTGCATGGCCTGGGAGTGCTGCGTGCTAGGTTCTTGTGTGCTGGGTGATGGGAACGTACAGCTGCTTGGTGTGTGCTGGGCACTGGGGGTGCTGGGTGTTGACTGCTGGTCGTGTCCAGATGCAGGGTGCTGGGCTAACTGTGCTGGGCATATCAATATTCTGGGTGGTAGGTGGAGGACACTGGGGTGCTGAGCATGTCCGCATGCTGGTCAAGTCCGGCTGTTGGATCAGTGGTAGTTGGTGCTGGAGTTTCCTGGGTGTGGGGTGCTGGCTGATGGGCGTACTGAGTGCTGGAGGTGGCTGGCTTTGGGATGTTGGGCGTACCCACTTGGTGGGTGCTGGTCCCTGGGGTTGCTGGGCACTGGGCTATGGGGTGCCGGGCACCGATGGTGCTGGGTATGTTCCAGTGCTGGATGCTTGGCAGTGGTGGTTCTGCGCAGTGGGCTCTGGGGGTGCTGGGCATATCCCGGTGCTGGGTTCTGGGCACTGAGGATGCTGCTAGCTGGGCATGTCCACATGCTGGGCACGTCCACATGCTGGGCACTGGGGATACTGGGTGCTGGCTGCTGGGCATGTCCATGAAGTCTGGGTGTTGGAAGTGTGGTAGGGGTTGCTGAGTGTGGGCGTGTCCAGGTGCTGGGGTGCTCTTTGCTGGGGATTCCTGGGTGTTTGGTGCTGGGGGTGCCCTGGTACTGGAGGTAACTTGGTGTGGGATTTGGGGGTACCCAGGTGCAGGGGGTGCTGGGCACTAATGCTGCTGGGTGATTGGCATGTCCACGTGCTGAGCATGTTCCCGTGCTGGATGCTGGGCACTGGTGTTGTTGGTGCTGGGCAGTGGGGGTGCTTGGCGTGTCTAGATGCTAGGTGGTGGGCACTGCGCGCTGGAGGTGCTGTTGCTTCGTGTGTCTAGGAGCTAGGTGCTGGACATTGTGGGTGCTAGTGCTGCATCCTGGGGCTTGCTGGGTGCCGGGCATGTACGGCTGCATGGTGCTGGGCAGTGTGGGTGCTGCATGCTGGGCACGTCCATGTGTTTGGCGTGCTGGGCATTGGAGGTGCTGGGAACGTACAGGTGCTGGGTGGTGGAGCGCTGGTGCTGGTGTGCTTGGTGCTGGGCATGTACAGGTGCTGTATGTTGGGTGGTGGAGTTGCTGGATTTTGGTCACATCTAGCTGCTAAGTGGTGGGTGCTGGGCACTGGAGGTGCAGGGTGCTGGGCGCTGGTTTCCTCAGCGCTGGGCACGTACAGGTGCTGGGTGTGTGGTGCCGGTTGCTGGGCGGTGGGATGCTGGGCAGTGTGGGGCACTGCGGAGGGTGGTGCTGCGTGCTGGGGCACTGGCTGCTGGACATGTCTGGGTGCCAGTTTCTGGGCACTGGGGATGCTGGGTGCTGGCTGCTGCGCATGTCGATAATTTTGGCATGTGCGGGTTCAGGGTTTTGGGCACTAAGGCTGCTGGGTGCTTTGGGTGTGGTGTGCTGGGCATGTTCAGGTGCTAGGCATTTGGGTGCCTGGTGCGGGGCACTGGAGTTCCATGGTGCTGGGCATGTCTAGGTGTTAGGTGGTGGGTGCTAGGCGCTGAGGGTGCTGGTGCTGTGTGGTGGGGCTGCTGGGTGCTGGGCAGGTCCAGGTGCTGGGCAGTTGCTTTGCTGGGCACTGGGGCTGCAGCATGCTGGGCATATCAACGTGCTAGAAGCTGGGCACTGGGGATGCAAGGTGCTGCGGGTGCACTGTGCTGGGCATGTCCACCTGGTGGGTGCTGCATGGTAGGTGCTGGACACTGGCTGTGCTGGGGCTGCTCCCTGCTGGGCATATCCACACCCTGGGTGCTGGGCACGTGAGCATCTGGTTGCTGGGCACTGGAGGTACTGGTACCGCCAGTGCCCAGCATCGGGACATATCCAGCAACATCAGTGCCCAGCACCACCTCAGCCCAGCAACCCCAAGTGACTAGCAGCCAGCACATCCAGCAACTGGGCACACTCAACACCCAGCCACTTCTAGCACCCAGTACGCCCACCAGCCAGCACCGCACACCCAGGAAACTCCAGCACACAGCACCCACAACCATAGCACCAGCAGCCATACTTGACCAGCACGCGGATCTGCTCAGCACCCCCAGTGCCCTGTACCCAGCACCGAGAACCTCGACACGCCTAGCACCCCCAGTACCCAGCAAACACAACACCAGTGTCCAACATCCAGCACCAGACCATTTCCAGCACAAAAAAAAGGCCAAGAACACAGCAGCATTAGTGCGCAGTATCCAGCACCTGGGCATCACCAACACCCCAAACGCAACCACTCCAGCAATGAGCAACCCCAGCACATAATGCCGTAGCATCTCCAGCACACAGTACACCAACAATTACACACCCAGCGCCCAGACATGACAAGGCCATGGACATGCTCAGGACCTAGGCATGCCCAGCACCGGGACATGCCCTGCACCCAGCACAGTCAGCGCCTTGCATCCAGCAGCCGCAGTGCCCAGCACCCGGACATGCCCAGCATCCAGAAGCCCAAGCACACAGCACCTAGACACTCCCAACACCAAGCAAATGCACTGCGGAGCACCTGTACATGCCCAGCAACAAGTTCACCTGTGCCCAGCACCCTGCAAATCCAGTGCCCAGCGCGCAGAATCTAGGCATGTCCAGCACAGGGACATGCCCTGCACCAGCACCCAAAATACGCAGCACTCAGACATGCCCAGCACCCAAACATGCCCAGTGCCCAACACACCAGAACGCAACAAACCAGCCTCCGACATCCCCAGTGATCAGCACATAGCACCCGGACATGCCCAGCACCCGCAGCACTCGGCTCCCACCACCCCCTGTGTCCAGAAACCCAACATCCAGTACCCCCACCACCCAGTACCCAGCAGCCCGCACCCACACATGCCCAGCACCCGGACATATACAGCACCCAGCACTCCTAGGACCCAGCACTCAGAACGCCAGCGCACTGCACTCTCCTGCTTCTGACTGGGACAGAGTTAACTGGGAACAGTAGCTTGGGGGGGGGTGTGCTGTCTTTTGGGTTTGGTATGAGAGGAACGTGGATGGCCCATTGATGCTTTGGTTGTTGCTGGGTGGTGCTTGCACTGGGGAGACTTTTGTTTTTCTATTTTCAGCCTCCCATAACTTGCAACGTGTACGGGAAGCTCCGGGCGGGGGTGGGGGGAGCACAGCTGTGGTGGTTGACCCAGCTGGCCATTGGGCTATTCTATGCCATGTGACATCACACTCAGTATAAAAACCAGGAGGGGGCGAGCTCCCTCCCCACCCCGTTTGTGACATGCGGTCAGCGGCAGTGAGCAGTTGCATTGTGCATTGCCTGCTTTGTATATTCTGTTGTTGTTCTCGTTATTATTACTGTTCTACTTGGTTTTATTTCAATTATTAAACTGTTTTTATAATGGGATGGGATCCACCCGAGGGTACTGAGGGAGCTGGTGGAGGAGCTTGCCGAGCCGCTCTCCATCATTTACCAGCAGTGCTGGTTAACTGGGGAAGTCCCGGACGACTGGAGGCTCCCCAATATGACGCCGATCTATAAGAAGGGCCGGAAGGAGGATCCGGGGAACTACAGGCCGGTCAGCCTGACTTCGGTGCTGGGGAAGATCATAGAGCGGTTGGTTTTGAGGGTGCTCACGAGCCATGTCCGGGACAACCAGGGGATCAGGCCCAGCCAGCACGGGTTCATGGAAGGCAGGTCCTGCTTGACCAACCTGATCTCCTTCTATGACCAGGTGACCCGCCTCGTGGATGAGGGAAAGGCAGTGGATGTGGTCTACCTGGACTTCAGTAAAGCCTTTGACACTGTCTCCCACATCATTCTCCTAGAGAAGCTGGCGGCTCACGGCCTAGACAGGTACACTCTTCGCTGGGTAAAAAACTGGCTGGATGGCCGAGCCCAGAGAGTTGTGGTCAACGGAGTTAAATCCAGTTGGTGGCCAGTCACGAGCGGTGTTCCCCAGGGCTCAGTACGGTCTTGTTCAATATCTTTATCAATGATCTGGATGAGGGGATCGAGTGCTCCCTCAGTAAGTTTGCAGACGACACCAAGTTGGGCGGGAGTGTTGATCTGCTCAAGGGTAGGAAGGCTCTGCAGAGGGACCTGGACAGGCTGGATCAATGGGCCGAGGCCAACTGCATGAGGTTCAACAAGGCCAAGTGCCGGGTCCTGCACTTCGGCCACAACAACCCCATGCAACGCTACAGGCTTGGGGAAGAGTGGCTGGAAAGCTGCCCAGAGGAAAAGGACCTGGGGGTGCTGATTGACAGCCGGCTGAACATGAGCCGGCAGTGTGCTCAGGTGGCCAAGAAGGCCAACGGCATCCTGGCCTGTATTAGGAATAGTGTGGCCAGCAGGACTAGGGAGGTGATCGTGCCCTTGTACTCGGCACTGGTGAGGCTGCACCTCGAATACTGTGTTCAGTTTTGGGCCCCTCACTACAAGAAGGACATGGAGGTGCTGGAGCATGTCCAGAGGAGGGCCACGAAGCTGGTGAAGGGCCTGGAGCACAAGCCTTATGAGGAGCGGCTGAGGGAACTGGGGTTGTTTAGCCTGGAGAAGAGGAGGCTGAGGGGAGACCTCATAGCGCTCTGCAACTAAATGAAAGGAGGTTGTAGTGAGGTGGGTGTTGGTCTCTTCTCCCAGGTAACTAGCGATAGGACGAGAGGAAATGGCCTCAAGTTGCACCAAGGGAGGTTTAGATTGGACATTAGGAGAAATTTCTTTACTGAAAGAGTGGTCAGGCCTTGGAACAGCCTGCCCAGGGAAGTGGTTGAGTCACCATCCCTGGAAGTATTTAAAAGACGTGTAGATGAGGCCCTTAGGGACATGGTTTAGTGGGCATGGTGTGTTGGGTTGACGGTTGGACACAATGATCTTAGAGGTCTTTTCCAACCTTAATGATTCTATGATTCTATGATTTTATCTCAGCCCGGGAGAAGGGGTTGCCAGGAACGTAAAGGTCAGCATCAGCCTTCAGTGTGTGTTGGAGCCCCATGTGGTTCGTGCCTGTTTCGGAGCTTGGCTCTGATGACGTTGAGGCACTACACACCACATTGGACTCAGGCCCAGAAGCAGCCAGGACTCAAGCTTGATGCTGGCCCTCACGGCTCTTGGCAGTCCCACCAACACCGCGGCTCTGCATCTGTTCTCCGACCTAACTTCTGCCTAAGCCTTACCCTCATCAAAGCCAAGCTCTGAAGCGGCCACACACCACATGAGACTCAGGCACATAAGTTGGCAGCACTGAAGGCTTCTATTGGCACTCACCTTCCCTTGGCAGCCCCACCAACACCGGCCCCCTCCCTTTGGTCTCCCACTTAAACATCAACCTACGTCTTACCTTCATCAGAGCCAGGCTCCGAAACACCTACCCACTAGATGGCGCTCCAACACTGAAGGAACCACAAGTGACTCTTGTTCCATGCACTTGCCTTCCCTGGGAGTCCTTCGAGGTCCCCATCAACATCGGGGCTATGTGCTTGCTGTAGCACTCAACGGTCAACCTTGCGGGAGCCCAGCTGGAAAGCAGTCAAGCACCCCGTCGAGCTCCCACACACATTCAGCTAGGACTGAAATATGTTCGCGGCTCTCACTTTCCCTTTCCAGCCCCTTCTCAGCTGCCCAGCACCCAGCCATCTCCAGCACCGCAAATGCGCAACATCCAGCACCCCTCGGGATCATTGGCGGTGCTTGGTGCTGGGTCGTGGGGCTACTGCGTGCTAGGCGCTGAATGTAGTGGGTTCTGGACAGGGCTGGGTGCTGCGGTTGCTGGGTGTTGGGCCTCTCTGGGTTCTCGACATGTCCCATGTGCTGGGCACTGCGAGGTCTTGGTGCTGGGAATGGCCAGGTGATGATCATGTCTGGGTGGTGGATGCTGGCTACCGGCAGTGCTGGGTGCTGGTCATTGAGGGTACTGGGTTTTAGGCACTGCGGGTGCGGGGTGCTGGGCATGTGCAAGTGATGGGTCCTGGGCACTAGGACTGCTGGGCACTGGGAGTACTGGGGACTATGCCTCTCAGGATGCTGGGCTTGCCTGTGTACTGAGTGTTTGGTGCTGGGTTCTGGATGCTGTCTGGTGGCATTTTCTGTGTGCCGGTTATTGGGCACTGGCAGTGGAAGGCCTGGGAGTGCTTGCTGCTGCGCATTTACTGAGCGCTGGGCATGTCTGGGTGCTGGGTGATGGATGGAGGGAGCTTTGGGTGCCGGGCACTAGGGGTGCTGGCTGGTGGGTGTGTCCGTGTGCTGGGCCTGCCAGTATGCCGGATGCTGTGCGCTGGGGATGCTAGTCAATGGGGGTAGTGAGTGCTGGAGTTGCTAGATGCTGGCCGGTGCGGGTGCTGGGTGCTAGGCACTGGGTGTGCTGGCTGCTGGGAGGTAGAGGTGCTGGCTGTGGGCATCCCCAGTTGCTGGTCATGACCGAGTTCTGGGTCTTATAGGTGCAGGGTGTGTCCAGGTGCTGGGCATCTGGATGCCGTGTGCTTGGCACTTGGGGTTCTGGGTGCTGGGCATGTGCAGGTGCTGCGTGTTGGTGGTGGTTGTGAGCATGTCCGGCAGTTAGCGCTGGGCCATGGGGGTGCTGGGCCCTGGGAGTGCTGGGTCCTGGGCAGTGGGATTTCTTGGTGCTGGGTGGAGGGTATGATGGGTGCAGTGTGGTTGCGTTCTGAATGGTTGAGGTTAGGTGGGAGAACAGAGACAGAGCCCCGGTGTTGGTGGGGCTGCCTAGGGACTGCAAATGGAAGGTGAGGGCCAGCATCAGCCATGGTTCCTGGCTAATACAGTGCGTGAGCCCCAAGTTGATGGTGGCCTCTTCGGAGCTTGGCTCTGATGAGGGTAAGGGATATGTCGAGGCTAAGTGGGAGAACAGACACAGAGCCCGGGTATTGGTGCAGGTGAGAAGGGGCTGCCAAGAGATCGTGAGGGCCAGCATCAACCTTGGTTCCTGGCTACTTCAGTGCCTGTGCCCCATGTTGAGGGTGGCCACTTCGGAGCTTGGACCTGATTAGGGTCTGGGCTAGGTTGAGGTTAGGAGGGAGAACAGACACAGAGCCCCGGTGTTGGCGGGGCTGCCTAGGGATTGCACATGGAAGATGAGGGCCAGTATCAGCCTTGATTCCTGGCTATCTCAGTGCCAAGCCCCATGTGGTCGGTGGCCACTTCGGAGCTTTTCCCTGATGAGGAAAAGGGTTATGTCGCTGTTAGGCCGAGCAGAGACACAGTGCCACGGTGTTGATGGAGCTGAGAAGTAGCTGCCAAGAGATCGTGAGGGCCAGCATCATCCTTGAGTCCTGGCTATCTCAGTGCCAAGCTTCACGTGGAGGGTGGCCGCTTCGGAGCTTGGCCCTGATGAGGGTCTGGGCTAGGTTGAGGTTAGGTGGGAGAACAGAGACAGAGCCACGGCATTGGTGCGACTGAGAAGGGGCTGTGCAGTGATAGTGAGGGCCAGCATCAACCTTGATTCTTGGCTACCTCAGTGCCTAAGCCCCACATGAACAGTGGTCGCTTTGGAGTTTGGCTCCGATGAGGGTAAGGGATAGGTCCCTGTTAGGTGCAAGCAGAGACACAGAGCCTCAGCATTGGTGGGGCTGAGACGGCCCTGCCAAAAGGTAGTGAGGGCCAGCATCAACCTTGATTCCTGACTACCTCAGTGCCAAGCTCCATGTGGAGGGTGGCTGCTTCGGAGCTTGGGCCTGGTGAGGGTCAGGGCTAGATTGACGTTAGGTGGAAGAACAGACAGAGAGCCCAGGTGTTGGTGAGGCTGCCAAGGAAGGTGAGGGCCAGCATCATCCGTGAGTCCTGGCTATTCAGTGCCAAGCCCTATGTGGGGGGTGGCTGGTTCGGAAGCTTGGCTCTGATGAGAGTAAGGGATATGTCGAGGATAAGTGGGAGAACAGAGACAGAGCCCTGGTGTTTGTGGGTCTGAGAAGGGGCTGTCAAGAGACCGTGAGGGCCAGCTTCAGCCTTGGTTCCTTGCTACTTCAGTGCCTAGCCCCATGTGGTCGGTGGCCACTTCGGAGCTTGGCCCTGATGAGAGTAAGGGATAGGTCGCTGTTAGGTGCGAGCAGAGACACAGTGCCACGGTGTTGATGGGGCTGAGAAGTGGCTGCCAAGGTATCTTGAGGGCCAGCATCATCCTTGAGTCCTGGCCATTTCTGTGCCTGAGCCGGATGAGGTGGGTGGCCGTTTTGGAGCTTGCCTCTGATGAGGAGAAGGGATAGTTTGAGGTTCTGCATAGATAACGAGACCCTTCTGCATTACATAACGCCACCCAACACATGGACTCCAAACGAGGAGTAGCCCCTTCCCGGACCCATCACCCCTCTCCCTTATTCTCAAACCTAAATATCAGCCTTTGCCGTACCATCTCTCGAGCCCATTTCCTAAACGGCTTCCCACCAGAGGGCGCTCCAACACAGAAAGAACCAGGTTTGAAAGCTGTTTCTTGCTCTTGCCTTTTGTGGCAGCCCTTTCCGAGGGAGCTGCCCTCGCTCTACCACCCAACCAGCAACCTTACCACAGCCCAACTGCAAAGCAGTCGATCCCCTCTTCGGGCTCCCATAAACGAAGAGGCAGGACTGAAAGATGTTGGTGGCTCTCACCTTCCCTTGATAGACCCTTCTCAGCTGCCCAACACCCAGCCAGCTCCAGCACCCCAAATGTGCCATATCCAGCACACCTAGCACTCCTTGCTACACATTGGTGGTGCCTGGTGCTAGGCATGTTCCGTTGCTGAGTCGTGGGGGTGTTGGGTGGTGGGCACTGCAGGGACTGGCTTCTTGTCATGTCCTGGTGCTGGGCTCTGGGGCTGCTGGGCATGTCGAGGTGCTGTGCATTGGCGGTGGGTGTGCTGGGTTGTGTGCATGTGTGGGAATGAGTGCTGGGCCATGGGAGTGCTGGGCCCTGGCAGTGCTGGGTGGAGGGTATGATGGGTGCATGTGTTGGTTTAACCCCAGCCAGCAAATAAACCCCACACAGCCACTGGCTCACCTCCGCCCCCCACCCCGTGGGACGGGGGAGAGAATCGAGAAGGCACAAGTAGGAAAGCTCCCGGGTTGAGGTAAAAACAGTTTAATGATTGAAATAAAATTAAGTAGAACAGTAATAATAACAATGAGAACAACAACAATAACAGATGGCACAAAGCAGGCAATGCAGAACGCAACTGCTCACTACTGCCGACCGTGTGTCGCGAGCGGGGGGAGAGCCAGCTCCCCCGCCCCCTCCCATTTTTTATACTGAGCATGATGTCACATGCTATAGAATACCCCACTGGCCAGCTGGGTCAACTACGCCGGCTGTGCTCCCCACCCCCCCAACCCCCCCCCCGCGAGCTTCCCGTGGGAGGCCGAAAAGAGAAAACAAAAGCCGGAAGCAGGACAGTGCAGTGCGCTGGAGTTCTGAGTGCTGGGTCCTAGGGGTACTGTGTATGTTCGGGTGCTGGGCATATCCGAGTGTGGGTACTGGGCAGTTGGGGTGCTAGGTGGTGGTGGTACTGGATGCTGGGCATTGGGTATGCTGGTTTCTGGGCACTGGGGGTGGTGGGTGCTGAGCGCAGCGTGTGCTGGGTGCTATGTGCAGATCACTGGGGATGGTGGGGGCTGGTTTGCTGCTTTCTGGTGTGTTGGCCGCTGGGCATGTTTGGGTGCTGGGCATGTCTGGGTGCTGGGCACGGGCAATGGGGGTGCTGGGTATGTCCGGTGGTGGGTATTGGGCGGTGGGAGTGCTGGGTGCTAGGTACTGGGGATGCTGGGCCCTGGCATTGCTTGGTACTATGCATAACGGAATGGAGGGTATGTCTTGGTGCTGGCCATATCCGGTGCTGGCCATATCCGGTGCTAGGTGTGTGCTCTGGGTTTGCTGAGTGCTGTGCTCTGGGGGTGTTGGATTCCTGGCATGTGCGTGTGCTGGGCCCTGGTTGTGCTGGGTATGTGTGGGTGCTGGGTGTTGGGCAGTATGGGTGCTGTGTGGTGGGCATTGGGCATGTCTGGGTGCTGGGTGATGGGCACTGGAGGTCCTGGGTGATGGGGAGCAGGGAAGCTGCCTTCTAGGAATGTCTCAGTGCTGGGCATATCCGCGTGCTTGGTACTGTGCACTGGTGGTGGTGGTGCTGGATGCTGGGCATGTCCCGGTGCTAGGCAATGGCGGTGCTGGGTGCTTGGCGCTGGGGGTGATGGTCTTTGGGTGTGCTGGGTGGTGGGGATGCTGGGCATGTGCGGGTGTTGGTTGCTGGGCCCTGGGTGTACTGGATGCTGGACACTGGGGTGGTTGGTTTCTGGACACTGGGGCTTCTGGGTTCTGTGGACTGGGGTTGCTGGGTGCTGGGCATGTCTAGGGGCTGTGTGTTGGCGGTGGGTGTGCTGGGTTGTGCGCATGTCCGGGAATGAGTGCTGGGCCATGGGGGTGCTGGGTGGAGGGTATGATGGGTGCATGTCGTGGTTTAACCCCAGCCTGCAAATAAACCCTATGCAGCCGCTGGCTCTCCTCCCCCCCCACCCCGTGGGATGGGGGAGAGAATCGGGAGGGCACAAGTAGGAAAACTCCCGGGTTGAGATAAAAACAGTTTAATGATTGAAATAAAACGAAGTAGAACAGTAATAATAACAATGAGAACAACAACAATAACAGATGGCACAAAGCAGGCAATGCAGAATGCAACTGCTCACCACTGCCAACCGCGTGTCATGAACTGGGGGAAGGGGGGGGAGTCGTTCCCCGCCCCCTCCCATTTTTTATACTGAGCATGATGTCACATGCTATAGAATACCCCACTGGCCAGCTAGGTCAACTACCCCGGCTGTGCTCCCCACCCCCCCGCCCCCCCCGCCCCCCCCCCCGGTGAGCTTCCTGTGGGAGGCCGAAAAGAGAGAACAAAAGCCTCCCGGTGCAAGCACCGCCCAGCAACAGCCAAAGCATCAATGGGCCATCAAGGCTCCTCTCACACCAAACCCAAAAGCCAGCACACCCCCCAAGCTACTGGGAAGAAAGTTAACTCTGTCCCAGCCGGAAGCTGGACAGTGCTGAAGTGCTGTGTATGTCCGGGTGCTGGGCATGTCTGGGTGCGTGTTATGGGCACTGGGGGTGCTGTGTGTGAGATGTGTGGGGGTGCTGGATGTGTTTGGTGTGCTGGGTACAGAGCACTGGGGATGCTGGCTGCTGAGCGCTGTGGGTGCTGCGTACTATGCATAAGCGACTGCAGGGTATCTCTTGCTGCTGGATGCTGGGCATATTGTGTGCTGGGCACAGGCGTGCTTGGTGCTGGGCATGTCCAGGTGCTTGGCATGACCGGGTGCTGGGCGCTGGGGATGCTGGTTGCTGCGGTGCTGGCTGCTGGGCCCTGGGGGTGCTGGGCGCTGCGGGTGCTGGGCCTTCCAGGTGCTATGTGCTGATCAGTGGGGATGTTGGGGGCCGGTTTGCTGCGTTCTGGTGTGTTGGGCGCTGGGCATGTTTGGGTGCTGAGCATTTCTGGGTGCTGCATACTGGGCGCTGGCGGTGTGGGGTGGTGGGGGTGCTGTGTGCTGGGCACGTCCGGGTGGTGGGTGTTGGGCAGTGGGAGTGTTGGGTGCTAGGTACTGGGGTGCTGGGCCCTGGTATTGCTGGGTACTCTGCATAACTGAGTGCAGGGTATGTCTTGGTGCTGGATGCCTGGTGCTGGAGCTACTGGGTGCTGGGTTCTGGGCATATGCGGTGCTTCATGCTGGGCATATGCGGTGCTGGGTGGCTGTGCTGGGGTTGCTGGGTGCTGTGCTCTGGGAATGCTGGATTCCTGGCACGTGCGTGGGCTGTGTGTGGGGCCCTGGTTGTGCCGGGTATGTGGGGGTGCTGGTGTTGGGCAGTGTGGGTGCTGTGTGGTGGGCCCTGGACACGACCGGGTGCAGGGTGCTGAGCACTGGGGTGTTGGGTGCTGGGCAAGTCCGAGTGCTTGGCACGACTGTGTGCTGAGTGCTAGGCACTGGGGTTGGTGGCTGCTGGGAGCTAGAGGTGCTGGCTGTGGGCATTTCCAGTTGCTGGTCATGACCGGCTGCTGGGTCTTGTGCGTGCTGGGTGTTTCCGGTGCTGGGCATGTCCGGATGCTGTGCGCTCGGCACTTGTTCTGGGTGGTGGGCAGTGAGGGTGCTGGGCGCTGGGGATGCTGGGCAATGCGGTGCTGGGCACTGGGGTTGCTGCGTGCTGGGCACGTCTAGGGGCTGTGTGTTGGCGGTGGGTGTGCTGGGTTGTGCGCATGTCCGGGAATGAGTGCTGGGCCCTGGGGGTGCTGGGTAGAGGATATGATGGGTGTATGTCGTGGTTTAACCCCAGCCTGCAAATAAACCCTACGCAGCCGCTGGCTCTCCTCCCCCCCGCCCATCCCGTGGGATGGGGGAGAGAATCGGGAGGGCACAAGTAGGAAAACTCCCGGGTTGAGATAAAAACAGTTTAATGATTGAAATAAAATGAAGTAGAACAGTAATAATAACAATGAGAACAACAACAACAACAGACGGCACAAAGCAGGCAATGCAGAATGCAACTGCTCACCACTGCCGACCGCGTGTCGTGAACTGGGGGAAGGGGGGGGAGTCGTTCCCCGCCCCCTCCCATTTTTTATACTGAGCATGATGTCACATGCTATAGAATACCCCATTGGCCAGCTAGGTGAACTACCCCGGCTGTGCTCCCCGGCCCCCCAAACCCCCCCCACGAGCTTCCCGTGGGAGGCCGAAAAGAGAAAACAAAAGTCTCCCGGTGCAATCACCGCCCAGCAACAGCCAAAGCATTAAGGGGCCATCAAGGCTCCTCTCACACCAAACCCAAAAGCCAGCACACCCCCCAAGCTACTGGGAAGAAAGTTAACTCTGTCCCAGCCGGAAGCAGGACAGTGCTGAGTGCTGTGTATGTCCGGGTGCTGGGCATGTCTGGGTGCGGGGTACTGGGCACTGGGGGTGGTGGGTATGCTGGATGGTGGGTGTTGGGTATGCTGGTTGCTGGGCACTGGGGATGCTGGGTGTGAGACGTGTGGGGGTGCTGGATGGTGGGTGTTTGCTGTGCTGGGTACAGAGCAGTGGGGGTGCTGAGTGCTGCGGGTGCTGGGTGCTGGGCATGTCCAAGTGCTATGTGCTGATCACTGGAGATGTTGGGGGCTGGTTTGCTGGGATCTGGGCAGTGGTGTGTTGAGTGCTGGGCATGTTTGGGTGCTGGGCATGTCTGGGTGCTGGGCACTGGCGGTGTGGGGCAGTGGGGGTGCTGTGTGCTGGGCACGTCCGGGTGGTGGGTGTTGGGCAGTGGGAGTGTTGGGTTCCAGGTACTGGGGTGCTGGGCCCTGGTATTGCTGGCTACTATACATAACTGAGTGCAGGGTATGTCTTGGTGCTGGATGCTGGGTACTGGAGGTAATGGGTGCTGGGTGCTGGGCATATGCGGTGCTGGGTGGCTGTGCTGGGGTTGCTGGGTGCTGTGCTGTGAGGGTGCTGGATTCCTGGCATGTGCGTGTGCTGTGTGCTAGGCCCTGGTTGTGCTGGGTATGTGTGGGTGCTGGGTGTTGGGCAGTGTGGGTGCTGTGTGGCGGGGCCTGGGCATGTCTGGGTGCTGGGCGGTTGGGATGCTGGGTGGTGGGTAGCAGAGAAGCTGCCTGCTGGGCATGTCTGAGTGCTGGGCATGTGTGGGTGCTGGGTACTGGGCAGTGGGGGTGGTGGGCGTGGTGGTGGTGTGTGCTGGGCATGTCTGGGTGCTGGGCATGTGTGGGTGCTGGGTACTGGGCAGTGGGGGTGGTGGGCGGTGGTGGTGCTGTGTGCTGGGCATGTTGGGCTGCTGGGTTTTGGGCGGTGGGCGTGCTGGGTGTGTGCGTGTGTTGGTTTCTGGGCGCTGGGGGTGCTGGGTGCTGTGCACTGGGGTTGCTGGGTGCTGGGCATGTCCGGGTGGCGGGCATGGCTGGGTGCTGAGTCCTGAGGTTGCTGCATGCTGGGCACTGGGCTTGCTGGTGCTGCTGGTGCGGGTGCTGGGGCCTAGGTGTTGTCCGAAAAGCGGATTCGTGCCCGGCGTGAAAGGAACGAATTCCACATGCTCAGGAGAGAGATTGTTTTATTCAGGCCTGGGTGCTCGGTGGACGTGCCACAAATGAAGCACACCGGGTCTAATCACCTTTCTGTTTGTATCCATGCTTCTCATACATATTTTCAGTTTCTCTTTTACATATTCCTTAAATTTCCGAGAACTGATTATAATATTACATCATCCTAGACACATGTGCACTAAATCTTTAGGGTCTCCTTGAGGGTCTCGGGTGGTCTCTGGTGGTCGGCAGGGTAGTGAACTCTTCGTGAACCTGTTCCTTTCTTTCCTTCTAAGGTCGAGGTTTGTCTCCGAGCCACGTCTGGACCACGGTTTGTTTATGGTTCTCGTTTCCAAGGTTACTCTTCACTAGAGTCTAACAATGCTTCCAGGAGACACGATTTAGACTACAATTCTACACACCTGCAAACACCACACCTGCTAGTTACCTAACTTCTAAGCCACAAGTCTTCATTGTGTAGAATTACAGAAGCGAGCAGTATGGAACAGTAGATACTGTACCTACTGCATCAATCCCCCCCTTTGAGACTTACAATGTTGAGCATCATGAGTCTCACATCATTTAGTTATAAGCATTTGGTCTACAAAAAGACATACATTGAATCATACAACAAGTAATTAGAACTAAGATGACGATCAGTATTGCAAATAAGAACAACTGTCTGAGCCAATTTAAATTTGGAAGCCACGAAAATGACCAAGAAAGATCTTGCCCTTCTCGTTCCTTAAATCCACAGGCTAAGTCCTTTAATTGTTGAATTTTCTTCGCAATTAACTCTGAATTATCACCTAGGTTCTGCAATACAAAAAGAAGACATGTTGGTTACTTCTCGGGCTAAAAGTTCTCAGATAGTTTGATTTCTCTCCCATTTTGGCAATAGAAATTGGGATTCAGCTTTGCTGATCGTCATAATTAATATCAACAGGCTCCACATTTTCTACTCCTAAACCCATAATTTTGTAATTAATTTGGTTTCCTTTCGAACAATAAATATTTTAAATATCACAGATAATTCCGCAACAGCTCTGGTAAGTCATCAAGTACACCTTCAAATTAATTGCAATGCTTCCTTAGGTGTAGATGTCCACGGTCTAGGAGGTATTTTGTTTATTCTGCTGTAATGAATCCAAGAGTCTATTTCTTCTAATTTTACAGCAGTGGTTGTTGTTAATAACACTTGGAAGAGTCCTTTCCACTTTTCTCCAAAGGGGTCATCCTTCCACCTTCGCAGGTAGACTTGGTCTCCTGGGCTGAACGAATGTACCAGAAATTCCAGGGGTAAAAGTGTCCTCAAAAGAACATATTTGTGTAAAGAACTCGCCATTTTACTCAAAGACAAGAGAGATTCAGTTAACACTTTTTCTCCTGTTACGTGCATTCGTTCAAACCTTCCTGTTAGATTGACGTTAGAAGGTTTACCACCCGGAATTTCCAATGGACTTACTTCTTCTTTAGCTCTTGGGGTTACCCTAATTCTTAACAAGGCAAGTGGTAAAGCTTCAATCCGTTTCAACTGAGCTTCCTGACATATTTTAGAAATTTGTCTCTTTAATACTTTGTTCATTCTCTCTCTACTTGTCTACTCAATTGTGGTCGTCTTAGTGTCTTACTCACATTCTTAATAACCTCCGCTACAAAATGTGGGCCTCTATCAGAGCACATCTCTTAAGGGACTCCAAATCTTGAAATAATTTCTTTCCATAAGTGTTTTGTTGCCTCTTTTGCCTTGTTGGTTTGCCACGGGAAAGCTTTTGGCCATCCGGAGAAGGTATTTACCAATACCAATAAATATCGGTATTGGTTGCACCTTGGTAACTCTGAAAAATCTATTCGCCAATACTCACTGGGAGTTACGCCTTTCCTTACCTCTCCAGGAGGGGGTCAGATTTGTATTTTCGAATTGTTCCTAAGACAAATCTCACATTTAGCACACTCACTCACACTTTTAGCAATCAATAACATTTTAGTCCCTATTTTGCATACCGTTTTACTGACTCGACCATTGCTTCTGCTCCCATATGTGTCTCAGCGTGGGTTGTGACCATCAATTTCTTCATGATTTCGGGAGTTACTATACATTGTCCATGTGAAGTAATCCATCATCCTTGATCATTCTTTTTGCACTGTAATAGCTTAGCCAACTTATTTTCTTTTTCGTTATAATTTGGGGATTCTATTTGAATTTCTTTGGATGCACAGCAACTTCTTTGGGGTTTTTTCTGTGTTTTTTGGGTTTTTTTTTTTTTTTTTCGGTACTGCTTCCAATAAATTTAAAATCTCTGTTCCATGCTTTATAGGTGAGCCACTGGCAGACAGAAGTTCTCACTCTTTCCATATTGCTCCATGGGCATGAACAACTCCAAAAGCATATTTAGAGTCTGTCTAAATATTAACTCTTTTACCTTTAGCCAGATCTAAAGCTCTTGTCCAAGTTGTTATCTTGGCCTTCTGGGTGGATGTATTTGGAGGTAATGCTTTTACTTCTTGGTCTTCGGTTAAAGTTACCGCGGCATAGCCAGCCCTCCTTTCTCCTTTCACAACAAAGCTGCTTCCATCGGTAAATAATTCTTCATCCGGAGTCTGGAGAGGGACATCTCTCAGGTCTGGCCTGCTGGCATATGCCTGTTTGATAACTTGTAAACAATCATGGTCAGGATCGCTCTCTTTTTCACTTGGCATTGAAGAAGCAGGATTTAAAATGGCACTTACTTCAAAATGATGTCATCTTGTTCCACTAACGGAGCTTGATATTGTAGATTGAGGGGGTGCCATCTTGCAAATGGCCTTTTTTTCCTATCATTTCCCAGTCTTCGTTATCCTTGGGAAATCCCAAATCCCAAATAAATTACAGTTTGTTTTGCAATTTGTGCTTTCTTTTCTGACAGCCTGTACCCAGCCATTCCCAACAAGTTTAGCAGGCTAACAGTCTTTTCTTTGCAGATCTCAATAGCATCTGCTCCCAATAGGATGTCAACAACACACTGAAGGAGGGTGATTTGATCTTCCTTACCGGACCAGTGTTCCAGTTCCTTGGTCAAGGCTGCTCCAAAGATGGTTGGGCTATTTTTAAACCCTCGTGGCAGCACAGTCCAGCAGAGCTGAGTTCTCCTCCCAGTCGACAGATCTTCCCATTCAAAGGCAAAAATCTTTTGACTGTTTTCTTCCAGAGCGGTCGAACTCCTGTTTTCAATTCAACTTTTACCGGTTCCACATTGTTTGCTCTTCCTGGTTTGTCTGTCGTCCAAACAGAAGGGTAAACTGATTTCTTCAGATTCTTCTGTGTTTGTCTGTAATATATAAACTTGGGCTTGCCAGGCATTAGCTTCAGGAAAATGAACTTTTCCTTTTGTTTGGATCCAAGAAAAACGGATTTTTCCTTTTTCAAAGTTAATTTGTGCTCCCAATTTATTCAATAAATCCTGTCCTAAGAGAGGCATGGTGCATTCCGGTATATATGAAAATTCATGCATCAATGTTCTTCCTCCGATTTGACAGTTTAAAGTTTTCAAAAAAAAGACCTTTCCTCTTTCTTTCCCGTGACCCCAACAACAGATACATTAAATTTACTCGTTGGTCCTTTACATGTATTTATAACAGAATATTTTGCACCAGTGTCCACTAAAAAATCGACTCTTTTCTTTCCCATAGCTTTACTGGAACCAGGGGCTCGGCTGGGAGAATATCATTTTCTGCCCCGGTCCCCATCCTTCAGAATCCTCTCCCATCCTAAGGAGATCAGCTTCAGGTGGAATTTGCTGTGGCCGAATCACAGCAACTTTCTTCTTCTCTGGACACTCATTCTTCCAATTGCTTCTTACATACAGCGCATCGATTGATCCCTAACGGAGTAGACTGTTCAAATATATTTCCACATCCTTGACCTCTGCCCCTTAAGTACCCTTTGCTTTTACCTCTCCAAAATCCTCTGCCCCTACCTCCAGCAGATCCTTGGGCATTCACAAAAGCAGCCGCAAGAATTGCAGCTTTCCGTTTCCCCTTTTTTTCTTTCATTTTCCATATTAATTTTTTTCCAATACGACCCTCTCTTCTTCAGGAGTTAACAAATTATTTAAAAGAATTTGAATATCTTGCCGATCGGGATTATGACTTTTAATAATTGTCTTTAAAGATCTATACACCTTTTCAGGATTTTCCCTATAGGATCCTGCCAATTCTTTCCAATTCATCAAATCAGAAGTAGTAAAAGGTATTTTTGCAAACACTGGTCCCCCCCTTAGGCCCACAGCCTGACGAAGGGGTGCTAATAAAACAGACCCCTCTTGGGTCCCAGTTCTGCCAGCTATTGGACTAAATGGATTACTTCCCCTTGCTTCAGTTTCAAAACTCTCTTTTTCACTCGGTGCCACCAACATCTGTGTATCGTCTTCCTCTTCTCCTAGTTTTAAACACCATTTTCCTAGACTACAAGCAGAAGAACAATGCGGTTTTGGTTCCTTGTCCTCCATCATCATCATCATCACATTAGAATCTGAGTCTAAAAGTTTACATTCCTTCCGAATTTCATGATCATTTCTCAAGGGAAAGAAAAGTCCACAGAAGGGGCCTCATCCCATTTGCCCTGTCGTCTACAAAATAACATCAGTTGCAAGGCAGTATTATATTGCAAAGTTGCCAATTCTGGCCGTTTTTCCTCATCTTCTAATTTATACACTGGCCACCATTTAGTACAAGACTCAATTAATTTCTCCTTTCTCAAAGGATCTCCCCCAAATGCTCCCCAATATTTTATGATGCATCCAAGGGGAGAGGAAGGTGTTACTTTAGACTATTGAGTTCCCATATTTTTGACCAAAAAGAACGTTCTTAACCATGATTTCATATACTCCAGTCGTCACTGTCAAACGCATATGAATAAACCTTTTTACCTTTGGCCAAATGCATCCTTACCAAATGCATGCACAATTTTATACCCCAGCACAATCTCTCTTTTACCTTAGCGTTGCACTGTTGAGTCGCTCACCTGCTCTGGTCGGGGAGAATACTCACAGAGTCCTCGATCAAAAGGGCGGTGCGTGCTGGAGTCCGGAGAGCAGGGTCTCCCCACCGAGAGCCGGCAAGTCGATGAGGGCAAGGCTTCCCACCTGGGTCGCCAAAAACTGTCGTCCAAAAAGCGGATTCGTGCCCGGCGTGCAGTTAAGCAATTCCACACGCTCAGGAGAGAGATTGTTTTATTCAGGCCTGGGTGCTCGGTGGACGTGCCACAAATGAAGCACACCGGGTCTAATCACCTTTCTGTTTGTATCCATGCTTCTCATACATATTTTCAGTTTCTCTTTTACATATTCCTTAAATTTCCGAGAACTGATTATAATATTACATCATCCTAGACATATGCGCACTAAAGCCTTTAGGGTCTCCTTGAGGGTCTCGGGTGGTCGGCAGGGTAGTGAACTCTTCGTGAACCTGTTCCTTTCTTTCCTTCTAAGGTCGAGGTTTGTCTCCGAGCCACGTCTGGACCACGGTTTGTTTATGGTTCTCGTTTCCAAGGTTACTCTTCACTAGAGTCTAACAATGCTTCCAGGAGACACGATTTAGACTACAATTCTACACACCTGCAAACACCACACCTGCTAGTTCCCTAACTTCTAAGCCACAAGTCTTCATTGTGTAGAATTACAGAAGCGAGCCAAGGTACTGGGGCTACTGGTTGCTGGGCCCTGGGAGTGCTGGGTACCATGCATAATTGGGTGCAGGGTATGTCTTGCTGGTGGATGCTGGGCACTGGGGCTGCTGGGTGCTGGGCATGTCTCGATGCTGTGTGTTGGCGGTGGGTGTGCTGGGTTGTGCGCATGTCCGGGAATTAGTGCTGGGCCCTGGGAGTGCTGGGTGCGGGGAGCTAGGGGTGCTGGCTGTGGGCATTTCCAGGTACTGGTCATGACCAGGTGCTGGTTGTTGGGTCTTGTGGGTGCTGGGGCTGGGCGTGTGCAGGTGCTGGGCATGTCCGGATGCTGTGTGCTCGGCACTTGGGGTTCTGGGTAGTGGGCAGTGAGGGTGCACACCAAACACCCACCATCCCGCACGCCCACAAGTCTCACACCCAGCACCCGCAGTGGCAGGAACCAGCATACCCAACACCCAGCTTCCAGCACACCCACTGCCCAGGACCTGCATACGCTGCATTGAACCCAGCACCCCCAGCACCCAGTAACCGATAGCCCCAGCGCCCAGCACGCCAGGGCCCAGCAACCAACACACGCACACGCCTAGCACCCCCACCGCCCAAAACCCAGCACCCCGACGTGCCCAGCACACAGCAGCCCCAGGGACCACCACCCCCAGCGCCAAGCACCCAGCACCACCAGTGCTCAGCACCCAGACATGCCCAGCACCTAGCACCACCACCCCCAGTGCCCAACACCCAGCACCCACACATACCCGGCACAACCAGGGCCCAGCACACAGCCCACGCACGTGCCAGGAATCCAGCACCCTCACAGCACAGCACCCAGCAACCCCAGCACAGCCACCCAGCACCACATATGCCCAACACCCAGCACTGCATATGCCCAGCACCCATTACCTCCAGCACCAAGACATACCCTGCACTCAGTTTTGCATATTACCCAGCAATGCCAGGGCCCAGCACCGCCAGTACCTAGCACCCAGCACTCCCACTGCCCAGTACCCAGCACCCCGACATGCCCAGCACACAGCACCTGCACCGCCCCACACTGCCAGTTCCCAGTACCCAGCACCCAGACATGCCCAGCACCCAGACAAACATGCCCAGCGCCCAACACACCAGAACACAGCAAACCAGCCCCCAAGAACCCCAGTGATCAGCACATAGCACCTGGACATGCCCAGCATCTGCAGCGCTCAGCACCCCAAACACCCACCATACAACACCCCTACAGGTCTCACACACTTCCGCCCAGTGCCCGGAAAGCAGCATACCCAACACTCAGCATCCAGCACCCCCACGCCCCAGCACCCAGTGCCAGCACGCTGCACTTAGACATGGCCAGCACGCGGACATGCTCAGCACCCAGCAACACAGAGGCACAGAACCCAGCACCCCCAGCGCCCAGAAACCAACCACCCCAGCGTCCAGCACCCAGTACACCCAGGGCCCGGCAACCAACACCCGCACATGCCCAGCACCCCAACACCCAGCACAGGGACATGCCCAGCACCCAGCACACCCAAAGACCATCACCCCCAGCGCCAAGCACCCAGCACCGCCATTGCCTAGCACCCGGACATGCCCAGCACCCAGCACCACCACCGGCCACCACTGCAAGCGCACAGTACCCAGCACCCGGACATGCCCAGCGCTCAGACATGCCTAGCAGGCAGCTTCCCTGCTCCCCATCGCCCAGAACCTCCAGTGCCCATCACCCAGCACCCAGACATGCCCAGCGCCCACCACACAGCACCCACACTGCCCAACACCCACACATACCCGGGGCAGAGCACAGAGCACACGCACGTGCCAAGAAACAAGCACCCCCAGAGCACAGCACCCAGCAACTCCAGAGCACAGACCCAGCACTGGATATGCCCAGCACCCAGTACCTCCAGCACCAAGAGATACCCTGCACTCAGTTATGCATAGTACCCAGCAATACCCGGGCCCCGCAACCGCACCAGCCAGCACCCAGCAACCCGAGTGCCCAGCCCCCAGCAACCTCAGGGCCCAGCCCCCAGCACCCGCACATTCCCAGCACCCAGCAACCCCACTGCCCAACACCCACCCCCCCGGACATGCCCAGCACACAGCACCCCCAGGGACCACCACCCCCAGCGCCTGGACATGCCCAGCATCCAAACATGCCCAGCACGCTACACACCAGAACACAGCAAACCAGCCCCCAACATCCCCAGTGATCAGCACGTAGCACCCGGACATGCCCAGCACCCAGCACGTCCAGTGCCCTGCACCCAGTACACCAAACACCCACCACCATACAGGTCTCGCAGCCAGCACCTCCCCAGTGCCCAGAAACCAGCATACCCAACACCCCCACAGCCCAAGAACCCGTTTACCCAGCATCCAGACATGCCCAGCACTCGGACATACACAGCACCCCCAGGGCCCCGCACTAACTCCCGGACAGGCACACAACCCAGCACCCGAACCGCCAACAAACAGCACCTGGACATGCCCACCACTCAGCAGCCCCAGTGCCCAGCACCCAGCACCGCAACAGCCAGCATCCCCAGCGTCCAGCACCCTCACTGCCGACCACCCAGAATCCCAAGTGCCGAGCACACAGCATCCGGACATGCCCAGCACCTGGACACGCCCGGCACCTGGTCATGTCCAGCAACTGAAATGCCCACAGCCAGCACCCCTAGCTCCCAGCAGCCAGCACCCCCAGTGCCCAGCATCAGTCATGCCAAGGACGAGGACATGCCCAGCACCCAACACCCCAGTGGCCAACACCCAATACCCCCAGCACCCAGCAGCAAGACATACCCTGCACCCGCTTATGCATAGTACCCAGCACTCCCAGCCCCCAGCAGTCGCGCCGCCCAGCACCCAGCAACCCCAGTGCACAGCACCCGCTAACCCCAGTGCCCAGCATCCCCAGCACACAGCATCCGGCATATGGACATGCCCAGCACACGGACATACCCACTAGCCAGCACCCCTAGTGCCCAGCACCCAAAACTCCCTCCATCCATCACCCAGACATGCCCAGTGCTCAGCACCCCCAACACCCAACAGCCAGGATCAGGAAATGCCCAGCAACAAGCACTCCCATGCCTACCACTGCCAGTGCCCAATAACCAGCACACAGACAATGCCCACCAGCCAGCATCAAGCACTCGGTACACAGGCATGCCCAGCACCCTGATATGCATAGTCCCCAGCGCCCCCACTGCCCAGCACTCCCAGTGCCCCGGACCCATCACTTGGACATGCTCAGCACCCAGAGATGTCCAGCACCCCGCACACCCAGTGCCTAGAACCCAGTACCCCCAATGACCAGCACCCAGCGCAGCCAGTGCCCAGCACTGCCTGTAGCCAGCATCCACCACCCAGACACCATCATCACCTGCCCATTCCCAGCACCAAATCCTCCCAGTGCCCAGCACAGGGACATGGCGAGCACCCAGATATGCCCAACACCCAGCATCCGCAGCACCCAGACACGTCCAGAACCCACTACATTCAGGGCCTAGCACACAGTACCCCCACGACCCAGCACCGACACATGCTCAGCACCAAGCACTGCCAATGATCCCAAGGGGTGCTAGGTGTGCTGGATGTTGCGCCTTTGCGGTGCTGGAGATGGCTGGGTGCTGGGCAGCTGAGAAGAGGCTGGAAAGGGAAGGTGAGCGCCGCGAACATATTTCAGTCCTGGCAAAACGTGTGTGGGACCTCGACGGGGCGCTTGACTGCTTTGCAGTTGGGCTGCGGCAAGGTTGACGGTTGAGTGCTACGGCAAGCGCCTAGCCCCGGTGTTGGTGGGGACCTCAAAGGGCTGCCAGGGCAGGCGAGTGCAACGAACACCGGCCATCTTGGTTCCCTCTGTGTTGGAGCGCCATCTAGTGGGTAGACGTGTCAGAGCCTGGCTCTGATGAAGGTAAGATGTTGGTGGATGTTTAGGTGGGAGACCAAAGAGAAGGGAGCAGGGGTTGGTGGGGCTGAGAGGGGCTGCCAAGAGATCGTGAGAGCCAGCATCAGTCTTCATTCCTGGCCACGTCTGTCCCTGAGCCCCATGTGGAGTTTGGCCGCTGCGGATCTTTGCCCTGATGAGGGTAAGGGATATGTCGAGGCTAAGTGGGAGAACAGACACAGAGCCCCGGTATTGGTGCGGCTGAGAAGGGGCTGCCAAGAGATCGTGAGGGCCAGCATCAACCTTGATTCCTGGCTACTGCAGTACCTAAGCCCCACGTGGAGAATGGTCGCTTCGGAGCTTGGCTCCGAGGAGGGTAACGGATAGGTTGATGTTAGGTGCGAGCAGAGACACAGAGCCCCGGTGTTGGTGGGGCTGAGACGGGGCTGCCAAGAGATCGTGAGGGCCAGCATCATCCCTGAGTCCTGGCTATCCCAGTGCCAAGCCCCATGTGGCGGGTGGCTGCTTCGGAGCTTTGCCCCGGTGAGGGTAAGGGATATGTCGAGAATCAGTGGGAGAACAGAGACAGAGCCTCGGTGTTGGTGGGGCTACCAAAGAAACGTGAGGGCTAGCATCAACCTTCATTTCTGGCTACCTTAGTGCGAAGCTTCACGTGGAGGGTGGCCGCTTCGGAGCTTTGCTCTGATAAGGGTCTGGGCTAGGTTGAGGTTAGGTGGGAGAACAGAGACAGAGCCCCGGCATTGGTGCGACTGAGAAGGGGCTGCACAGTGATCGTGAATGCCAGTATCAACCTTGATTCTTTTCTACCTCAGAGACTAAGCCCCACGTGGAGAGTGGTCGCTTCGGAGCTTGGCTCCGATGAGGGTCAGGGATAGGTCGCTGTTAGGTGCGAGCAGAGACAAAGAGTCACGGTGTTGGTGGGGCTGAGACGGGGCTGCCGAGAGATCGTGAGGTCAGCATCAGCCTTCATTCCTGGCCACGTCTGTCCCTGAGCCCCATGTGGTGGGTGGCCGCTTCGGAGCTTGGCCCTGAAGAGGGTCAGGGCTAGGTTGAAGTTAGGTGGGAGAAGAGACACAGAGCCCCGGTGTTTGTGGGGCTGCCTAGGGACTGCAAACGGAAGTCAAGGGCCAGCATCATCCTTGAGTCCTGGCTATCTCAGTGCCAAGCCCCGTGTGGTGGGTGGCCGCTTCGGAGCTTTGCCCCGATGAGGGTAAGGGATATGTCGAGGATAAGTGGGAGAACAGACACAGAGCGCCGTTGTCAGTGGGGTTGCCAAGGGAAGGTGAGGGCCAGCATCAACCTTGATTCCTGACTACCTTAGTGCCAATCTCCACGTGGAGGGTAGCCGCTTCGGAGCTTCGCCCTGATGAGGGTCTGGGCTAGGTTGAGGTTAGGAGGGAGAACAGAGACAGAGCCCCGGTGTTTGTCGGGCTGCCTAGGGACTGCAAACGGAAGGCGAGGGCCAGCATCGGCCTTGATTCCTGGCTATCCCAGTGCCAAGCCCCATGTGGTCGGCGGCCACTTCGGAGCTTTCCCCTGATGAGGATAATGGTTATATCGCTGCTAGGTCAGAGCCGAGACACCGTGCCACTGTGTTGATGGGCCTGAGAAGTAGCTGCCAAGAGATCGTGAGGGCCAGCATCATCCTTGATTCCTGGCTAACTCAGTGCCAAGCCGCATGGGGTGGGTGGCCGCTGCGGAGCTTTGCCCCGATGAGGGTAAGGGATATGTCGAGGATAAGTGGGAGAACAGAGACAGAGCCTCGGTGTTGGTGGGGCTACCAAGGAAAGGTGAGGGCCAGCATCAACCTTGATTTCTGGCTACCTTAGTGCCAAGCTTCACGTGGAGGGTGGACGCTTCAGAGCTTGGCCCTGAGGAGGGTCTGGGCTAGGTTGAAGTTAGGAGGGGGAACAGACACAGAGCCCCGGTGGTTGTGGGGCTGCCTAGGGACTGCAAATGGAAGGTGAGGGCCAGCATCAGCCTTGATGCCTGGCTATCTCAGTGCCAAGCCCCATGTGGAGTTTGGCCTCTGCGGATCTTTGCCCTGATGAGGGTAAGGGATATGTCGAGGGTAAGTGGGACAACAGACACAGAGCGCCATTGTCAGTGGGGTTGCCAAGGGAAGGTGAGGGCCAGCATCAACCGTGATTCCTGACTACCTCAGTGCCAAGCTCCACGTGGAGGGTGGCTGCTTCGGAGCTTGGCCCTGGTGAGGGTCAGGGCTAGGTTGAGCTTAGGTGGGAAAACAGGCACAGAGTCCCGGATTTGGTGCGGCTGAGACGAGGCTGCCAAGAGATCGTGAGGGCCAGCATCAGCCATGGTTCCTGGCTACTACATTGCGTGAGCCCCAAGTTGATAGTGGCCTCTTCGGTGCTTGGCTCTGATGAGGGTAAGGGATATGTCGAGGCTAAGTGGGAGAACAGACACAGAGCCCCGGTATTGGTGCGGCTGAGAAGGGGCTGCCAAGAGATCGTGAGGGCCAGCATCAACCTTGATTCCTGGCTACTGCAGTACCTAAGCCCCACGTGGAGAATGGTCGCTTCGGAGCTTGGCTCCGATGAGGGCCAGGGATAGGTTGATGTTAGGTGTGAGCAGAGACACAGAGCCCCGGTGTTGGTAGGGCTGAGACGGGGCTGCCAAGAGATCGTGAGGGCCAGCATCAGCCTTGGTTCCTGGCTACTTCAGTGCCTGAACCCCAGGTTGAGGGTGGCCTCTTCTTAGCTTGGCGCCGCTGAGGGTAATGGATATGTCGAGGATAAGTGGGAGAAGACAGACAGAGCCCCGGTTTTGGTGGGGCTGCCAAGGGAAGGTGACGGCCAGCATCATCCCCGACTGCTGGCTATGCAGTGCCAAGCCCTATGTGAAGGGTGGCCGCTTAGGAAGTTTTGGTCTGATGTGGGTCAGGGCTAGGTTGAGGTTAGGAGGAAGAGCAGACACAGAGCCCCGGCATTGGTGCGACTGAGAAGGGGCTGCGCAGTGACCGTGAGTGCCAGTATCAACCTTGATTCTTGGCTACCTCAGAGCCTTAGCCCCACGTGCAGAATGGTCGCTTCGGAGCTTGGCTCCGATGAGGGTCAGGGATAGGTCGCTGTTAGGTGCGAGCAGAGACACAGAGCCACGGTGTTGGTGGGGCTGAGACGGGGCTGCCAAGAGATCGTGAGGTCAGCATCAGCCTTCATTCCTGGCCACGTCTGTCCCTGAGCCCCATGTGGTGGGTGGCCGCTTCGGAGCTTTGCCCCGATGAGGGTAAGGGATATGTCGAGGATAAGTGGGAGAACAGACACAGAGCGCCGTTGTCAGTGGGGTTGCCAAGGGAAGGTGAGGGCCAGCATCAACCTTGATTCCTGACTACCTTAGTGCCAATCTCCACGTGGAGGGTAGCCGCTTCGGAGCTTCGCCCTGATGAGGGTCTGGGCTAGGTTGAGGTTAGGAGGGAGAACAGAGACAGAGCCCCGGTGTTTGTCGGGCTGCCTAGGGACTGCAAACGGAAGGCGAGGGCCAGCATCGGCCTTGATTCCTGGCTATCCCAGTGCCAAGCCCCATGTGGTCGGCGGCCACTTCGGAGCTTTCCCCTGATGAGGATAATGGTTATATCGCTGCTAGGTCAGAGCCGAGACACCGTGCCACTGTGTTGATGGGCCTGAGAAGTAGCTGCCAAGAGATCGTGAGGGCCAGCATCATCCTTGATTCCTGGCTAACTCAGTGCCAAGCCGCATGGGGTGGGTGGCCGCTGCGGAGCTTTGCCCCGATGAGGGTAAGGGATATGTCGAGGATAAGTGGGAGAACAGAGACAGAGCCTCGGTGTTGGTGGGGCTACCAAGGAAAGGTGAGGGCCAGCATCAACCTTGATTTCTGGCTACCTTAGTGCCAAGCTTCACGTGGAGGGTGGACGCTTCAGAGCTTGGCCCTGAGGAGGGTCTGGGCTAGGTTGAAGTTAGGAGGGGGAACAGACACAGAGCCCCGGTGGTTGTGGGGCTGCCTAGGGACTGCAAATGGAAGGTGAGGGCCAGCATCAGCCTTGATGCCTGGCTATCTCAGTGCCAAGCCCCATGTGGAGTTTGGCCTCTGCGGATCTTTGCCCTGATGAGGGTAAGGGATATGTCGAGGGTAAGTGGGACAACAGACACAGAGCGCCATTGTCAGTGGGGTTGCCAAGGGAAGGTGAGGGCCAGCATCAACCGTGATTCCTGACTACCTCAGTGCCAAGCTCCACGTGGAGGGTGGCTGCTTCGGAGCTTGGCCCTGGTGAGGGTCAGGGCTAGGTTGAGCTTAGGTGGGAAAACAGGCACAGAGTCCCGGATTTGGTGCGGCTGAGACGAGGCTGCCAAGAGATCGTGAGGGCCAGCATCAGCCATGGTTCCTGGCTACTACATTGCGTGAGCCCCAAGTTGATAGTGGCCTCTTCGGTGCTTGGCTCTGATGAGGGTAAGGGATATGTCGAGGCTAAGTGGGAGAACAGACACAGAGCCCCGGTATTGGTGCGGCTGAGAAGGGGCTGCCAAGAGATCGTGAGGGCCAGCATCAACCTTGATTCCTGGCTACTGCAGTACCTAAGCCCCACGTGGAGAATGGTCGCTTCGGAGCTTGGCTCCGATGAGGGCCAGGGATAGGTTGATGTTAGGTGTGAGCAGAGACACAGAGCCCCGGTGTTGGTAGGGCTGAGACGGGGCTGCCAAGAGATCGTGAGGGCCAGCATCAGCCTTGGTTCCTGGCTACTTCAGTGCCTGAACCCCAGGTTGAGGGTGGCCTCTTCTTAGCTTGGCGCCGCTGAGGGTAATGGATATGTCGAGGATAAGTGGGAGAAGACAGACAGAGCCCCGGTTTTGGTGGGGCTGCCAAGGGAAGGTGACGGCCAGCATCATCCCCGACTGCTGGCTATGCAGTGCCAAGCCCTATGTGAAGGGTGGCCGCTTAGGAAGTTTTGGTCTGATGTGGGTCAGGGCTAGGTTGAGGTTAGGAGGAAGAGCAGACACAGAGCCCCGGCATTGGTGCGACTGAGAAGGGGCTGCGCAGTGACCGTGAGTGCCAGTATCAACCTTGATTCTTGGCTACCTCAGAGCCTTAGCCCCACGTGCAGAATGGTCGCTTCGGAGCTTGGCTCCGATGAGGGCCAGGGATAGGTCGCTGTTAGGTGCGAGCAGAGACACAGAGCCACGGTGTTGGTGGGGCTGAGACGGGGCTGCCAAGAGACAGTGAGGGCCAGCATCAGCCTTGATTCCTGGCTATCTCAGTGCCAAGCCCTATGTGGAGTTTGGCCGCTTCGGAGCTTTTCCCTGATGAGGATAATGGTTATATCGCTGCTAGGTCAGAGCCGAGACACCGTGCCACGGTGTTGATGGGGCTGAGAAGTAGCTGCCAAGAGATCGTGAGGGCCAGCATCATCCTTGATTCCTGGCTATCCCAGTGCCAAGCCCCATGTGGCGGGTGGCTGCTTCGGAGCTTTGCCCCGGTGAGGGTAAGGGATATGTCGAGAATAAGTGGGAGAACAGAGACAGAGCCTCGGTGTTGGTGGGGCTACCAAAGAAACGTGAGGGCCAGCATCAACCTTGATTTCTGGCTACCTTAGTGCCAAGCTTCACGTGGAGGGTGGCCGCTTCGGAGCTTTGCTCTGATAAGGGTCTGGGCTAGGTTGAGGTTAGGTGGGAGAACAGAGACAGAGCCCCGGCATTGGTGCGACTGAGAAGGGGCTGCACAGTGATCGTGAATGCCAGTATCAACCTTGATTCTTTTCTACCTCAGAGACTAAGCCCCACGTGGAGAGTGGTCGCTTCGGAGCTTGGCTCCGATGAGGGTCAGGGATAGGTCGCTGTTAGGTGCGAGCAGAGACAAAGAGTCACGGTGTTGGTGGGGCTGAGACGGGGCTGCCAAGAGATCGTGAGGTCAGCATCAGCCTTCATTCCTGGCCACGTCTGTCCCTGAGCCCCATGTGGTGGGTGGCCGCTTCGGAGCTTTGCCCCGATGAGGGTAAGGGATATGTCGAGGATAAGTGGGAGAACAGACACAGTGCGCCGTTGTCAGTGGGGTTGCCAAGGGAAGGTGAGGGCCAGCATCAACCTTGATTCCTGACTACCTTAGTGCCAATCTCCACGTGGAGGGTAGCCGCTTCGGAGCTTCGCCCTGATGAGGGTCTGGGCTAGGTTGAGGTTAGGAGGGAGAACAGAGACAGAGCCCCGGTGTTTGTCGGGCTGCCTAGGGACTGCAAACGGAAGGCGAGGGCCAGCATCGGCCTTGATTCCTGGCTATCCCAGTGCCAAGCCCCATGTGGTCGGCGGCCACTTCGGAGCTTTCCCCTGATGAGGATAATGGTTATATCGCTGCTAGGTCAGAGCCGAGACACCGTGCCACGGTGTTGATGGGCCTGAGAAGTAGCTGCCAAGAGATCGTGAGGGCCAGCATCATCCCTGATTCCTGGCTAACTCAGTGCCAAGCCGCATGGGGTGGGTGGCCGCTGCGGAGCTTTGCCCCGATGAGGGTAAGGGATATGTCGAGGCTAAGTGGGAGAACAGAGACAGAGCCTCGGTGTTGGTGGGGCTACCAAGGAAAGGTGAGGGCCAGCATCAACCTTGATTTCTGGCTACCTTAGTGCCAAGCTTCACGTGGAGGGTGGACGCTTCGGAGCTTGGCCCTGATGAGGGTCTGGACTAGGTTGAAGTTAGGAGGGGGAACAGACACAGAGCCCCGGTGGTTGTGGGGCTGCCTAGGGACTGCAAACGGAAGGCGAGGGCCAGCATCAGCCTTGATGCCTGGCTATCTCAGTGCCAAGCCCCATGTGGAGTTTGGCCTCTGCGGATCTTTGCCCTGATGAGGGTAAGGGATATGTCGAGGGTAAGTGGGACAACAGACACAGAGCGCCGTTGTCAGTGGGGTTGCCAAGGGAAGGTGAGGGCCAGCATCAACCGTGATTCCTGACTACCTCAGTGCCAAGCTCCACGTGGAGGGTGGCTGCTTCGGAGCTTGGCCCTGGTGAGGGTCAGGGCTAGGTTGAGCTTAGGTGGGAAAACAGGCACAGAGCCCCGGATTTGGTGCGGCTGAGACGAGGCTGCCAAGAGATCGTGAGGGCCAGCATCAGCCATGGTTCCTGGCTAATACATTGCGTGAGCCCCAAGTTGATAGTGGCCTCTTCGGTGCTTGGCTCTGATGAGGGTAAGGGATATGTCGAGGCTAAGTGGGAGAACAGACACAGTGCGCCGTTGTCAGTGGGGTTGCCAAGGGAAGGTGAGGGCCAGCATCAACCTTGATTCCTGACTACCTTAGTGCCAATCTCCACGTGGAGGATAGCCGCTTCGGAGCTTCGCCCTGATGAGGGTCTGGGCTAGGTTGAGGTTAGGAGGGAGAACAGAGACAGAGCCCCGGTGTTTGTCGGGCTGCCTAGGGACTGCAAACGGAAGGCGAGGGCCAGCATCGGCCTTGATTCCTGGCTATCTCAGTGCCAAGCCCCATGTGGAGTTGGGCCGCTGCGGATCTTTGCCCTGACGAGGGTAAGGGATATGTCGAGGCTAAGTGGGAGAACAGACACAGAGCCCCGGTATTGGTGCGGCTGAGAAGGGGCTGCCAAGAGATCGTGAGGGCCAGCATCAACCTTGATTCCTGGCTACTTCAGTACCTAAGCCCCACGTGGAGAATGGTCGCTTCGGAGTTTGGCTCCGAGGAGCGTAAGGGATAGGTCGCTGTTAGGTGCGAGCAGAGACACAGAGCCACGGTGTTGGTAGGGCTGAGAAGGGGCTGCCAAGAGATCATGAAGGCCAGCATCAGCCTTGGTTCCTGGCTACTTCAGTGCCTGAGCCCCATGTTGAGGGTGGCCTCTTCGGAGCTTGGTTCCGATGAGGCTAAGGGATATGTCGAGGATAAGTGGGAAAACACAGACAGAGCCCCGGTTTTGGTGAGGCTGCCAAGGAAGGTGAGGGCCAGCATCATCCGCGAGTCCTGGCTACTTCTGTGCCTAGACCCATGTGGTCGGTGGCAACTTCGTAGCTTGGCCCTGATGAGGGTCAGGGCTAGGTTGAGGTGTAGGAGGGAGAGCAGACACAGAGCCCCGTCATTGGTGGGGCTGAGATGGGGCTGCCAAAAGATAATGATGGCCAGCATCAACCTTGATTCCTGACTACCTCAGTGCCAAGCTCCACGTGGAGGGTGGCCGCTTCGGTGCTTGGCCCTGGTGAGGGTCAGGGCAAAATTGACGTTAGGTGGGAGAAGAGACAGAGAGCACCGGTGTTGGTGAGGCTGCCAAGAAAGGTGAGGGCCATGATCCGGAAGTCCTGGGGATTCAGTGCCAAGCCCTATGTGGAGGGTGCCCTTTCGGAAGCCTGGCTCTGATGAGGTACGGGATATGTCGAGGATTAGTGAGAGAACAGAGACAGAGCCTCGGTGTTGGTGGGGCTGAGAAGGTGCTGCCAAGAGACCGTGAGGGCCAGCATTAGCCTTGCTTCCTTGCTACTTCAGTGCCTGAGCCCCATGTGGACGGTTGCATCTTCGGAGCTTGGCTCGGATGAGCGTAAGTGATAGGTCGCTGTTAGGTGCGAGCAGAGACACAGAAACCGGTATTGATGGGGCAGAGACGGGGCTGCCAAGAGACCGTGAGGGCCAGCATCAACCTTGATTCCTGGATACTTCAGTGCCTAGCTCCATGTGGTCGGTGGCCACTTCGGAGCTTGGCCCTGATGAGGTTCTGGGCTAGGTTGAGGTTAGGTGGGAGAACAGAGACAGAGCCCCGGCATTGGTGCGACTGAGAAGGGGCTGCACAGTGATCGTGAATGCCAGTATCAACCTTGATTCTTTTCTACCTCAGAGACTAAGCCCCACGTGGAGAGTGGTCGCTTCGGAGCTTGGCTCCGATGAGGGTCAGGGATAGGTCGCTGTTAGGTGCGAGCAGAGACACAGAGCCACGGTGTTGGTGGGGCTGAGACGGGGCTGCCAAGAGATCGTGAGGTCAGCATCAGCCTTCATTCCTGGCCACGTCTGTCCCTGAGCCCCATGTGGTGGGTGGCCGCTTCGGAGCTTTGCCCCGATGAGGGTAAGGGATATGTCGAGGATAAGTGGGAGAACAGACACAGTGCGCCGTTGTCAGTGGGGTTGCCAAGGGAAGGTGAGGGCCAGCATCAACCTTGATTCCTGACTACCTTAGTGCCAATCTCCACGTGGAGGGTAGCCGCTTCGGAGCTTCGCCCTGATGAGGGTCTGGGCTAGGTTGAGGTTAGGAGGGAGAACAGAGACAGAGCCCCGGTGTTTGTAGGGCTGCCTAGGGACTGCAAACGGAAGGCGAGGGCCAGCATCGGCCTTGATTCCTGGCTATCCCAGTGCCAAGCCCCATGTGGTCGGCGGCCACTTCGGAGCTTTCCCCTGATGAGGATAATGGTTATATCGCTGCTAGGTCAGAGCCGAGACACCGTGCCACTGTGTTGATGGGCCTGAGAAGTAGCTGCCAAGAGATCGTGAGGGCCAGCATCATCCCTGATTCCTGGCTAACTCAGTGCCAAGCCGCATGGGGTGGGTGGCCGCTGCGGAGCTTTGCCCCGATGAGGGTAAGGGATATGTCGAGGCTAAGTGGGAGAACAGAGACAGAGCCTCGGTGTTGGTGGGGCTACCAAGGAAAGGTGAGGGCCAGCATCAACCTTGATTTCTGGCTACCTTAGTGCCAAGCTTCACGTGGAGGGTGGACGCTTCAGAGCTTGGCCCTGAGGAGGGTCTGGGCTAGGTTGAAGTTAGGAGGGGGAACAGACACAGAGCCCCGGTGGTTGTGGGGCTGCCTAGGGACTGCAAATGGAAGGTGAGGGCCAGCATCAGCCTTGATGCCTGGCTATCTCAGTGCCAAGCCCCATGTGGAGTTTGGCCTCTGCGGATCTTTGCCCTGATGAGGGTAAGGGATATGTCGAGGGTAACTGGGACAACAGACACAGAGCGCCGTTGTCAGTGGGGTTGCCAAGGGAAGGTGAGGGCCAGCATCAACCGTGATTCCTGACTACCTCAGTGCCAAGCTCCACGTGGAGGGTGGCTGCTTCGGAGCTTGGCCCTGGTGAGGGTCAGGGCTAGGTTGAGCTTAGGTGGGAAAACAGGCACAGAGCCCCGGATTTGGTGCGGCTGAGACGAGGCTGCCAAGAGATCGTGAGGGCCAGCATCAGCCATGGTTCCTGGCTAATACATTGCGTGAGCCCCAAGTTGATAGTGGCCTCTTCGGTGCTTGGCTCTGATGAGGGTAAGGGATATGTCGAGGCTAAGTGGGAGAACAGACACAGTGCGCCGTTGTCAGTGGGGTTGCCAAGGGAAGGTGAGGGCCAGCATCAACCTTGATTCCTGACTACCTTAGTGTCAATCTCCACGTGGAGGGTAGCCGCTTCGGAGCTTCGCCCTGATGAGGGTCTGGGCTAGGTTGAGGTTAGGAGGGAGAACAGAGACAGAGCCCCGGTGTTTGTCGGGCTGCCTAGGGACTGCAAACGGAAGGCGAGGGCCAGCATCGGCCTTGATTCCTGGCTATCCCAGTGCCAAGCCCCATGTGGTCGGTGGCCACTTCGGAGCTTTTCCCTTATGAGGATAATGGTTATATCGCTGTTAGGTCAGAGCAGAGACACCGTGCCACGGTGTTGATGGGCCTGAGAAGTAGCTGCCAAGAGATCGTGAGGGCCAGCATCATCCTTGAGTCCTGGCTATCTCATTGCCAAGCCCCATGTGGAGTTGGGCCGCTGCGGATCTTTGCCCTGACGAGGGTAAGGGATATGTCGAGGCTAAGTGGGAGAACAGACACAGAGCCCCGGTATTGGTGCGGCTGAGAAGGGGCTGCCAAGAGATCGTGAGGGCCAGCATCAACCTTGATTCCTGGCTACTTCAGTACCTAAGCCCCACGTGGAGAATGGTCGCTTCGGAGTTTGGCTCCGAGGAGCGTAAGGGATAGGTCGCTGTTAGGTGCGAGCAGAGACACAGAGCCACGGTGTTGGTAGGGCTGAGAAGGGGCTGCCAAGAGATCGTGAGGGCCAGCATCAGCCTTGGTTCCTGGCTACTTCAGTGCCTGAGCCCCATGTTGAGGGTGGCCTCTTCGGAGCTTGGTTCCGATGAGGCTAAGGGATATGTCGAGGATAAGTGGGAAAACACAGACAGAGCCCCGGTTTTGGTGAGGCTGCCAAGGAAGGTGAGGGCCAGCATCATCCGCGAGTCCTGGCTACTTCTGTGCCTAGACCCATGTGGTCGGTGGCAACTTCGTAGCTTGGCCCTGATGAGGGTCAGGGCTAGGTTGAGGTGTAGGAGGGAGAGCAGACACAGAGCCCCGTCATTGGTGGGGCTGAGATGGGGCTGCCAAAAGATAATGATGGCCAGCATCAACCTTGATTCCTGACTACCTCAGTGCCAAGCTCCACGTGGAGGGTGGCCGCTTCGGTGCTTGGCCCTGGTGAGGGTCAGGGCAAAATTGACGTTAGGTGGGAGAAGAGACAGAGAGCACCGGTGTTGGTGAGGCTGCCAAGAAAGGTGAGGGCCATGATCCGGAAGTCCTGGGGATTCAGTGCCAAGCCCTATGTGGAGGGTGCCCTTTCGGAAGCCTGGCTCTGATGAGGTAAGGGATATGTCGAGGATTAGTGAGAGAACAGAGACAGAGCCTCGGTGTTGGTGGGGCTGAGAAGGTGCTGCCAAGAGACCGTGAGGGCCAGCATTAGCCTTGCTTCCTTGCTACTTCAGTGCCTGAGCCCCATGTGGACGGTTGCATCTTCGGAGCTTGGCTCGGATGAGCGTAAGTGATAGGTCGCTGTTAGGTGCGAGCAGAGACACAGAAACCGGTATTGATGGGGCAGAGACGGGGCTGCCAAGAGACCGTGAGGGCCAGCATCAACCTTGATTCCTGGATACTTCAGTGCCTAGCTCCATGTGGTCGGTGGCCACTTCGGAGCTTGGCCCTGATGAGGTTCTGGGCTAGGTTGAGGTTAGGAGGGAGAACAGAGACAGAGGCCCGGTGTTGGTAGGGCTGCTAATAGAAGGTGAGGGCCAGCATCAGCCTTGGTTCCTGGCTAGCTCAGTGCCAAGCCCCATGTGGAGTGTGGCCGCTGCGGAGCTTTGCCATGATGATTGTAAGGGATATGTCGAGGATAAGTGGGAGAACAGAGACAGAACCCCGATTTTGGTGGAGCTGAGACGGGGCTGCCAAAAGATAGTGAGGGCCAGAATCAACCGTGATTCCTGACTACCTCAGTGTCAAGCTCCACGTGGAGGGTGGCCACTTCGGAGCTTGGCCCTGGTGAGGGTCAGGGCTAGGTTGAGGTTAGGTGGGAGAACAGAGACAGAGCCCCGTCGTTGGTGGGGCTGCCAAGTTATCTTGAGGGCCAGCATCATCCTTGAGTCCTGGCCATTTCTGTGCCTGAGCCGGATGAGGCGGATGGCCGTTTCGGAGCTTGCCTCTGATGAGGAGAAGGGATAGTTTGAGGTTCTGCGTAGATAACGAGACCCTTCTGCATTACATAACGCCACCCAACACATGGACTCCAAACGAGGAGTAGCCCCTTCCCGGTCCCATCACCCCTCTCCCTTATTCTCAAACCTAAATATCAGCCTTTGCCGTACCATCTCTCGAGCCCATTTCCTAAACGGCTTCCCACCAGAGGGCGCTCCAACACAGAAAGAACCAGGTTTGAAAGCTGTTTCTTGCTCTTGCCTTTTGTGGCAGCCCTTTCCGAGGGAGCTGCTCTCGCTCTACCACCCAACCAGCAACTTTACCACAGCCCAACTGCAAAGCAGTCAATCCCCTCTTCGGGCTCCCATAAACTAAGAGGCAGGACTGAAAGATGTTGGTGGCTCTCACCTTCCCTTGATAGACCCTTCTCAGCTGCCCAACACCCAGCCAGCTCCAGCACCCCAAATGTGCCATATCCAGCACACCTAGCACTCCTTGCTACACATTGGTGGTGCCTGGTGCTAGGCATGTTCCGTTGCTGAGTTGTGGGGGTGTTGGGTGGTGGGCACTGCAGGGACTGGCTTCTTGTCATGTCCTGGTGCTGGGGATGCTGGTGCTGGGCTCCGGGGCTGCTGGGCATGTCGAGGTGCTGTGCATTGGCGGTGGGTGTGCTGGGTTGTGTGCATGTGTGGGAATGAGTGCTGGGCCATGGGAGTGCTGGGCCCTGGCAGTGCTGGGTGGAGGGTATGATGGGTGCATGTGTTGGTTTAACCCCAGCCTGCAAATAAACCCCACGCAGCCACTGGCTCACCTCCCCCCTGCACCCCGTGGGATTGGGGACAGAATCGAGAAGGCACAAGTAGGAAAGCTCCCGGGTTGAGATAAAAACAGTTTAATGATTGAAGTAAAACGAAGTAGAACAGTAATAATAACAATGAGAACAACAACAACAACAGACGGCACAAAGCAGGCAATGCACAATACAACTGCTCACCACTGCCGACCGTGTGTGGGGAGAGCCCCTTCCCCCGCCCCCTCCCATTTTTTATACTGAGCATGATGTCACATGCTATAGAATACCCCACTGGCCAGCTGGGTCAACTACGCCGGCTGTGCTCCCCACCCCTCCAAAAGGCTCCCGGTGCAAGCACCGCCCAGCAACAGCCAAAGCATTAAGGGGCCATCAAGGCTCCTCTCACACCAAACCCAAAAGCCAGCACACCCCCCCAAGCTACTGGGAAGAAAGTTAACTCTGTCCCAGCCAGAAGCAGGACAGTGCAGTGCGCTGGAGTTCTGAGTGCTGGGTCCTAGGGGTACTGTGTATGTTCGGGTGCTGGGCATATCCGCGTGTGGGTACTGGGCAGTTGGGGTGCTAGGTGGTGGTGGTACTGGATGCTGGGCATTGGGTATGCTGGTTTCTGGGCACTGGGGGTGGTGGGTGCTGAGCGCAGGATGTGCTGGGTGCTATGTGCAGATCACTGGGGATGGTGGGGGCTGGTTTGCTGCTTTCTGGTGTGTTGGGCGCTGGGCATGTTTGGGTGCTGGGCATGTCTGGGTGCTGGGCACGGGCAATGGGGGTGCTGGGTATGTCCAGTGGTGGGTATTGGGCGGTGGGAGTGCTGGGTGCTAGGTACTGGGGATGCTGGGCCCTGGCATTGCTTGGTACTATGCATAACGGAATGGAGGGTATGTCTTGGTGCTGGCCATATCCGGTGCTGGCCATATCCGGTGCTGGGCATATCCGGTGCTAGGTGTGTGCTCTGGGTTTGCTGGGTGCTGTGCTCTGGGGGTGTTGGATTCCTGGCCTGTGCATGTGCTGGGCCCTGGTTGTGCTGGGTATGTGTGGGTGCTGGGTGTTGGGCAGTATGGGTGCTGTGTGGTGGGCGCTGGGCATGTCTGGGTGATGGGCACTGGAGGTCCTGGGCGATGGGGAGCAGGGAAGCTGCCTTCTAGGAATGACTCAGTGCTGGGCATATCCGAGTGCTTAGTACTGTGCACTGGTGGTGGTGCTGGATGCTGGGCATGTCCCGGTGCTAGGCAATGGCGGTGCTGGGTGCTTGACGCTGGGGGTGATGGTCTTTGGGTGTGCTGGGTGGTGGGGCTGCTGGGCATGTGCGGGTGTTGGTTGCTGGGCCCTGGGTGTACTGGATGCTGGACACTGGGGTGGTTGGTTTCTGGACACTGGGGCTTCTGGGTTCTGTGGACTGGGGTTGCTGAGTGCTGGGCATGTCCAGGGGCTGTTTGTTGGCGGTGGGTGTGCTGGGTTGTGCGCATGTCCGGGAATGAGTGCTGGGCCATGGGGGTGCTGGGTGGAGGGTATGATGGGCGTATGTCGTGGTTTAACCCCAGCCTGCAAATAGACCCTACGCAGCCGCTGGCTCTCCTCCCCCCCCCACCCCGTGGGATGGGGGAGAGAATCGGGAGGGCACAAGTAGGAAAACTCCCGGGTTGAGATAAAAACAGTTTAACGATTGAAATAAAACGAAGTAGAACAGTAATAATAACAATGAGAACAACAACAACAACAGACGGCACAAAGCAGGCAATGCAGAATGCAACTGCTCACCACTGCCGACCGCGTGTCATGAACTGGGGGAAGGGGGGGGGGGGGAGTCGTTCCCCGCCCCCTCCCATTTCTTATACTGAGCATGATGTCACATGCTATAGAATACCCCATTGGCCAGCTAGGTCAACTACCCCGGCTGTGCTCCCCACCCCCCCGCCCCCCCACCCCCCCCGTGAGCTTCCTGTGGGAGGCCGAAAAGAGAGAACAAAAGCCTCCCGGTGCAAGCACCGCCCAGCAACAGCCAAAGCATTAAGGGGCCATCAAGGCTCCTCTCACACCAAACCCAAAAGCCAGCACACCCCCCAAGCTACTGGGAAGAAAGTTAACTCTGTCCCAGCCGGAAGCAGGACAGTGCTGAGTGCTGTGTATGTCCGGGTGCTGGGCATGTCTGGGTGCGGGGTACTGGGCACTGGGGGTGGTGGGTATGCTGGATGGTGGGTGTTGGGTATGCTGGTTGCTGGGCACTGGGGATGCTGGGTGTGAGACGTGTGGGGGTGCTGGATGGTGGGTGTTTGCTGTGCTGGGTACAGAGCACTGGGGGTGCTGAGTGCTGCGGGTGCTGGGTGCTGGGCATGTCCAAGTGCTATGTGCTGATCACTGGAGATGTTGGGGGCTGGTTTGCTGGGATCTGGGCAGTGGTGTGTTGAGTGCTGGGCATGTTTGGGTGCTGGGCATGTCTGGGTACTGGGCACTGGCGGTGTGGGGCAGTGGGGGTGCTGTGTGCTGGGCACGTCCGGGTGGTGGGTGTTGGGCAGTGGGAGTGTTGGGTTCCAGGTACTGGGGTGCTGGGCCCTGGTATTGCTGGCTACTATACATAACTGAGTGCAGGGTATGTCTTGGTGCTGGATGCTGGGTACTGGAGGTAATGGGTGCTGGGTGTTGGGCATATGCGGTGCTGGGTGCTGGGCATATGCGGTGCTGGGTGGCTGTGCTGGGGTTGCTGGGTGCTGTGCTGTGAGGGTGCTGGATTCCTGGCATGTGCGTGTGCTGTGTGCTGGGCCCTGGTTGTGCCGGGTATGTGTGGGTGCTGGGTGTTGGGCAGTGTGGTGCTGTGTGGCGGGGCCTGGGCATGTCTGGGTGCTGGGCGGTTGGGATGCTGGGCGGTGGGTAGCAGAGAAGCTGCCTGCTGGGCATGTCTGAGTGCTGGGCATGTGTGGGTGCTGGGTACTGGGCAGTGGGGGTGGTGGGCGTGGTGGTGGTGTGTGCTGGGCATGTCTGGGTGCTGGGCATGTGTGGGTGCTGGGTACTGGGCAGTGGGGGTGGTGGGCGGTGGTGGTGCTGTGCGCTGGGCATGTTGGGCTGCTGGGTTTTGGGCGGTGGGCGTGCTGGGTGTGTGCGTGTGTTGGTTTCTGGGCGCTGGGGGTGCTGGGTGCTGTGCACTGGGGTTGCTGGGTGCTGGGCATGTCCGGGTGGCGGGCATGGCTGGGTGCTGAGTCCTGAGGTTGCTGCATGCTGGGCACTGGGCTTGCTGGTGCTGCTGGTGCGGGTGCTGGGGCCTAGGTGTTGTCCGAAAAGCGGATTCGTGCCCGGCGTGAAAGGAACGAATTCCACATGCTCAGGAGAGAGATTGTTTTATTCAGGCCTGGGTGCTCGGTGGACGTGCCACAAATGAAGCACATCGGGTCTAATCACCTTTCTGTTTGTATCCATGCTTCTCATACATATTTTCAGTTTCTCTTTTACATATTCCTTAAATTTCCGAGAACTGATTATAATATTACATCATCCTAGACACATGCGCACTAAATCTTTAGGGTCTCCTTGAGGGTCTCGGGTGGTCTCTGGTGGTCGGCAGGGTAGTGAACTCTTCGTGAACCTGTTCCTTTCTTTCCTTCTAAGGTCGAGGTTTGTCTCCGAGCCACGTCTGGACCACGGTTTGTTTATGGTTCTCGTTTCCAAGGTTACTCTTCACTAGAGTCTAACAATGCTTCCAGGAGACACGATTTAGACTACAATTCTACACACCTGCAAACACCACACCTGCTAGTTCCCTAACTTCTAAGCCACAAGTCTTCATTGTGTAGAATTACAGAAGCGAGCAGTATGGAACAGTAGATACTGTACCTACTGCATCAATCCCCCCCTTTGAGACTTACAATGTTGAGCATCATGAGTCTCACATCATTTAGTTATAAGCATTTGGTCTACAAAAAGACATACATTGAATCATACAACAAGTAATTAGAACTAAGATGACGATCAGTATTGCAAATAAGAACAACTGTCTGAGCCAATTTAAATTTGGAAGCCACGAAAATGACCAAGAAAGATCTTGCCCTTCTCGTTCCTTAAATCCACAGGCTAAGTCCTTTAATTGTTGAATTTTCTTCGCAATTAACTCTGAATTATCACCTAGGTTCTGCAATACAAAAAGAAGACATGTTGGTTACTTCTCGGGCTAAAAGTTCTCGGATAGTTTGATTTCTCTCCCATTTTGGCAATAGAAATTGGGATTCAGCTTTGCTGATCGTCATAATTAATATCAACAGGCTCCACATTTTCTACTCCTAAACCCACAATTTCGTAATTAATTTGGTTTCCTTTCGAACAATAAATATTTTAAATATCACAGATAATTCCGCAACAGCTCTGGTAAGTCATCAAGTACACCTTCAAATTAATTGCAATGCTTCCTTAGGTGTAGATGTCCACGGTCTAGGAGGTATTTTGTTTATTCTGCTGTAATGAATCCAAGAGTCTATTTCTTCTAATTTTACAGCAGTGGTTGTTGTTAATAACACTTGGAAGAGTCCTTTCCACTTTTCTCCAAAGGGGTCATCCTTCCACCTTCGCAGGTAGACTTGGTCTCCTGGGCTGAACGAATGTACCAGAAATTCCAGGGGTAAAAGTGTCCTCAAAAGAACATATTTGTGTAAAGAACTCGCCATTTTACTCAAAGACAAGAGAGATTCAGTTAACACTTTTTCTCCTGTTACGTGCATTCGTTCAAACCTTCCTGTTAGATTGACGTTAGAAGGTTTACCACCCGGAATTTCCAATGGACTTACTTCTTCTTTAGCTCTTGGGGTTACCCTAATTCTTAACAAGGCAAGTGGTAAAGCTTCAATCCGTTTCAACTGAGCTTCCTGACATATTTTAGAAATTTGTCTCTTTAATACTTTGTTCATTCTCTCTCTACTTGTCTACTCAATTGTGGTCGTCTTAGTGTCTTACTCACATTCTTAATAACCTCCGCTACAAAATGTGGGCCTCTATCAGAGGACATCTCTTAAGGGACTCCAAATCTTGAAATAATTTCTTTCCATAAGTGTTTTGTTGCCTCTTTTGCCTTGTTGGTTTGCCACGGGAAAGCTTTTGGCCATCCGGAGAAGGTATTTACCAATACCAATAAATATCGGTGTTGGTTGCACCTTGGTAACTCTGAAAAATCTATTCGCCAATACTCACTGGGAGTTACGCCTTTCCTTACCTCTCCAGGAGGGGGTCGGATTTGTATTTTCGAATTGTTCCTAAGACAAATCTCACATTTAGCACACTCACTCACACTTTTAGCAATCAATAACATTTTAGTCCCTATTTTGCATACCGTTTTACTGACTCGACCGTTGCTTCTGCTCCCATATGTGTCTCAGCGTGGGTTGTGACCATCAATTTCTTCATGATTTCGGGAGTTACTATACATTGTCCATGCGAAGTAATCCATCATCCTTGATCATTCTTTTTGCACTGTAATAGCTTAGCCAACTTATTTTCTTTTTCGTTATAATTTGGGGATTCTATTTGAATTTCTTTGGATGCACAGCAACTTCTTTGGGGTTTTTTCTGTGTTTTTGGGTTTTGTTTTTTTTTTTTCGGTACTGCTTCCAATAAATTTAAAATCTCTGTTCCATGCTTTATAGGTGAGCCACTGGCAGACAAAAGTTCTCGCTCTTTCCATATCGCTCCATGGGCATGAACAACTCCAAAAGCATATTTAGAGTCTGTCTAAATATTAACTCTTTTACCTTTAGCCAGATCTAAAGCTCTTGTCCAAGTTGTTATCTTGGCCTTCTGGGCGGATGTATTTGGAGGTAATGCTTTTACTTCTTGGTCTTCGGTTAAAGTTACCGCGGCATAGCCAGCCCTCCTTTCTCCTTTCACAACAAAGCTGCTTCCATCGGTAAATAATTCTTCATCCGGAGTCTGGAGAGGGACATCTCTCAGGTCTGGCCTGCTGGCATATGCCTGTTTGATAACTTGTAAACAATCATGGTTAGGATCGCTCTCTTTTTCACTTGGCATTGAAGAAGCAGGATTTAAAATGGCACTTACTTCAAAATGATGTCATCTTGTTCCACTAACGGAGCTTGATATTGTAGATTGAGGGGGTGCCATCTTGCAAATGGCCTTTTTTTCCTATCATTTCCCAGTCTTCGTTATCCTTGGGAAATCCCAAATCCCAAATAAATTACAGTTTGTTTTGCAATTTGTGCTTTCTTTTCTGACAGCCTGTACCCAGCCATTCCCAACAAGTTTAGCAGGCTAACAGTCTTTTCTTTGCAGATCTCAATAGCATCTGCTCCCAATAGGATGTCATCAACACACTGAAGGAGGGTGATTTGATCTTCCTTACCGGACCAGTGTTCCAGTTCCTTGGTCAAGGCTGCTCCAAAGATGGTTGGGCTATTTTTAAACCCTCGTGGCAGCACAGTCCAGCAGAGCTGAGTTCTCCTCCCAGTCGACAGATCTTCCCATTCAAAGGCAAAAATCTTTTGACTGTTTTCTTCCAGAGCGGTCGAACTCCTGTTTTCAATTCAACTTTTACCGGTTCCACATTGTTTGCTCTTCCTGGTTTGTCTGTCGCCCAAACAGAAGGGTAAACTGATTTCTTCAGATTCTTCTGTGTTTGTCTGTAATATATAAACTTGGGCTTGCCAGGCATCAGCTTCAGGAAAATGAACTTTTCCTTTTGTTTGGATCCAAGAAAAATGGATTTTTCCTTTTTCAAAGTTAATTTGTGCTCCCAATTTATTCAATAAATCCTGTCCTAAGAGAGGCATGGTGCATTCCGGTATATATGAAAATTCATGCATCAATGTTCTTCCTCCGATTTGACAGTTTAAAGTTTTCAAAAAAAAGACCTTTCCTCTTTCTTTCCCGTGACCCCAACAACAGATACATTAAATTTACTCGTTGGTCCTTTACATGTATTTATAACAGAATATTTTGCACCAGTGTCCACTAAAAAATCGACTCTTTTCTTTCCCATAGCTTTACTGGAACCAGGGGCTCGGCTGGGAGAATATCATTTTCTGCCCCGGTCCCCATCCTTCAGAATCCTCTCCCATCCTAAGGAGATCAGCTTCAGGTGGAATTTGCTGTGGCCGAATCACAGCAACTTTCTTCTTCTCTGGACACTCATTCTTCCAATTGCTTCTTACATACAGCGCATCGATTGATCCCTAACGGAGTAGACTGTTCAAATATATTTCCACATCCTTGACCTCTGCCCCTTAAGTACCCTTTGCTTTTACCTCTCCAAAATCCTCTGCCCCTACCTCCAGCAGATCCTTGGGCATTCACAAAAGCAGCCGCAAGAATTGCAGCTTTCCGTTTCCCCTTTTTTTCTTTCATTTTCCATATTAATTTTTTTCCAATACGACCCTCTCTTCTTCAGGAGTTAACAAATTATTTAAAAGAATTTGAATATCTTGCCGATCGGGATTATGACTTTTAATAATTGTCTTTAAAGATCTATACACCTTTTCAGGATTTTCCCTATAGGATCCTGCCAATTCTTTCCAATTCATCAAATCAGAAGTAGTAAAAGGTATTTTTGCAAACACTGGTCCCCCCCTTAGGCCCACAGCCTGACGAAGGGGTGCTAATAAAACAGACCCCTCTTGGGTCCCAGTTCTGCCAGCTATTGGACTAAATGGATTACTTCCCCTTGCTTCAGTTTCAAAACTCTCTTTTTCACTCGGTGCCACCAACATCTGTGTATCGTCTTCCTCTTCTCCTAGTTTTAAACACCATTTTCCTAGACTACAAGCAGAAGAACAATGCGGTTTTGGTTCCTTGTCCTCCATCATCATCATCATCACATTAGAATCTGAGTCTAAAAGTTTACATTCCTTCCGAATTTCATGATCATTTCTCAAGGGAAAGAAAAGTCCACAGAAGGGGCCTCATCCCATTTGCCCTGTCGTCTACAAAATAACATCAGTTGCAAGGCAGTATTATATTGCAAAGTTGCCAATTCTGGCCGTTTTTCCTCATCTTCTAATTTATACACTGGCCACCATTTAGTACAAGACTCAATTAATTTCTCCTTTCTCAAAGGATCTCCCCCAAATGCTCCCCAATATTTTATGATGCATCCAAGGGGAGAGGAAGGTGTTACTTTAGACTATTGAGTTCCCATATTTTTGACCAAAAAGAACGTTCTTAACCATGATTTCATATACTCCAGTCGTCACTGTCAAACGCATATGAATAAACCTTTTTACCTTTGGCCACAATTCCTTACCAAATGCATGCACAATTTTATACCCCAGCACAATCTCTCTTTTACCTTAGCGTTGCACTGTTGAGTCGCTCACCTGCTCTGGTCGGGGAAAATACTCACAGAGTCCCCGATCAAAAGGGCGGTGCGTGCTGGAGTCCGGAGAGCAGGGTCTCCCCACCGAGAGCCGGCAAGTCGATGAGGGCAAGGCTTCCCACCTGGGTCGCCAAAAACTGTCGTCCAAAAAGCGGATTCGTGCCCGGCGTGCAGTTAAGCAATTCCACACGCTCAGGAGAGAGATTGTTTTATTCAGGCCTGGGTGCTCGGTGGACGTGCCACAAATGAAGCACACCGGGTCTAATCACCTTTCTGTTTGTATCCATGCTTCTCATACATATTTTCAGTTTCTCTTTTACATATTCCTTAAATTTCCGAGAACTGATTATAATATTACATCATCCTAGACATATGCGCACTAAAGCCTTTAGGGTCTCCTTGAGGGTCTCGGGTGGTCGGCAGGGTAGTGAACTCTTCGTGAACCTGTTCCTTTCTTTCCTTCTAAGGTCGAGGTTTGTCTCCGAGCCACGTCTGGACCACGGTTTGTTTATGGTTCTCGTTTCCAAGGTTACTCTTCACTAGAGTCTAACAATGCTTCCAGGAGACACGATTTAGACTACAATTCTACACACCTGCAAACACCACACCTGCTAGTTCCCTAACTTCTAAGCCACAAGTCTTCATTGTGTAGAATTACAGAAGCGAGCCAAGGTACTGGGGCTACTGGTTGCTGGGCCCTGGGAGTGCTGGGTACCATGCATAATTGGGTGCAGGGTATGTCTTGCTGGTGGATGCTGGGCACTGGGGCTGCTGGGTGCTGGGCATGTCTCGATGCTGTGTGTTGGCGGTGGGTGTGCTGGGTTGTGCGCATGTCCGGGAATTAGTGCTGGGCCCTGGGAGTGCTGGGTGCGGGGAGCTAGGGGTGCTGGCTGTGGGCATTTCCAGGTACTGGTCATGACCAGGTGCTGGTTGTTGGGTCTTGTGGGTGCTGGGGCTGGGCGTGTGCAGGTGCTGGGCATGTCCGGATGCTGTGTGCTCGGCACTTGGGGTTCTGGGTAGTGGGCAGTGAGGGTGCACACCAAACACCCACCATCCCGCACGCCCACAAGTCTCACACCCAGCACCCGCAGTGGCAGGAACCAGCATACCCAACACCCAGCTTCCAGCACACCCACTGCCCAGGACCTGCATACGCTGCATTGAACCCAGCACCCCCAGCACCCAGTAACCGATAGCCCCAGCGCCCAGCACGCCAGGGCCCAACAACCAACACACGCACACGCCCAGCACCCCCACCGCCCAAAACCCAGCACCCCGACGTGCCCAGCACACAGCAGCCCCAGGGACCACCACCCCCAGCGCCAAGCACCCAGCACCACCAGTGCTCAGCACCCAGACATGCCCAGCACCTAGCACCACCACCCCCAGTGCCCAACACCCAGCACCCACACATACCCGGCACAACCAGGGCCCAGCACACAGCCCACGCACGTGCCAGGAATCCAGCACCCTCACAGCACAGCACCCAGCAACCCCAGCACAGCACCCAGCACCACATATGCCCAACACCCAGCACTGCATATGCCCAGCACCCATTACCTCCAGCACCAAGCATCCAGCACCAAGACATACCCTGCACTCAGTTTTGCATATTACCCAGCAATGCCAGGGCCCAGCACCGCCAGTACCTAGCACCCAGCACTCCCACTGCCCAGTACCCAGCACCCCGACATGCCCAGCACACAGCACCCGCACCGCCCCACACTGCCAGTTCCCAGTACCCAGCACCCAGACATGCCCAGCACCCAGACAAACATGCCCAGCGCCCAACACACCAGAACACAGCAAACCAGCCCCCAAGAACCCCAGTGATCAGCACATAGCACCTGGACATGCCCAGCACCTGCAGCGCTCAGCACCCCAAACACCCACCATACAACACCCCTACAGGTCTCACACACTTCCGCCCAGTGCCCGGAAAGCAGCATACCCAACACTCAGCATCCAGCACCCCCACGCCCCAGCACCCAGTGCCAGCACGCTGCACTTAGACATGGCCAGCACGCGGACATGCTCAGCACCCAGCAACACAGAGGCACAGAACCCAGCACCCCCAGCGCCCAGAAACCAACCACCCCAGCGTCCAGCACCCAGTACACCCAGGGCCCGGCAACCAACACCCGCACATGCCCAGCACCCCAACACCCAGCACAGGGACATGCCCAGCGCCTACCACACAGCACCCACACTGCCCAACACCCACACATACCCGGGGCAGAGCACAGAGCACACGCACGTGCCAAGAAACAAGCACCCCCAGAGCACAGCACCCAGCAACTCCAGAGCACAGACCCAGCACCGGATATGCCCAGCACCCAGTACCTCCAGCACCAAGAGATACCCTGCACTCAGTTATGCATAGTACCCAGCAATACCCGGGCCCCGCAACCGCACCAGCCAGCACCCAGCAACCCGAGTGCCCAGCCCCCAGCAACCTCAGGGCCCAGCCCCCAGCACCCGCACATTCCCAGCACCCAGCAACCCCACTGCCCAACACCCACCCCCCCGGACATGCCCAGCACACAGCACCCCCAGGGACCACCACCCCCAGCGCCTGGACATGCCCAGCATCCAAACATGCCCAGCACGCTACACACCAGAACACAGCAAACCAGCCCCCAACATCCCCAGTGATCAGCACGTAGCACCCAGACATGCCCAGCACCCAGCACGTCCAGTGCCCTGCACCCAGTACACCAAACACCCACCACCATACAGGTCTCGCAGCCAGCACCTCCCCAGTGCCCAGAAACCAGCATACCCAACACCCCCACAGCCCAAGAACCCGTTTACCCAGCATCCAGACATGCCCAGCACTCGGACATACACAGCACCCCCAGGGCCCCGCACTAACTCCCGGACAGGCGCACAACCCAGCACCCGAACCGCCAACAAACAGCACCTGGACATGCCCACCACTCAGCAGCCCCAGTGCCCAGCACCCAGCACCGCAACAGCCAGCATCCCCAGCGTCCAGCACCCTCACTGCCGACCACCCAGAATCCCAAGTGCCGAGCACACAGCATCCGCACATGCCCAGCACCCGGACACGCCCGGCACCTGGTCATGTCCAGCAACTGAAATGCCCACAGCCAGCACCCCTAGCTCCCAGCAGCCAGCACTCCCAGTGCCCAGCATCAGTCATGCCAAGGACGAGGACATGCCCAGCACCCAACACCCCAGTGGCCAACACCCAATACCCCCAGCACCCAGCAGCAAGACATACCCTGCACCCGCTTATGCATAGTACCCAGCACTCCCAGGGCCCAGCAACCAGCACCCACAGGACTTAGCACCCAGCAACCCCAGTGCCCAGCACCCAATACCCCCAGCTCCCAGTAGCCCCAGAACCCACCATCCAGCAGCAAGACATACCCTGCACCCGCTTACGCATAGTACCCAGCACTCCCAGCCCCCAGCAGTCGCGCCGCCCAGCACCCAGCAACCCCAGTGCACAGCACCCGCTAACCCCAGTGCCCAGCATCCCCAGCGCACAGCATCCGGCATATGGACATGCCCAGCACACGGACATACCCACTAGCCAGCACCCCTAGTGCCCAGCACCCAAAACTCCCTCCATCCATCACCCAGACATGCCCAGTGCTCAGCACGCCCAACACCCAACAGCCAGGATCAGGAAATGCCCAGCAACAAGCACTCCCATGCCTACCACCGCCAGTGCCCAATAACCAGCACACAGACAATGCCCACCAGCCAGCATCAAGCACTCGGTACACAGGCATGCCCAGCACCCTGATATGCATAGTCCCCAGCGCCCCCACTGCCCAGCACTCCCAGTGCCCCGGACCCATCACTTGGACATGCTCAGCACCCAGAGATGTCCAGCACCCCGCACGCCCAGTGCCTAGAACCCAGTACCCCCAATGACCAGCACCCAGCGCAGCCAGTGCCCAGCACTGCCTGTAGCCAGCATCCACCACCCAGACACCATCATCACCTGCCCATTCCCAGCACCAAATCCTCCCAGTGCCCAGCACAGGGACATGGCGAGCACCCAGATATGCCCAACACCCAGCAACCGCAGCACCCAGACATGACCCACTACATTCAGGGCCTAGCACACAGTACCCCCACGACCCAGCACCGACACATGCTCAGCACCAAGCACTGCCAATGATCCCAAGGGGTGCTAGGTGTGCTGGATGTTGCGCCTTTGCGGTGCTGGAGATGGCTGGGTGCTGGGCAGCTGAGAAGGGGCTGGAAAGGGAAGGTGAGCGCCGCGAACATATTTCAGTCCTGGCAAAACGTGTGTGGGAGCTCGACGGGGCGCTTGACTGCTTTGCAGTTGGGCTGCGGCAAGGTTGACGGTTGAGTGCTACGGCAAGCGCCTAGCCCCGGTGTTGGTGGGGACCTCAAAGGGCTGCCAGGGCAGGCGAGTGCAACGAACACCGGCCATCTTGGTTCCCTCTGTGTTGGAGCGCCATCTAGTGGGTAGACGTGTCAGAGCCTGGCTCCGATGAAGGTAAGAAGTAGGTTGATGTTTAGGTGGGAGACCAAAGAGAAGGGAGCAGGGGTTGGTGGGGCTGAGAGGGGCTGCCAAGAGATCGTGAGGGCCAGCATCAGTCTTCATTCCTGGCCACGTCTGTCCCTGAGCCCCATGTGGAGTTTGGCCGCTGCGGATCTTTGCCCTGATGAGGGTAAGGGATATGTCGAGGCTAAGTGGGAGAACAGACACAGAGCCCCGGTATTGGTGGGGCTGAGAAAGGGCTGCCAAGAGATCGTGAGGGCCAGCATCAACCTTGATTCCTGGCGACTTCAGTACCTAAGCCCCACGTGGAGAATGGTCGCTTCGGAGCTTGGCTCCGAGGAGGGTAAGGGATAGGTTGAAGTTAGGTGGGAGAAGAGGCACCGAGCCCTGGTGTTTGTGGGGCTGCCTAGGGACTGCAAACGGAAGGCGAGGGCCAGCATCAGCCTTGATTCCTGGCTATCTCAGTGCCAAGCCCCATGTGGCGGGTGGCCGCTTCGGAGCCTTGCCCCGATGAGGGTAAGGGATATGTCGAGGATAAGTGGGAGAACAGAGACAGAGCGCCGGCGCTGGTGGGGTTGCCAAGGGAAGGTGAGGGCCAGCATCAACCTTGATTCCTGACTACCTTAGTGCCAATCTCCACGTGGAGGGTAGCCGCTTCGGAGCTTGGCCCTGATGAGGGTCAGGGCTAGGTTGAGGTTAGGAGGGAGAACAGAGACAGAGCCCCGGTGTTGGTAGGGCTGCCTAGGGACTGCAAACGGAAGGCGAGGGCCAGCATCCGCCTTGGTTCCTGGTTATCTCAGTGCCAAGCCCCATGTGGAGTTTGGCCGATTTGGAGCTTTCCCCTGATGAGGATAATGGTTATATCGCTGCTAGGTCAGAGCCGAGACACCGTGCCACGGTGTTGATGGGGTTGAGAAGTAGCTGCCAAGAGATCGTGAGGGCCAGCATCATCCTTGATTCCTGGCTAACTCAGTGCCAAGCCCCATGTGGTGGGTGGCCGCTGCGGAGCTTTGCCCCGATGAGGGTAAGGGATATGTCGAGGATAAGTGGGAGAACAGAGACAGAGCCTCGGTGTTGGTGGGGCTACCAAGGAAAGGTGAGAGCCAGCATCAACCTTGATTTCTGGCTACCTTAGTGCCAAGCTTCATGTGGAGGGTGGACGCTTCAGAGCTTGGCCCTGAGGAGGGTCTGGGCTAGGTTGAAGTTAGGAAGGAGAACAGACACAGAGCCCCGGTGGTTGTGGGGCTGCCTAGGGACTGCAAATGGAAGGTGAGGGCCAGCATCAGCCTTGGTTCCTGGCTATCTCAGTGCCAAGCCCCATGTGGAGTTTGGCCTCTGCGGATCTTTGCCCTGATGAGGGTAAGGGATATGTCGAGGGTAAGTGGGACAACAGACACAGGGCGCCGGCATTGGTGGGGTTGCCAAGGGAGGGTGAGGGCCAGCATCAAACTTGATTCCTGACTACCTTATTGCCAATCTCCACGCGGAGTGTGGCCGCTTCGTAGCTTGGCCCTGGTGAGGGTCAGGGCTAGGTTGAGGTTAGGAGGGAAAACAGGCACAGAGCCCCGGATTTGGTGCGGCTGAGACGAGGCTGCCAAGAGATCGTGAGGGCCAGCATCAGCCTTGGTTCCTGGCTACTACATTGCGTGAGCCCCAAGTTTGATGGTGGCCTCTTCGGTGCTTGGCTCTGATGAGAGTAAGGGATATGTCGAGGCTAAGTGGGAGAACAGACACAGAGCCCGGGTATTGGTGCGGCTGAGAAAGGGCTGCCAAGAGATCGTGAGGGCCAGCATCAACCTTGATTCCTGGCTACTTCAGTACCTAAGCCCCACGTGGAGAATGGTCGCTTCGGAGCTTGGCTCCGAGGAGGGTAAGGGATAGGTCGCTGTTAGGTGCGAGCAGAGACACAGAGCCACGGTGTTGGTGCGGCTGAGACGGGGCTGCCAAGAGATCGTGAGGGCCAGCATCAGCCTTGGTTCCTGGCTACTTCAGGGCCTGAGCCCCACGTTGAGGCTTGCCTCTTCTTAGCTTGGCTCCGCTGAGGGTAAGGGATATGTCGAGAATCAGTGGGAAAACAGAGACAGAGCCCCGGTGTTGGTGAGGCTGCCAAGGAAGGTGAGGGCCAGCATCATCCGCGAGTCCTGGCTACTTCAGTGCCTAGACCCATGTGGTCGGTGGCGACTTCGTAGCTTGGCCCTGATGAGGGTCAGGACTAGGTTGAGGTTAGGAGGGAGAGCAGACACAGAGCCCCGGCATTGGTGCGACTGAGAAGGGGCTGCGCAGTGATCGTGAATGCCAGTATCAACCTTGATTTTTGGCTACCTCAGAGCCTAAGCTGCACGTGCAGAGTGGTCGCTTCGGAGCTTGGCTCCGAGGAGGGTCAGGGATAGGTTGAAGTTAGGTGGGAGAAGAGGCACCGAGCCCTGGTGTTTGTGGGGCTGCCTAGGGACTGCAAACGGAAGGCGAGGGCCAGCATCCGCCTTGGTTCCTGGCTATCTCAGTGCCAAGCCCCATGTGGAGTTTGGCCGATTCGGAGCTTTCCCCTGATGAGGATAATGGTTATATCGCTGCTAGGTCAGAGCCGAGACACCGTGCCACGGTGTTGATGGGGTTGAGAAGTAGCTGCCAAGAGATCGTGAGAGCCAGCATCATCCTTGATTCCTGGCTAACTCAGTGCCAAGCCGCATGTGGCGGGTGGCCGCTGCGGAGCTTTGCCCCGATGAGGGTAAGGGATATGTCGAGGATAAGTGGGAGAACAGAGACAGAGCCTCGGTGTTGGTGGGGCTACCAAGGAAAGGTGAGGGCCAGCATCAACCTTGATTTCTGGCTACCTTAGTGCCAAGCTTCACGTGGAGGGTGGACGCTTCAGAGCTTGGCCCTGAGGAGGGTCTGGGCTAGGTTGAAGTTAGGAGGGGGAACAGACACAGAGCCCCGGTGGTTGTGGGGCTGCCTAGGGACTGCAAATGGAAGGTGAGGGCCAGCATCAGCCTTGATGCCTGGCTATCTCAGTGCCAAGCCCCATGTGGAGTTTGGCCTCTGCGGATCTTTGCCCTGATGAGGGTAAGGGATATGTCGAGGGTAAGTGGGACAACAGACACAGGGCGCCGGCGTTGGTGGGGTTGCCAAGAGAGGGTGAGGGCCAGCATCAAACTTGATTCCTGACTACCTTATTGCCAATCTCCACGTGGAGTGTGGCCGCTTCGTAGCTTGGCCCTGGTGAGGGTCAGGGCTAGGTTGAGGTTAGGAGGGAAAACAGGCACAGAGCCCCGGATTTGTTGCGGCTGAGACGAGGCTGCCAAGAGATCGTGAGGGCCAGCATCAGCCTTGGTTCCTGGCTGCTACATTGCGTGAGCCCCAAGTTTGATGGTGGCCTCTTCGGTGCTTGGCTCTGATGAGAGTAAGGGATATGTCGAGGCTAAGTGGGAGAACAGACACAGAGCCCCGGTGTTGGTGAGGCTGCCAAGGAAGGTGAGGGCCAGCATCGTCCGCGAGTCCTGGCTACTTCAGTGCCTAGACCCATGTGGTCGGTGGCGACTTCGTAGCTTGGCCCTGATGAGGGTCAGGACTAGGTTGAGGTTAGGAGGGAGAGCAGACACAGAGCCCCGGCATTGGTGCGACTGAGAAGGGGCTGCGCAGTGATCGTGAATGCCAGTATCAACCTTGATTTTTGGCTACCTCAGAGCCTAAGCCGCACGTGCAGAGTGGTCGCTTCGGAGCTTGGCTCCGAGGAGGGTCAGGGATAGGTTGAAGTTAGGTGGGAGAAGAGGCACCGAGCCCTGGTGTTTGTGGGGCTGCCTAGGGACTGCAAACGGAAGGCGAGGGCCAGCATCAGCCTTGATTCCTGGCTATCTCAGTGCCAAGCCCCATGTGGCGGGTGGCCGCTTCGGAGCCTTGCCCCGATGAGGGTAAGGGATATGTCGAGGATAAGTGGGAGAACAGACACAGAGCGCCGGCGCTGGTGGGGTTGCCAAGGGAAGGTGAGGGCCAGCATCAACCTTGATTCCTGACTACCTTAGTGCCAATCTCCACGTGGAGGGTAGCCGCTTCGGAGCTTGGCCCTGATGAGGGTCTGGGCTAGGTTGAGGTTAGGAGGGAGAACAGAGACAGAGCCCCGGTGTTGGTAGGGCTGCCTAGGGACTGCAAACGGAAGGCGAGGGCCAGCATCCGCCTTGGTTCCTGGCTATCTCAGTGCCAAGCCCCATGTGGAGTTTGGCCGATTCGGAGCTTTCCCCTGATGAGGATAATGGTTATATCGCTGCTAGGTCAGAGCCGAGACACCGTGCCACGGTGTTGATGGGGTTGAGAAGTAGCTGCCAAGAGATCGTGAGAGCCAGCATCATCCTTGATTCCTGGCTAACTCAGTGCCAAGCCGCATGTGGCGGGTGGCCGCTGCGGAGCTTTGCCCCGATGAGGGTAAGGGATATGTCGAGGATAAGTGGGAGAACAGAGACAGAGCCTCGGTGTTGGTGGGGCTACCAAGGAAAGGTGAGGGCCAGCATCAACCTTGATTTCTGGCTACCTTAGTGCCAAGCTTCACGTGGAGGGTGGACGCTTCAGAGCTTGGCCCTGATGAGGGTCTGGGCTAGGTTGAAGTTAGGAAGGAGAACAGACACAGAGCCCCGGTGGTTGTGGGGCTGCCTAGGGACTGCAAATGGAAGGTGAGGGCCAGCATCAGCCTTGATGCCTGGCTATCTCAGTGCCAAGCCCCATGTGGAGTTTGGCCGCTGCGGATCTTTGCCCTGATGAGGGTAAGGGATATGTCGAGGGTAAGTGGGACAACAGACACAGAGCCCCGGTATTGGTGCGGCTGAGAAAGGGCTGCCAAGAGATCGTGAGGGCCAGCATCAACCTTGATTCCTGGCGACTTCAGTACCTAAGCCCCACGTGGAGAATGGTCGCTTCGGAGCTTGGCTCCGAGGAGGGTAAGGGATAGGTCGCTGTTAGGTGCGAGCAGAGACACAGAGCCACGGTGTTGGTGCGGCTGAGACGGGGCTGCCAAGAGATCGTGAGGGCCAGCATCAGCCTTGGTTCCTGGCTACTTCAGGGCCTGAGCCCCACGTTGAGGCTTGCCTCTTCTTAGCTTGGCTCCGCTGAGGGTAAGGGATATGTCGAGAATCAGTGGGAAAACAGAGACAGAGCCCCGGTGTTGGTGAGGCTGCCAAGGAAGGTGAGGGCCAGCATCATCCGCGAGTCCTGGCTACTTCAGTGCCTAGACCCATGTGGTCGGTGGCGACTTCGTAGCTTGGCCCTGATGAGGGTCAGGACTAGGTTGAGGTTAGGAGGGAGAGCAGACACAGAGCCCCGGCATTGGTGCGACTGAGAAGGGGCTGCGCAGTGATCGTGAATGCCAGTATCAACCTTGATTTTTGGCTACCTCAGAGCCTAAGCCGCACGTGCAGAGTGGTCACTTCGGAGCTTGGCTCCGAGGAGGGTAAGGGATAGGTTGAAGTTAGGTGGGAGAAGAGGCACCGAGCCCTGGTGTTTGTGGGGCTGCCTAGGGACTGCAAACGGAAGGCGAGGGCCAGCATCAGCCTTGATTCCTGGCTATCTCAGTGCCAAGCCCCATGTGGCGGGTGGCCGCTTCGGAGCCTTGCCCCGATGAGGGTAAGGGATATGTCGAGGATAAGTGGGAGAACAGAGACAGAGCGCCGGCGCTGGTGGGGTTGCCAAGGGAAGGTGAGGGCCAGCATCAACCTTGATTCCTGACTACCTTAGTGCCAATCTCCACGTGGAGGGTGGACGCTTCGGAGCTTGGCCCTGATGAGGGTCTGGGCTAGGTTGAGGTTAGGAGGGAGAACAGAGACAGAGCCCCGGTGTTGGTAGGGCTGCCTAGGGACTGCAAACGGAAGGCGAGGGCCAGCATCCGCCTTGGTTCCTGGTTATCTCAGTGCCAAGCCCCATGTGGAGTTTGGCCGATTCGGAGCTTTCCCCTGATGAGGATAATGGTTATATCGCTGCTAGGTCAGAGCCGAGACACCGTGCCACGGTGTTGATGGGGTTGAGAAGTAGCTGCCAATAGATCGTGAGAGCCAGCATCATCCTTGATTCCTGGCTATCTCAGTGCCAAGCCCCATGTGGCGGGTGGCCGCTGCGGAGCTTTGCCCCGATGAGGGTAAGGGATATGTCGAGGCTAAGTGGGAGAACAGACACAGAGCCCCGGTATTGGTGCGGCTGAGAAAGGGCTGCCAAGAGATCGTGAGGGCCAGCATCAACCTTGATTCCTGGCGACTTCAGTACCTAAGCCCCACGTGGAGAATGGTCGCTTCGGAGCTTGGCTCCGAGGAGGGTAAGGGATAGGTCGCTGTTAGGTGCGAGCAGAGACACAGAGCCACGGTGTTGGTGCGGCTGAGACGGGGCTGCCAAGAGATCGTGAGGGCCAGCATCAGCCTTGGTTCCTGGCTACTTCAGGGCCTGAGCCCAAGTTGAGGCTTGCCTCTTCTTAGCTTGGCTCCGCTGAGGGTAAGGGATATGTCGAGAATCAGTGGGAAAACAGAGACAGAGCCCCGGTGTTGGTGAGGCTGCCAAGGAAGGTGAGGGCCAGCATCATCCGCGAGTCCTGGCTACTTCAGTGCCTAGACCCATGTGGTCGGTGGCGACTTCGTAGCTTGGCCCTGATGAGGGTCAGGACTAGGTTGAGGTTAGGAGGGAGAGCAGACACAGAGCCCCGGCATTGGTGCGACTGAGAAGGGGCTGCGCAGTGATCGTGAATGCCAGTATCAACCTTGATTTTTGGCTACCTCAGAGCCTAAGCCGCACGTGCAGAGTGGTCGCTTCGGAGCTTGGCTCCGAGGAGGGTCAGGGATAGGTTGAAGTTAGGTGGGAGAAGAGGCACCGAGCCCTGGTGTTTGTGGGGCTGCCTAGGGACTGCAAACGGAAGGCGAGGGCCAGCATCAGCCTTGATTCCTGGCTATCTCAGTGCCAAGCCCCATGTGGCGGGTGGCCGCTTCGGAGCCTTGCCCCGATGAGGGTAAGGGATATGTCGAGGATAAGTGGGAGAACAGAGACAGAGCGCCGGCGCTGGTGGGGTTGCCAAGGGAAGGTGAGGGCCAGCATCAACCTTGATTCCTGACTACCTTAGTGCCAATCTCCACGTGGAGGGTGGACGCTTCGGAGCTTGGCCCTGATGAGGGTCTGGGCTAGGTTGAGGTTAGGAGGGAGAACAGAGACAGAGCCCCGGTGTTGGTAGGGCTGCCTAGGGACTGCAAACGGAAGGCGAGGGCCAGCATCCGCCTTGGTTCCTGGCTATCTCAGTGCCAAGCCCCATGTGGAGTTTGGCCGATTCGGAGCTTTCCCCTGATGAGGATAATGGTTATATCGCTGCTAGGTCAGAGCCGAGACACCGTGCCACGGTGTTGATGGGGTTGAGAAGTAGCTGCCAAGAGATCGTGAGGGCCAGCATCATCCTTGGTTCCTGGCTAACTCAGTGCCAAGCCCCATGTGGCGGGTGGCCGCTGCGGAGCTTTGCCCCGATGAGGGTAAGGGATATGTCGAGGATAAGTGGGAGAACAGAGACAGAGCCTCGGTGTTGGTGGGGCTACCAAGGAAAGGTGAGGGCCAGCATCAACCTTGATTTCTGGCTACCTTAGTGCCAAGCTTCACGTGGAGGGTGGACGCTTCAGAGCTTGGCCCTGAGGAGGGTCTGGGCTAGGTTGAAGTTAGGAAGGAGAACAGACACAGAGCCCCGGTGGTTGTGGGGCTGCCTAGGGACTGCAAATGGAAGGTGAGGGCCAGCATCAGCCTTGATTCCTGGCTATCTCAGTGCCAAGCCCCATGTGGAGTTTGGCCGCTGCGGATCTTTGCCCTGATGAGGGTAAGGGATATGTCGAGGCTAAGTGGGAGAACAGACACAGAGCCCCGGTATTGGTGCGGCTGAGAAAGGGCTGCCAAGAGATCGTGAGGGCCAGCATCAACCTTGATTCCTGGCGACTTCAGTACCTAAGCCCCACGTGGAGAATGGTCGCTTCGGAGCTTGGCTCCGAGGAGGGTAAGGGATAGGTCGCTGTTAGGTGCGAGCAGAGACACAGAGCCCCGGTGTTGGTTCGGCTGAGACGGGGCTGCCAAGAGATCGTGAGGGCCAGCATCAGCCTTGGTTCCTGGCTACTTCAGGGCCTGAGCCCCATGTTGAGGGTGGCCTCTTCGGAGCTTGGTTCCGATGAGGCTAAGGGATATGTCGAGAATCAGTGGGAAAACAGAGACAGAGCCCCGGTGTTGGTGAGGCTGCCAAGGAAGGTGAGGGCCAGCATCATCCGCGAGTCCTGGCTACTTCAGTGCCTAGACCCATGTGGTCGGTGGCGACTTCGTAGCTTGGCCCTGATGAGGGTCAGGACTAGGTTGAGGTTAGGAGGGAGAGCAGACACAGAGCCCCGGCATTGGTGCGACTGAGAAGGGGCTGCGCAGTGATCGTGAATGCCAGTATCAACCTTGATTTTTGGCTACCTCAGAGCCTAAGCCGCACGTGCAGAGTGGTCGCTTCGGAGCTTGGCTCCGAGGAGGGTCAGGGATAGGTTGAAGTTAGGTGGGAGAAGAGGCACCGAGCCCTGGTGTTTGTGGGGCTGCCTAGGGACTGCAAACGGAAGGCGAGGGCCAGCATCAGCCTTGATTCCTGGCTATCTCAGTGCCAAGCCCCATGTGGCGGGTGGCCGCTTCGGAGCCTTGCCCCGATGAGGGTAAGGGATATGTCGAGGATAAGTGGGAGAACAGAGACAGAGCGCCGGCGCTGGTGGGGTTGCCAAGGGAAGGTGAGGGCCAGCATCAACCTTGATTCCTGACTACCTTAGTGCCAATCTCCACGTGGAGGGTGGCTGCTTCGGAGCTTGGCCCTGATGAGGGTCTGGGCTAGGTTGAGGTTAGGAGGGAGAACAGAGACAGAGCCCCGGTGTTGGTAGGGCTGCCTAGGGACTGCAAACGGAAGGCGAGGGCCAGCATCCGCCTTGGTTCCTGGTTATCTCAGTGCCAAGCCCCATGTGGAGTTTGGCCGATTCGGAGCTTTCCCCTGATGAGGATAATGGTTATATCGCTGCTAGGTCAGAGCCGAGACACCGTGCCACGGTGTTGATGGGGTTGAGAAGTAGCTGCCAAGAGATCGTGAGAGCCAGCATCATCCTTGATTCCTGGCTATCTCAGTGCCAAGCCGCATGTGGCGGGTGGCCGCTGCGGAGCTTTGCCCCGATGAGGGTAAGGGATATGTCGAGGCTAAGTGGGAGAACAGACACAGAGCCCCGGTATTGGTGCGGCTGAGAAAGGGCTGCCAAGAGATCGTGAGGGCCAGCATCAACCTTGATTCCTGGCGACTTCAGTACCTAAGCCCCACGTGGAGAATGGTCGCTTCGGAGCTTGGCTCCGAGGAGGGTAAGGGATAGGTCGCTGTTAGGTGCGAGCAGAGACACAGAGCCACGGTGTTGGTGCGGCTGAGACGGGGCTGCCAAGAGATCGTGAGGGCCAGCATCAGCCTTGGTTCCTGGCTACTTCAGGGCCTGAGCCCCACGTTGAGGCTTGCCTCTTCTTAGCTTGGCTCCGCTGAGGGTAAGGGATATGTCGAGAATCAGTGGGAAAACAGAGACAGAGCCCCGGTGTTGGTGAGGCTGCCAAGGAAGGTGAGGGCCAGCATAATCCGCGAGTCCTGGCTACTTCAGTGCCTAGACCCATGTGGTCGGTGGCGACTTCGTAGCTTGGCCCTGATGAGGGTCAGGACTAGGTTGAGGTTAGGAGGGAGAGCAGACACAGAGCCCCGGCATTGGTGCGACTGAGAAGGGGCTGCGCAGTGATCGTGAATGCCAGTATCAACCTTGATTTTTGGCTACCTCAGAGCCTAAGCCGCACGTGCAGAGTGGTCGCTTCGGAGCTTGGCTCCGAGGAGGGTCAGGGATAGGTTGAAGTTAGGTGGGAGAAGAGGCACCGAGCCCTGGTGTTTGTGGGGCTGCCTAGGGACTGCAAACGGAAGGCGAGGGCCAGCATCAGCCTTGATTCCTGGCTATCTCAGTGCCAAGCCCCATGTGGCGGGTGGCCGCTTCGGAGCCTTGCCCCGATGAGGGTAAGGGATATGTCGAGGATAAGTGGGAGAACAGAGACAGAGCGCCGGCGCTGGTGGGGTTGCCAAGGGAAGGTGAGGGCCAGCATCAACCTTGATTCCTGACTACCTTAGTGCCAATCTCCACGTGGAGGGTAGCCGCTTCGGAGCTTCGCCCTGATGAGGGTCTGGGCTAGGTTGAGGTTAGGAGGGAGAACAGAGACAGAGCCCCGGTGTTGGTAGGGCTGCCTAGGGACTGCAAACGGAAGGCGAGGGCCAGCATCCGCCTTGGTTCCTGGCTATCTCAGTGCCAAGCCCCATGTGGAGTTTGGCCGATTCGGAGCTTTCCCCTGATGAGGATAATGGTTATATCGCTGCTAGGTCAGAGCCGAGACACCGTGCCACGGTGTTGATGGGGTTGAGAAGTAGCTGCCAAGAGATCGTGAGGGCCAGCATCATCCTTGATTCCTGGCTAACTCAGTGCCAAGCCCCATGTGGTGGGTGGCCGCTGCGGAGCTTTGCCCCGATGAGGGTAAGGGATATGTCGAGGATAAGTGGGAGAACAGAGACAGAGCCTCGGTGTTGGTGGGGCTACCAAGGAAAGGTGAGAGCCAGCATCAACCTTGATTTCTGGCTACCTTAGTGCCAAGCTTCACGTGGAGGGTGGACGCTTCAGAGCTTGGCCCTGAGGAGGGTCTGGGCTAGGTTGAAGTTAGGAAGGAGAACAGACACAGAGCCCCGGTGGTTGTGGGGCTGCCTAGGGACTGCAAATGGAAGGTGAGGGCCAGCATCAGCCTTGATTCCTGGCTATCTCAGTGCCAAGCCCCATGTGGAGTTTGGCCGCTGCGGATCTTTGCCCTGATGAGGGTAAGGGATATGTCGAGGCTAAGTGGGAGAACAGACACAGAGCCCCGGTATTGGTGCGGCTGAGAAAGGGCTGCCAAGAGATCGTGAGGGCCAGCATCAACCTTGATTCCTGGCGACTTCAGTACCTAAGCCCCACGTGGAGAATGGTCGCTTCGGAGCTTGGCTCCGAGGAGGGTAAGGGATAGGTCGCTGTTAGGTGCGAGCAGAGACACAGAGCCACGGTGTTGGTGCGGCTGAGACGGGGCTGCCAAGAGATCGTGAGGGCCAGCATCAGCCTTGGTTCCTGGCTACTTCAGGGCCTGAGCCCCACGTTGAGGCTTGCCTCTTCTTAGCTTGGCTCCGCTGAGGGTAAGGGATATGTCGAGAATCAGTGGGAAAACAGAGACAGAGCCCCGGTGTTGGTGAGGCTGCCAAGGAAGGTGAGGGCCAGCATCATCCGCGAGTCCTGGCTACTTCAGTGCCTAGACCCATGTGGTCGGTGGCGACTTCGTAGCTTGGCCCTGATGAGGGTCAGGACTAGGTTGAGGTTAGGAGGGAGAGCAGACACAGAGCCCCGGCATTGGTGCGACTGAGAAGGGGCTGCGCAGTGATCGTGAATGCCAGTATCAACCTTGATTTTTGGCTACCTCAGAGCCTAAGCTGCACGTGCAGAGTGGTCGCTTCGGAGCTTGGCTCCGAGGAGGGTCAGGGATAGGTTGAAGTTAGGTGGGAGAAGAGGCACCGAGCCCTGGTGTTTGTGGGGCTGCCTAGGGACTGCAAACGGAAGGCGAGGGCCAGCATCCGCCTTGGTTCCTGGCTATCTCAGTGCCAAGCCCCATGTGGAGTTTGGCCGATTTGGAGCTTTCCCCTGATGAGGATAATGGTTATATCGCTGCTAGGTCAGAGCCGAGACACCGTGCCACGGTGTTGATGGGGTTGAGAAGTAGCTGCCAAGAGATCGTGAGGGCCAGCATCATCCTTGATTCCTGGCTAACTCAGTGCCAAGCCCCATGTGGTGGGTGGCCGCTGCGGAGCTTTGCCCCGATGAGGGTAAGGGATATGTCGAGGATAAGTGGGAGAACAGAGACAGAGCCTCGGTGTTGGTGGGGCTACCAAGGAAAGGTGAGAGCCAGCATCAACCTTGATTTCTGGCTACCTTAGTGCCAAGCTTCACGTGGAGGGTGGACGCTTCAGAGCTTGGCCCTGATGAGGGTCAGGGCTAGGTTGAAGTTAGGAAGGAGAACAGACACAGAGCCCCGGTGGTTGTGGGGCTGCCTAGGGACTGCAAATGGAAGGTGAGGGCCAGCATCAGCCTTGATTCCTGGCTATCTCAGTGCCAAGCCCCATGTGGAGTTTGGCCTCTGCGGATCTTTGCCCTGATGAGGGTAAGGGATACGTCGAGGGTAAGTGGGACAACAGACACAGGGCGCCGGCGTTGGTGGGGTTGCCAAGAGAGGGTGAGGGCCAGCATCAAACTTGATTCCTGACTACCTTATTGCCAATCTCCACGTGGAGTGTGGCCGCTTCGTAGCTTGGCCCTGGTGAGGGTCAGGGCTAGGTTGAGGTTAGGAGGGAAAACAGGCACAGAGCCCCGGATTTGTTGCGGCTGAGACGAGGCTGCCAAGAGATCGTGAGGGCCAGCATCAGCCTTGGTTCCTGGCTGCTACATTGCGTGAGCCCCAAGTTTGATGGTGGCCTCTTCGGTGCTTGGCTCTGATGAGAGTAAGGGATATGTCGAGGCTAAGTGGGAGAACAGACACAGAGCCCCGGTGTTGGTGAGGCTGCCAAGGAAGGTGAGGGCCAGCATCGTCCGCGAGTCCTGGCTACTTCAGTGCCTAGACCCATGTGGTCGGTGGCGACTTCGTAGCTTGGCCCTGATGAGGGTCAGGACTAGGTTGAGGTTAGGAGGGAGAGCAGACACAGAGCCCCGGCATTGGTGCGACTGAGAAGGGGCTGCGCAGTGATCGTGAATGCCAGTATCAACCTTGATTTTTGGCTACCTCAGAGCCTAAGCCGCACGTGCAGAGTGGTCGCTTCGGAGCTTGGCTCCGAGGAGGGTCAGGGATAGGTTGAAGTTAGGTGGGAGAAGAGGCACCGAGCCCTGGTGTTTGTGGGGCTGCCTAGGGACTGCAAACGGAAGGCGAGGGCCAGCATCAGCCTTGATTCCTGGCTATCTCAGTGCCAAGCCCCATGTGGCGGGTGGCCGCTTCGGAGCCTTGCCCCGATGAGGGTAAGGGATATGTCGAGGATAAGTGGGAGAACAGAGACAGAGCGCCGGCGCTGGTGGGGTTGCCAAGGGAAGGTGAGGGCCAGCATCAACCTTGATTCCTGACTACCTTAGTGCCAATCTCCACGTGGAGGGTAGCCGCTTCGGAGCTTGGCCCTGATGAGGGTCTGGGCTAGGTTGAGGTTAGGAGGGAGAACAGAGACAGAGCCCCGGTGTTGGTAGGGCTGCCTAGGGACTGCAAACGGAAGGCGAGGGCCAGCATCCGCCTTGGTTCCTGGCTATCTCAGTGCCAAGCCCCATGTGGAGTTTGGCCGATTCGGAGCTTTCCCCTGATGAGGATAATGGTTATATCGCTGCTAGGTCAGAGCCGAGACACCGTGCCACGGTGTTGATGGGGTTGAGAAGTAGCTGCCAAGAGATCGTGAGAGCCAGCATCATCCTTGATTCCTGGCTAACTCAGTGCCAAGCCGCATGTGGCGGGTGGCCGCTGCGGAGCTTTGCCCCGATGAGGGTAAGGGATATGTCGAGGATAAGTGGGAGAACAGAGACAGAGCCTCGGTGTTGGTGGGGCTACCAAGGAAAGGTGAGGGCCAGCATCAACCTTGATTTCTGGCTACCTTAGTGCCAAGCTTCACGTGGAGGGTGGACGCTTCAGAGCTTGGCCCTGAGGAGGGTCTGGGCTAGGTTGAAGTTAGGAGGGGGAACAGACACAGAGCCCCGGTGGTTGTGGGGCTGCCTAGGGACTGCAAATGGAAGGTGAGGGCCAGCATCAGCCTTGATGCCTGGCTATCTCAGTGCCAAGCCCCATGTGGAGTTTGGCCTCTGCGGATCTTTGCCCTGATGAGGGTAAGGGATATGTCGAGGGTAAGTGGGACAACAGACACAGGGCGCCGGCGTTGGTGGGGTTGCCAAGAGAGGGTGAGGGCCAGCATCAAACTTGATTCCTGACTACCTTATTGCCAATCTCCACGTGGAGTGTGGCCGCTTCGTAGCTTGGCCCTGGTGAGGGTCAGGGCTAGGTTGAGGTTAGGAGGGAAAACAGGCACAGAGCCCCGGATTTGTTGCGGCTGAGACGAGGCTGCCAAGAGATCGTGAGGGCCAGCATCAGCCTTGGTTCCTGGCTGCTACATTGCGTGAGCCCCAAGTTTGATGGTGGCCTCTTCGGTGCTTGGCTCTGATGAGAGTAAGGGATATGTCGAGGCTAAGTGGGAGAACAGACACAGAGCCCCGGTGTTGGTGAGGCTGCCAAGGAAGGTGAGGGCCAGCATCGTCCGCGAGTCCTGGCTACTTCAGTGCCTAGACCCATGTGGTCGGTGGCGACTTCGTAGCTTGGCCCTGATGAGGGTCAGGACTAGGTTGAGGTTAGGAGGGAGAGCAGACACAGAGCCCCGGCATTGGTGCGACTGAGAAGGGGCTGCGCAGTGATCGTGAATGCCAGTATCAACCTTGATTTTTGGCTACCTCAGAGCCTAAGCCGCACGTGCAGAGTGGTCGCTTCGGAGCTTGGCTCCGAGGAGGGTCAGGGATAGGTTGAAGTTAGGTGGGAGAAGAGGCACCGAGCCCTGGTGTTTGTGGGGCTGCCTAGGGACTGCAAACGGAAGGCGAGGGCCAGCATCAGCCTTGATTCCTGGCTATCTCAGTGCCAAGCCCCATGTGGCGGGTGGCCGCTTCGGAGCCTTGCCCCGATGAGGGTAAGGGATATGTCGAGGATAAGTGGGAGAACAGACACAGAGCGCCGGCGCTGGTGGGGTTGCCAAGGGAAGGTGAGGGCCAGCATCAACCTTGATTCCTGACTACCTTAGTGCCAATCTCCACGTGGAGGGTAGCCGCTTCGGAGCTTGGCCCTGATGAGGGTCTGGGCTAGGTTGAGGTTAGGAGGGAGAACAGAGACAGAGCCCCGGTGTTGGTAGGGCTGCCTAGGGACTGCAAACGGAAGGCGAGGGCCAGCATCCGCCTTGGTTCCTGGCTATCTCAGTGCCAAGCCCCATGTGGAGTTTGGCCGATTCGGAGCTTTCCCCTGATGAGGATAATGGTTATATCGCTGCTAGGTCAGAGCCGAGACACCGTGCCACGGTGTTGATGGGGTTGAGAAGTAGCTGCCAAGAGATCGTGAGAGCCAGCATCATCCTTGATTCCTGGCTAACTCAGTGCCAAGCCGCATGTGGCGGGTGGCCGCTGCGGAGCTTTGCCCCGATGAGGGTAAGGGATATGTCGAGGATAAGTGGGAGAACAGAGACAGAGCCTCGGTGTTGGTGGGGCTACCAAGGAAAGGTGAGGGCCAGCATCAACCTTGATTTCTGGCTACCTTAGTGCCAAGCTTCACGTGGAGGGTGGACGCTTCAGAGCTTGGCCCTGATGAGGGTCTGGGCTAGGTTGAAGTTAGGAAGGAGAACAGACACAGAGCCCCGGTGGTTGTGGGGCTGCCTAGGGACTGCAAATGGAAGGTGAGGGCCAGCATCAGCCTTGATGCCTGGCTATCTCAGTGCCAAGCCCCATGTGGAGTTTGGCCGCTGCGGATCTTTGCCCTGATGAGGGTAAGGGATATGTCGAGGGTAAGTGGGACAACAGACACAGAGCCCCGGTATTGGTGCGGCTGAGAAAGGGCTGCCAAGAGATCGTGAGGGCCAGCATCAACCTTGATTCCTGGCGACTTCAGTACCTAAGCCCCACGTGGAGAATGGTCGCTTCGGAGCTTGGCTCCGAGGAGGGTAAGGGATAGGTCGCTGTTAGGTGCGAGCAGAGACACAGAGCCACGGTGTTGGTGCGGCTGAGACGGGGCTGCCAAGAGATCGTGAGGGCCAGCATCAGCCTTGGTTCCTGGCTACTTCAGGGCCTGAGCCCCACGTTGAGGCTTGCCTCTTCTTAGCTTGGCTCCGCTGAGGGTAAGGGATATGTCGAGAATCAGTGGGAAAACAGAGACAGAGCCCCGGTGTTGGTGAGGCTGCCAAGGAAGGTGAGGGCCAGCATCATCCGCGAGTCCTGGCTACTTCAGTGCCTAGACCCATGTGGTCGGTGGCGACTTCGTAGCTTGGCCCTGATGAGGGTCAGGACTAGGTTGAGGTTAGGAGGGAGAGCAGACACAGAGCCCCGGCATTGGTGCGACTGAGAAGGGGCTGCGCAGTGATCGTGAATGCCAGTATCAACCTTGATTTTTGGCTACCTCAGAGCCTAAGCCGCACGTGCAGAGTGGTCACTTCGGAGCTTGGCTCCGAGGAGGGTAAGGGATAGGTTGAAGTTAGGTGGGAGAAGAGGCACCGAGCCCTGGTGTTTGTGGGGCTGCCTAGGGACTGCAAACGGAAGGCGAGGGCCAGCATCAGCCTTGATTCCTGGCTATCTCAGTGCCAAGCCCCATGTGGCGGGTGGCCGCTTCGGAGCCTTGCCCCGATGAGGGTAAGGGATATGTCGAGGATAAGTGGGAGAACAGAGACAGAGCGCCGGCGCTGGTGGGGTTGCCAAGGGAAGGTGAGGGCCAGCATCAACCTTGATTCCTGACTACCTTAGTGCCAATCTCCACGTGGAGGGTGGACGCTTCGGAGCTTGGCCCTGATGAGGGTCTGGGCTAGGTTGAGGTTAGGAGGGAGAACAGAGACAGAGCCCCGGTGTTGGTAGGGCTGCCTAGGGACTGCAAACGGAAGGCGAGGGCCAGCATCCGCCTTGGTTCCTGGTTATCTCAGTGCCAAGCCCCATGTGGAGTTTGGCCGATTCGGAGCTTTCCCCTGATGAGGATAATGGTTATATCGCTGCTAGGTCAGAGCCGAGACACCGTGCCACGGTGTTGATGGGGTTGAGAAGTAGCTGCCAAGAGATCGTGAGAGCCAGCATCATCCTTGATTCCTGGCTATCTCAGTGCCAAGCCCCATGTGGCGGGTGGCCGCTGCGGAGCTTTGCCCCGATGAGGGTAAGGGATATGTCGAGGCTAAGTGGGAGAACAGACACAGAGCCCCGGTATTGGTGCGGCTGAGAAAGGGCTGCCAAGAGATCGTGAGGGCCAGCATCAACCTTGATTCCTGGCGACTTCAGTACCTAAGCCCCACGTGGAGAATGGTCGCTTCGGAGCTTGGCTCCGAGGAGGGTAAGGGATAGGTCGCTGTTAGGTGCGAGCAGAGACACAGAGCCACGGTGTTGGTGCGGCTGAGACGGGGCTGCCAAGAGATCGTGAGGGCCAGCATCAGCCTTGGTTCCTGGCTACTTCAGGGCCTGAGCCCAAGTTGAGGCTTGCCTCTTCTTAGCTTGGCTCCGCTGAGGGTAAGGGATATGTCGAGAATCAGTGGGAAAACAGAGACAGAGCCCCGGTGTTGGTGAGGCTGCCAAGGAAGGTGAGGGCCAGCATCATCCGCGAGTCCTGGCTACTTCAGTGCCTAGACCCATGTGGTCGGTGGCGACTTCGTAGCTTGGCCCTGATGAGGGTCAGGACTAGGTTGAGGTTAGGAGGGAGAGCAGACACAGAGCCCCGGCATTGGTGCGACTGAGAAGGGGCTGCGCAGTGATCGTGAATGCCAGTATCAACCTTGATTTTTGGCTACCTCAGAGCCTAAGCCGCACGTGCAGAGTGGTCGCTTCGGAGCTTGGCTCCGAGGAGGGTCAGGGATAGGTTGAAGTTAGGTGGGAGAAGAGGCACCGAGCCCTGGTGTTTGTGGGGCTGCCTAGGGACTGCAAACGGAAGGCGAGGGCCAGCATCAGCCTTGATTCCTGGCTATCTCAGTGCCAAGCCCCATGTGGCGGGTGGCCGCTTCGGAGCCTTGCCCCGATGAGGGTAAGGGATATGTCGAGGATAAGTGGGAGAACAGAGACAGAGCGCCGGCGCTGGTGGGGTTGCCAAGGGAAGGTGAGGGCCAGCATCAACCTTGATTCCTGACTACCTTAGTGCCAATCTCCACGTGGAGGGTGGACGCTTCGGAGCTTGGCCCTGATGAGGGTCTGGGCTAGGTTGAGGTTAGGAGGGAGAACAGAGACAGAGCCCCGGTGTTGGTAGGGCTGCCTAGGGACTGCAAACGGAAGGCGAGGGCCAGCATCCGCCTTGGTTCCTGGCTATCTCAGTGCCAAGCCCCATGTGGAGTTTGGCCGATTCGGAGCTTTCCCCTGATGAGGATAATGGTTATATCGCTGCTAGGTCAGAGCCGAGACACCGTGCCACGGTGTTGATGGGGTTGAGAAGTAGCTGCCAAGAGATCGTGAGGGCCAGCATCATCCTTGGTTCCTGGCTAACTCAGTGCCAAGCCCCATGTGGCGGGTGGCCGCTGCGGAGCTTTGCCCCGATGAGGGTAAGGGATATGTCGAGGATAAGTGGGAGAACAGAGACAGAGCCTCGGTGTTGGTGGGGCTACCAAGGAAAGGTGAGGGCCAGCATCAACCTTGATTTCTGGCTACCTTAGTGCCAAGCTTCACGTGGAGGGTGGACGCTTCAGAGCTTGGCCCTGAGGAGGGTCTGGGCTAGGTTGAAGTTAGGAAGGAGAACAGACACAGAGCCCCGGTGGTTGTGGGGCTGCCTAGGGACTGCAAATGGAAGGTGAGGGCCAGCATCAGCCTTGATTCCTGGCTATCTCAGTGCCAAGCCCCATGTGGAGTTTGGCCGCTGCGGATCTTTGCCCTGATGAGGGTAAGGGATATGTCGAGGCTAAGTGGGAGAACAGACACAGAGCCCCGGTATTGGTGCGGCTGAGAAAGGGCTGCCAAGAGATCGTGAGGGCCAGCATCAACCTTGATTCCTGGCGACTTCAGTACCTAAGCCCCACGTGGAGAATGGTCGCTTCGGAGCTTGGCTCCGAGGAGGGTAAGGGATAGGTCGCTGTTAGGTGCGAGCAGAGACACAGAGCCCCGGTGTTGGTTCGGCTGAGACGGGGCTGCCAAGAGATCGTGAGGGCCAGCATCAGCCTTGGTTCCTGGCTACTTCAGGGCCTGAGCCCCATGTTGAGGGTGGCCTCTTCGGAGCTTGGTTCCGATGAGGCTAAGGGATATGTCGAGAATCAGTGGGAAAACAGAGACAGAGCCCCGGTGTTGGTGAGGCTGCCAAGGAAGGTGAGGGCCAGCATCATCCGCGAGTCCTGGCTACTTCAGTGCCTAGACCCATGTGGTCGGTGGCGACTTCGTAGCTTGGCCCTGATGAGGGTCAGGACTAGGTTGAGGTTAGGAGGGAGAGCAGACACAGAGCCCCGGCATTGGTGCGACTGAGAAGGGGCTGCGCAGTGATCGTGAATGCCAGTATCAACCTTGATTTTTGGCTACCTCAGAGCCTAAGCCGCACGTGCAGAGTGGTCGCTTCGGAGCTTGGCTCCGAGGAGGGTCAGGGATAGGTTGAAGTTAGGTGGGAGAAGAGGCACCGAGCCCTGGTGTTTGTGGGGCTGCCTAGGGACTGCAAACGGAAGGCGAGGGCCAGCATCAGCCTTGATTCCTGGCTATCTCAGTGCCAAGCCCCATGTGGCGGGTGGCCGCTTCGGAGCCTTGCCCCGATGAGGGTAAGGGATATGTCGAGGATAAGTGGGAGAACAGAGACAGAGCGCCGGCGCTGGTGGGGTTGCCAAGGGAAGGTGAGGGCCAGCATCAACCTTGATTCCTGACTACCTTAGTGCCAATCTCCACGTGGAGGGTGGCTGCTTCGGAGCTTGGCCCTGATGAGGGTCTGGGCTAGGTTGAGGTTAGGAGGGAGAACAGAGACAGAGCCCCGGTGTTGGTAGGGCTGCCTAGGGACTGCAAACGGAAGGCGAGGGCCAGCATCCGCCTTGGTTCCTGGTTATCTCAGTGCCAAGCCCCATGTGGAGTTTGGCCGATTCGGAGCTTTCCCCTGATGAGGATAATGGTTATATCGCTGCTAGGTCAGAGCCGAGACACCGTGCCACGGTGTTGATGGGGTTGAGAAGTAGCTGCCAAGAGATCGTGAGAGCCAGCATCATCCTTGATTCCTGGCTATCTCAGTGCCAAGCCCCATGTGGCGGGTGGCCGCTGCGGAGCTTTGCCCCGATGAGGGTAAGGGATATGTCGAGGCTAAGTGGGAGAACAGACACAGAGCCCCGGTATTGGTGCGGCTGAGAAAGGGCTGCCAAGAGATCGTGAGGGCCAGCATCAACCTTGATTCCTGGCGACTTCAGTACCTAAGCCCCACGTGGAGAATGGTCGCTTCGGAGCTTGGCTCCGAGGAGGGTAAGGGATAGGTCGCTGTTAGGTGCGAGCAGAGACACAGAGCCACGGTGTTGGTGCGGCTGAGACGGGGCTGCCAAGAGATCGTGAGGGCCAGCATCAGCCTTGGTTCCTGGCTACTTCAGGGCCTGAGCCCCACGTTGAGGCTTGCCTCTTCTTAGCTTGGCTCCGCTGAGGGTAAGGGATATGTCGAGAATCAGTGGGAAAACAGAGACAGAGCCCCGGTGTTGGTGAGGCTGCCAAGGAAGGTGAGGGCCAGCATAATCCGCGAGTCCTGGCTACTTCAGTGCCTAGACCCATGTGGTCGGTGGCGACTTCGTAGCTTGGCCCTGATGAGGGTCAGGACTAGGTTGAGGTTAGGAGGGAGAGCAGACACAGAGCCCCGGCATTGGTGCGACTGAGAAGGGGCTGCGCAGTGATCGTGAATGCCAGTATCAACCTTGATTTTTGGCTACCTCAGAGCCTAAGCCGCACGTGCAGAGTGGTCGCTTCGGAGCTTGGCTCCGAGGAGGGTCAGGGATAGGTTGAAGTTAGGTGGGAGAAGAGGCACCGAGCCCTGGTGTTTGTGGGGCTGCCTAGGGACTGCAAACGGAAGGCGAGGGCCAGCATCAGCCTTGATTCCTGGCTATCTCAGTGCCAAGCCCCATGTGGCGGGTGGCCGCTTCGGAGCCTTGCCCCGATGAGGGTAAGGGATATGTCGAGGATAAGTGGGAGAACAGACACAGAGCGCCGGCGCTGGTGGGGTTGCCAAGGGAAGGTGAGGGCCAGCATCAACCTTGATTCCTGACTACCTTAGTGCCAATCTCCACGTGGAGGGTGGCCGCTTCGGAGCTTGGCCCTGATGAGGGTCTGGGCTAGGTTGAGGTTAGGAGGGAGAACAGAGACAGAGCCCCGGTGTTGGTAGGGCTGCCTAGGGACTGCAAACGGAAGGCGAGGGCCAGCATCCGCCTTGGTTCCTGGCTATCTCAGTGCCAAGCCCCATGTGGAGTTTGGCCGATTTGGAGCTTTCCCCTGATGAGGATAATGGTTATATCGCTGCTAGGTCAGAGCCGAGACACCGTGCCACGGTGTTGATGGGGTTGAGAAGTAGCTGCCAAGAGATCGTGAGGGCCAGCATCATCCTTGATTCCTGGCTAACTCAGTGCCAAGCCCCATGTGGCGGGTGGCCGCTGCGGAGCTTTGCCCCGATGAGGGTAAGGGATATGTCGAGGATAAGTGGGAGAACAGAGACAGAGCCTCGGTGTTGGTGGGGCTACCAAGGAAAGGTGAGAGCCAGCATCAACCTTGATTTCTGGCTACCTTAGTGCCAAGCTTCACGTGGAGGGTGGACGCTTCAGAGCTTGGCCCTGATGAGGGTCTGGGCTAGGTTGAGGTTAGGAGGGAGAACAGAGACAGAGCCCCGGTGTTGGTAGGGCTGCCTAGGGACTGCAAACGGAAGGCGAGGGCCAGCATCTGCCTTGGTTCCTGGCTATCTCAGTGCCAAGCCCCATGTGGAGTTTGGCCGATTCGGAGCTTTCCCCTGATGAGGATAATGGTTATATCGCTGCTAGGTCAGAGCCGAGACACCGTGCCACGGTGTTGATGGGGTTGAGAAGTAGCTGCCAAGAGATCGTGATAGCCAGCATCATCCTTGATTCCTGGCTAACTCAGTGCCAAGCCCCATGTGGCGGGTGGCCGCTTCGGAGCCTTGCCCCGATGAGGGTAAGGGATATGTCGAGGATAAGTGGGAGAACAGAGACAGAGCCTCGGTGTTGGTGGGGCTACCAAGGAAAGGTGAGGGCCAGCATCAACCTTGATTTCTGGCTACCTTAGTGCCAAGCTTCACGTGGAGGGTGGACGCTTCAGAGCTTGGCCCTGATGAGGGTCTGGGCTAGGTTGAAGTTAGGAAGGAGAACAGACACAGAGCCCCGGTGGTTGTGGGGCTGCCTAGGGACTGCAAATGGAAGGTGAGGGCCAGCATCAGCCTTGATTCCTGGCTATCTCAGTGCCAAGCCCCATGTGGAGTTTGGCCGCTGCGGATCTTTGCCCTGATGAGGATAAGGGATATGTCGAGGGTAAGTGGGACAACAGACACAGGGCGCCGGCGTTGGTGGGGTTGCCAAGGGAGGGTGAGGGCCAGCATCAACCTTGATTTCTGGCTACCTTAGTGCCAAGCTTCACGTGGAGGGTGGACGCTTCAGAGCTTGGCCCTGAGGAGGGTCTGGGCTAGGTTGAAGTTAGGAAGGAGAACAGACACAGAGCCCCGGTGGTTGTGGGGCTGCCTAGGGACTGCAAATGGAAGGTGAGGGCCAGCATCAGCCTTGATTCCTGGCTATCTCAGTGCCAAGCCCCATGTGGAGTTTGGCCGCTGCGGATCTTTGCCCTGATGAGGGTAAGGGATATGTCGAGGCTAAGTGGGAGAACAGACACAGAGCCCCGGTATTGGTGCGGCTGAGAAAGGGCTGCCAAGAGATCGTGAGGGCCAGCATCAACCTTGATTCCTGGCGACTTCAGTACCTAAGCCCCACGTGGAGAATGGTCGCTTCGGAGCTTGGCTCCGAGGAGGGTAAGGGATAGGTCGCTGTTAGGTGCGAGCAGAGACACAGAGCCCCGGTGTTGGTTCGGCTGAGACGGGGCTGCCAAGAGATCGTGAGGGCCAGCATCAGCCTTGGTTCCTGGCTACTTCAGGGCCTGAGCCCCACGTTGAGGCTTGCCTCTTCTTAGCTTGGCTCCGCTGAGGGTAAGGGATATGTCGAGAATCAGTGGGAAAACAGAGACAGAGCCCCGGTGTTGGTGAGGCTGCCAAGGAAGGTGAGGGCCAGCATCATCCGCGAGTCCTGGCTACTTCAGTGCCTAGACCCATGTGGTCGGTGGCGACTTCGTAGCTTGGCCCTGATGAGGGTCAGGACTAGGTTGAGGTTAGGAGGGAGAGCAGACACAGAGCCCCGGCATTGGTGCGACTGAGAAGGGGCTGCGCAGTGATCGTGAATGCCAGTATCAACCTTGATTTTTGGCTACCTCAGAGCCTAAGCCGCACGTGCAGAGTGGTCGCTTCGGAGCTTGGCTCCGAGGAGGGTCAGGGATAGGTTGAAGTTAGGTGGGAGAAGAGGCACCGAGCCCTGGTGTTTGTGGGGCTGCCTAGGGACTGCAAACGGAAGGCGAGGGCCAGCATCAGCCTTGATTCCTGGCTATCTCAGTGCCAAGCCCCATGTGGCGGGTGGCCGCTTCGGAGCCTTGCCCCGATGAGGGTAAGGGATATGTCGAGGATAAGTGGGAGAACAGACACAGAGCGCCGGCGCTGGTGGGGTTGCCAAGGGAAGGTGAGGGCCAGCATCAACCTTGATTCCTGACTACCTTAGTGCCAATCTCCACGTGGAGGGTGGCTGCTTCGGAGCTTGGCCCTGATGAGGGTCTGGGCTAGGTTGAGGTTAGGAGGGAGAACAGAGACAGAGCCCCGGTGTTGGTAGGGCTGCCTAGGGACTGCAAACGGAAGGCGAGGGCCAGCATCCGCCTTGGTTCCTGGTTATCTCAGTGCCAAGCCCCATGTGGAGTTTGGCCGATTCGGAGCTTTCCCCTGATGAGGATAATGGTTATATCGCTGCTAGGTCAGAGCCGAGACACCGTGCCACGGTGTTGATGGGGTTGAGAAGTAGCTGCCAAGAGATCGTGAGAGCCAGCATCATCCTTGATTCCTGGCTATCTCAGTGCCAAGCCCCATGTGGCGGGTGGCCGCTGCGGAGCTTTGCCCCGATGAGGGTAAGGGATATGTCGAGGCTAAGTGGGAGAACAGACACAGAGCCCCGGTATTGGTGCGGCTGAGAAAGGGCTGCCAAGAGATCGTGAGGGCCAGCATCAACCTTGATTCCTGGCGACTTCAGTACCTAAGCCCCACGTGGAGAATGGTCGCTTCGGAGCTTGGCTCCGAGGAGGGTAAGGGATAGGTCGCTGTTAGGTGCGAGCAGAGACACAGAGCCACGGTGTTGGTGCGGCTGAGACGGGGCTGCCAAGAGATCGTGAGGGCCAGCATCAGCCTTGGTTCCTGGCTACTTCAGGGCCTGAGCCCCACGTTGAGGCTTGCCTCTTCTTAGCTTGGCTCCGCTGAGGGTAAGGGATATGTCGAGAATCAGTGGGAAAACAGAGACAGAGCCCCGGTGTTGGTGAGGCTGCCAAGGAAGGTGAGGGCCAGCATCATCCGCGAGTCCTGGCTACTTCAGTGCCTAGACCCATGTGGTCGGTGGCGACTTCGTAGCTTGGCCCTGATGAGGGTCAGGACTAGGTTGAGGTTAGGAGGGAGAGCAGACACAGAGCCCCGGCATTGGTGCGACTGAGAAGGGGCTGCGCAGTGATCGTGAATGCCAGTATCAACCTTGATTTTTGGCTACCTCAGAGCCTAAGCCGCACGTGCAGAGTGGTCGCTTCGGAGCTTGGCTCCGAGGAGGGTCAGGGATAGGTTGAAGTTAGGTGGGAGAAGAGGCACCGAGCCCTGGTGTTTGTGGGGCTGCCTAGGGACTGCAAACGGAAGGCGAGGGCCAGCATCAGCCTTGATTCCTGGCTATCTCAGTGCCAAGCCCCATGTGGCGGGTGGCCGCTTCGGAGCCTTGCCCCGATGAGGGTAAGGGATATGTCGAGGATAAGTGGGAGAACAGACACAGAGCGCCGGCGCTGGTGGGGTTGCCAAGGGAAGGTGAGGGCCAGCATCAACCTTGATTCCTGACTACCTTAGTGCCAATCTCCACGTGGAGGGTGGCCGCTTCGGAGCTTGGCCCTGATGAGGGTCTGGGCTAGGTTGAGGTTAGGAGGGAGAACAGAGACAGAGCCCCGGTGTTGGTAGGGCTGCCTAGGGACTGCAAACGGAAGGCGAGGGCCAGCATCCGCCTTGGTTCCTGGCTATCTCAGTGCCAAGCCCCATGTGGAGTTTGGCCGATTTGGAGCTTTCCCCTGATGAGGATAATGGTTATATCGCTGCTAGGTCAGAGCCGAGACACCGTGCCACGGTGTTGATGGGGTTGAGAAGTAGCTGCCAAGAGATCGTGAGGGCCAGCATCATCCTTGATTCCTGGCTAACTCAGTGCCAAGCCCCATGTGGCGGGTGGCCGCTGCGGAGCTTTGCCCCGATGAGGGTAAGGGATATGTCGAGGATAAGTGGGAGAACAGAGACAGAGCCTCGGTGTTGGTGGGGCTACCAAGGAAAGGTGAGAGCCAGCATCAACCTTGATTTCTGGCTACCTTAGTGCCAAGCTTCACGTGGAGGGTGGACGCTTCAGAGCTTGGCCCTGATGAGGGTCTGGGCTAGGTTGAGGTTAGGAGGGAGAACAGAGACAGAGCCCCGGTGTTGGTAGGGCTGCCTAGGGACTGCAAACGGAAGGCGAGGGCCAGCATCCGCCTTGGTTCCTGGCTATCTCAGTGCCAAGCCCCATGTGGAGTTTGGCCGATTCGGAGCTTTCCCCTGATGAGGATAATGGTTATATCGCTGCTAGGTCAGAGCCGAGACACCGTGCCACGGTGTTGATGGGGTTGAGAAGTAGCTGCCAGGAGATCGTGAGGGCCAGCATCAGCCTTGATTCCTGGCTATCTCAGTGCCAAGCCCCATGTGGAGTTTGGCCGCTGCGGATCTTTGCCCTGATGAGGGTAAGGGATATGTCGAGGCGAAGTGGGAGAACAGACAAGAGAGCCCCGGTATTGGTGGGGCTGAGACGGGGCTGCCAAGAGACCGTGAGGGCCAGCATCAACCTTGATTCCTGGATACTTCAGTGCCTAGCTCCATGTGGTCGGTGGCCACTTCGGAGCTTGGCCCTGATGAGGGTCAGGGCTAGGTTGAGGTTAGGAGGGAGAACAGAGACAGAGCCCCGGTGTTGGTAGGGCTGCTAATAGAAGGTGAGGGCCAGCATCAGCCTTGGTTCCTGGCTAGCTCAGTGCCAAGCCCCATGTGGAGTGTGGCCGCTGCGGAGCTTTGCCGTGATGATGGTAAGGGATATGTTGAGGATAAGTGGGAGAACAGAGACAGAACCCCGATTTTGGTGGAGCTGAGACGGGGCTGCCAAAAGATAGTGAGGGCCAGAATCAACCGTGATTCCTGACTACCTCAGTGCCAAGCTCCACGTGGAGGGTGGCCACTTCGGAGCTTGGCCCTGGTGAGGGTCAGGGCTAGGTTGAGGTTAGGTGGGAGAACAGAGACAGAGCCCCGTTGTTGGTGGGGCTGCCAAGGTCTCTTGAGGGCCAGCATCATCCTTGAGTCCTGGCCATTTCTGTGCCTGAGCCGGATGAGGCGGATGGCCGTTTCGGAGCTTGCCTCTGATGAGGAGAAGGGATAGTTTGAGGTTCTGCGTAGATAACGAGACCCTTCTGCATTACATAACGCCACCCAACACATGGACTCCAAACGAGGAGTAGCCCCTTCCCGGACCCATCACCCCTCTCCCTTATTCTCAAACCTAAATATCAGCCTTTGCCGTACCATCTCTCGAGCCCATTTCCTAAACGGCTTCCCACCAGAGGGCGCTCCAACACAGAAAGAACCAGGTTTGAAAGCTGTTTCTTGCTCTTGCCTTTTGTGGCAGCCCTTTCCGAGGGAGCTGCTCTCGCTCTACCACCCAACCAGCAACTTTACCACAGCCCAACTGCAAAGCAGTCGATCCCCTCTTCGGGCTCCCATAAACTACGAGGCAGGACTGAAAGATGTTGGTGGCTCTCACCTTCCCTTGATAGACCCTTCTCAGCTGCCCAACACCCAGCCAGCTCCAGCACCCCAAATGTGCCATATCCAGCACACCTAGCACGCCTTGCTACACATTGGTGGTGCCTGGTGCTAGGCATGTTCCGTTGCTGAGTTGTGGGGGTGTTGGGTGGTGGGCACTGCAGGGACTGGCTTCTTGTCATGTCCTGGTGCTGGGGATGCTGGGTGCTGGGCTCCGGGGCTGCTGGGCATGTCGAGGTGCTGTGCATTGGCGGTGGGTGTGCTGGGTTGTGTGCATGTGTGGGAATGAGTGCTGGGCCATGGGAGTGCTGGGCCCTGGCAGTGCTGGGTGGAGGGTATGATGGGTGCATGTGTTGGTTTAACCCCAGCCAGCAAATAAACCCCACGCAGCCACTGGCTCTCCTCCCCCCCACCCCATGGGACTGGGGAGAGAATCGAGAAGGCACAAGTAGGAAAGCTCCCGGGTTGAGATAAAAACAGTTTAATGATTGAAATAAAACGAAGTAGAACAGTAATAATAACAATGAGAACAACAACAACAACAGACGATACAAAGCAGGCAATGCACAATACAACTGCTCACCACTGCCGACCGTGTGTGGGGAGAGCCCCCTCCCCCGCCCCCTCCCATTTCTTATTCTGAGCATGATGTCACATGCTATAGAATATCCCACTGGCCAGCTGGGTCAACTACGCCGGCTGTGCTCCCCACCCCTCCACCCCCCCAACCCCCCCCCCCGCGAGCTTCCTGTGGGAGGCTGAAAAGAGAAAACAAAAGTCTCCCGGTGCAAGCACCGCCCAGCAACAGCCAAAGCATTAAGGGGCCATCAAGGCTCCTCTCACACCAAACCCAAAAGCCAGCACACCCCCCCCAAGCTACTGGGAAGAAAGTTAACTCTGTCCCAGCCAGAAGCAGGACAGTGCAGTGCGCTGGAGTTCTGAGTGCTGGGTCCTAGGGGTACTGTGTATGTTTGGGTGCTGGGCATATCCGCGTGTGGATACTGGGCAGTTGGGGTGCTAGGTGGTGGTGGTACTGGATGCTGGGCATTGGGTATGCTGGTTTCTGGGCACTGGGGGTGGTGGGTGCTGAGCGCAGGATGTGCTGGGTGCTATGTGCAGATCACTGGGGATGGTGGGGGCTGGTTTGCTGCTTTCTGGTGTGTTGGGCGCTGGGCGTGTTTGGGTGCTGGGCATGTCTGGGTGCTGGGCACGGGCAATGGGGGTGCTGGGTATGTCCGGTGGTGGGTATTGGGCGGTGGGAGTGCTGGGTGCTAGGTACTGGGGATGCTGGGCCCTGGCATTGCTTGGTACTATGCATAACGGAATGGAGGGTATGTCTTGGTGCTGGCCATATCCGGTGCTGGCCATATCCGGTGCTGGGCATATCCGGTGCTAGGTGTGTGCTCTGGGTTTGCTGGGTGCTGTGCTCTGGGGGTGTTGGATTCCTGGCATGTGCATGTGCTGGGCCCTGGTTGTGCTGGGTATGTGTGGGTGCTGGGTGTTGGGCAGTATGGGTGCTGTGTGGTGGGCGCTGGGCATGTCTGGGTGATGGGCACTGGAGGTCCTGGGCGATGGGGAGCAGGGAAGCTGCCTTCTAGGAATGTCTCAGTGCTGGGCATATCCGAGTGCTTGGTACTGTGCACTGGTGGTGGTGCTGGATGCTGGGCATGTCCCGGTGCTAGGCAATGGCGGTGCTGGGTGCTTGGTGCTGGGGGTGATGGTCTTTGGGTGTGCTGGGTGGTGGGGCTGCTGGGCATGTGCGGGTGTTGGTTGCTGGGCCCTGGGTGTACTGGATGCTGGACACTGGGGTGGTTGGTTTCTGGACACTGGGGCTTCTGGGTTCTGTGGACTGGGGTTGCTGGGTGCTGGGCATGTCCAGGGGCTGTGTGTTGGCGGTGGGTGTGCTGGGTTGTGCGCATGTCCGGGAATGAGTGCTGGGCCATGGGGCTGCTGGGTGGAGGGTATGATGGGTGCATGTCGTGGTTTAACCCCAGCCTGCAAATAAACCCTACGCAGCCGCTGGCTCTCCTCCCCCCCCACACCCCGTGGGATGGGGGAGAGAATCGGGAGGGCACAAGTAGGAAAACTCCCAGGTTGAGATAAAAACAGTTTAACGATTGAAATAAAACGAAGTAGAACAGTAATAATAACAATGAGAACAACAACAACAACAGACGGCACAAAGCAGGCAATGCAGAATGCAACTGCTCACCACTGCCGACCGCGTGTCATGAACTGGGGGAAGGGGGGGGGGGGAGTCGTTCCCCGCCCCCTCCCATTTCTTATTCTGAGCATGATGTCACATGCTATAGAATACCCCACTGGCCAGCTAGGTCAACTACCCCGGCTGTGCTCCCCACCCCCTCGCCCCCCCCCCCCCCCCCCCCATGAGCTTCCTGTGGGAGGCCGAAAAGAGAGAACAAAAGGCTCCCGGTGCAAGCACCGCCCAGCAACAGCCAAAGCATTAAGGGGCCATCAAGGCTCCTCTCACACCAAACCCAAAAGCCAGCACACCCCCGAAGCTACTGGGAAGAAAGTTAACTCTGTCCCAGCCGGAAGCAGGACAGTGCTGAAGTGCTGTGTATGTCCGGGTGCTGGGCATGTCTGGGTGCGTGTTACTGGGCACTGGGGGTGCTGTGTGTGAGATGTGTGGGGGTGCTGGATGTGTTTGGTGTGCTGGGTACAGAGCACTGGGGATGCTGGCTGCTGAGCGCTGTGGGTGCTGGGTACTATGCATAAGCGAGTGCAGGGTATCTCTTGCTGCTGGATGCTGGGTGCTGGGCATATTGTGTGCTGGGCACAGGCGTGCTTGGTGCTGGGCATGTCCAGGTGCTTGGCATGACCGGGTGCTGGGCGCTGGGCGCTGGGGATGCTGGTTGCTGCGGTGCTGGCTGCTGGGCCCTGGGGGTGCTGGGCGCTGCGGGTGCTGGGCCTTCCGGGTGCTATGTGCTGATCAGGGGGGATGTTGGGGGCCGGTTTGCTGCGTTCTGGTGTGTTGGGCACTGGGCATGTTTGGGTGCTGAGCACTTCTGGGTGCTGCATACTGGGCACTGGCAGTGTGGGGTGGTGGGGGTGCTGTGTGCTGGGCATGTCCGGGGGGTGGGTGTTGGGCAGTGGGAGTGTTGGGTGCTAGGTACTGGGGTGCTGGGCCCTGGTATTGCTGGGTACTCTGCATAACTGAGTGCAGGGTATGTCTTGGTGCTGGATGCCTGGTGCTGGAGCTACTGGGTGCTGGGTTCTGGACATATGCGGTGCTGGGTGGCTGTGCTGGGGTTGCTGGGTGCTGTGCTCTGGGGATGCTGGATTCCTGGCACGTGCGTGGGCTGTGTGCTGGGCCCTGGTTGTGCCGGCTATGTGGGGGTGCTGGGTGTTGGGCAGTGTGGGTGCTGTGTGGTGGGCCCTGGACACGACCGGGTGCGGGGTGCTGAGCACTGGGGTGTTGGGTGCTGGGCAAGTCCGAGTGCTTGGCACGACTGGGTGCTGAGTGCTAGGCACTGGGGTTGGTGGCTGCTGGGAGCTAGAGGTGCTGGCTGTGGGCATTTCCAGTTGCTGGTCATGACCGGGTGCTGGGTCTTGTGCATGCTGGGTGTGTCCGGTGCTGGGCATGTCCGGATGCTGTGTGCTCGGCACTTGTTCTGGGTGGTGGGCAGTGAGGGTGCTGGGCGCTGGGGATGCTGGGCAATGCGGTGCTGGGCACTGGGGTTGCTGGGTGCTGGGCATGTCTAGGGGCTGTGTGTTGGCGGTGGGTGTGCTGGGTTGTGCGCATGTCCGGGAATGAGTGCTGGGCCATGGGGGTGCTGGGTAGAGGATATGATGGGCGTATGTCGTGGTTTAACCCCAGCCTGCAAATAGACCCTACGCAGCTGCTGGCTCTCCTCCCCCCCCCACCCCGTGGGATGGGGGAGAGAATCGGGAGGGCACAAGTAGGAAAACTCCCGGGTTGAGATAAAACCAGTTTAATGATTGAAATAAAATGAAGTAGAACAGTAATAATAACAATGAGAACAACAACAACAACAGACGGCACAAAGCAGGCAATGCAGAATGCAACTGCTCACCACTGCCGACCGCGTGTCATGAACTGGGGGAAGGGGGGGGGGGGGAGTCGTTCCCCGCCCCCTCCCATTTCTTATACTGAGCATGATGTCACATGCTATAGAATACCCCATTGGCCAGCTAGGTGAACTACCCCGGCTGTGCTCCCCAGCCCCCCAAACCCCCCCAAGCCCCCCCGCGAGCTTCCTGTGGGAGGCCGAAAAGAGAAAACAAAAGGCTCCCGGTGCAAGCACCGCCCAGCAACAGCCAAAGCATTAAGGGGCCATCAAGGCTCCTCTCACACCAAACCCAAAAGCCAGCACACCCCCCAAGCTACTGGGAAGAAAGTTAACTCTGTCCCAGCCGGAAGCAGGACAGTGCTGAGTGCTGTGTATGTCCGGGTGCTGGGCATGTCTGGGTGCGGGGTACTGGGCACTGGGGGTGGTGGGTATGCTGGATGGTGGGTGTTGGGTATGCTGGTTGCTGGGCACTGGGGATGCTGGGTGTGAGACGTGTGGGGGTGCTGGATGGTGGGTGTTTGCTGTGCTGGGTACAGAGCACTGGGGGTGCTGAGTGCTGCGGGTGCTGGGTGCTGGGCATGTCCAAGTGCTATGTGCTGATCACTGGAGATGTTGGGGGCTGGTTTGCTGGGATCTGGGCAGTGGTGTGTTGAGTGCTGGGCATGTTTGGGTGCTGGGCATGTCTGGGTACTGGGCACTGGCGGTGTGGGGCAGTGGGGGTGCTGTGTGCTGGGCACGTCCGGGTGGTGGGTGTTGGGCAGTGGGAGTGTTGGGTTCCAGGTACTGGGGTGCTGGGCCCTGGTATTGCTGGCTACTATACATAACTGAGTGCAGGGTATGTCTTGGTGCTGGATGCTGGGTACTGGAGGTAATGGGTGCTGGGTGTTGGGCATATGCGGTGCTGGGTGCTGGGCATATGCGGTGCTGGGTGGCTGTGCTGGGGTTGCTGGGTGCTGTGCTGTGAGGGTGCTGGATTCCTGGCATGTGCGTGTGCTGTGTGCTGGGCCCTGGTTGTGCCGGGTATGTGTGGGTGCTGGGTGTTGGGCAGTGTGGGTGCTGTGTGGCGGGGCCTGGGCATGTCTGGGTGCTGGGCGGTTGGGATGCTGGGTGGTGGGTAGCAGAGAAGCTGCCTGCTGGGCATGTCTGAGTGCTGGGCATGTGTGGGTGCTGGGTACTGGGCAGTGGGGGTTGTGGGCGTGGTGGTGGTGTGTGCTGGGCATGTCTGGGTGCTGGGCATGTGTGGGTGCTGGGTACTGGGCAGTGGGGGTGGTGGGCGGTGGTGGTGCTGTGTGCTGGGCATGTTGGGCTGCTGGGTTTTGGGCGGTGGGCGTGCTGGGTGTGTGCGTGTGTTGGTTTCTGGGCGCTGGGGGTGCTGGGTGCTGTGCACTGGGGTTGCTGGGTGCTGGGCATGTCCGGGTGGCGGGCATGGCTGGGTGCTGAGTCCTGAGGTTGCTGCGTGCTGGGCACTGGGCTTGCTGGTGCTGCTGGTGCGGGTGCTGGGGGCTAGGTGTTGTCCGAAAAGCGGATTCGTGCCCGGCGTGCAGTTAAGCAATTCCACACGCTCAGGAGAGAGATTGTTTTATTCAGGCCTGGGTGCTCGGTGGACGTGCCACAAATGAAGCACATCGGGTCTAATCACCTTTCTGTTTGTATCCATGCTTCTCATACATATTTTCAGTTTCTCTTTTACATATTCCTTAAATTTCCGAGAACTGATTATAATATTACATCATCCTAGACACATGCGCACTAAATCTTTAGGGTCTCCTTGAGGGTCTCGGGTGGTCTCTGGTGGTCGGCAGGGTAGTGAACTCTTCGTGAACCTGTTCCTTTCTTTCCTTCTAAGGTCGAGGTTTGTCTCCGAGCCACGTCTGGACCACGGTTTGTTTATGGTTCTCGTTTCCAAGGTTACTCTTCACTAGAGTCTAACAATGCTTCCAGGAGACATGATTTAGACTACAATTCTACACACCTGCAAACACCACACCTGCTAGTTCCCTAACTTCTAAGCCACAAGTCTTCGTTGTGTAGAATTACAGAAGCGAGCAGTATGGAACAGTAGATACTGTACCTACTGCATCAATCCCCCCCTTTGAGACTTACAATGTTGAGCATCATGAGTCTCACATCATTTAGTTATAAGCATTTGGTCTACAAAAAGACATACATTGAATCATACAACAAGTAATTAGAACTAAGATGACGATCAGTATTGCAAATAAGAACAACTGTCTGAGCCAATTTAAATTTGGAAGCCACGAAAATGACCAAGAAAGATCTTGCCCTTCTCGTTCCTTAAATCCACAGGCTAAGTCCTTTAATTGTTGAATTTTCTTCGCAATTAACTCTGAATTATCACCTAGGTTCTGCAATACAAAAAGAAGACATGTTGGTTACTTCTCGGGCTAAAAGTTCTCAGATAGTTTGATTTCTCTCCCATTTTGGCAATAGAAATTGGGATTCAGCTTTGCTGATCGTCATAATTAATATCAACAGGCTCCACATTTTCTACTCCTAAACCCACAATTTCGTAATTAATTTGGTTTCCTTTCGAACAATAAATATTTTAAATATCACAGATAATTCCGCAACAGCTCTGGTAAGTCATCAAGTACACCTTCAAATTAATTGCAATGCTTCCTTAGGTGTAGATGTCCACGGTCTAGGAGGTATTTTGTTTATTCTGCTGTAATGAATCCAAGAGTCTATTTCTTCTAATTTTACAGCAGTGGTTGTTGTTAATAACACTTGGAAGAGTCCTTTCCACTTTTCTCCAAAGGGGTCATCCTTCCACCTTCGCAGGTAGACTTAGTCTCCTGGGCTGAACGAATGTACCGAAATTCCAGGGGTAAAAGTGTCCTCAAAAGAACATATTTGTGTAAAGAACTCGCCATTTTACTCAAAGACAAGAGAGATTCAGTTAACACTTTTTCTCCTGTTACGTGCATTCGTTCAAACCTTCCTGTTAGATTGACGTTAGAAGGTTTACCACCCGGAATTTCCAATGGACTTACTTCTTCTTTAGCTCTTGGGGTTACCCTAATTCTTAACAAGGCAAGTGGTAAAGCTTCAATCCGTTTCAACTGAGCTTCCTGACATATTTTAGAAATTTGTCTCTTTAATACTTTGTTCATTCTCTCTCTACTTGTCTACTCAATTGTGGTCGTCTTAGTGTCTTACTCACATTCTTAATAACCTCCGCTACAAAATGTGGGCCTCTATCAGAGGACATCTCTTAAGGGACTCCAAATCTTGAAATAATTTCTTTCCATAAGTGTTTTGTTGCCTCTTTTGCCTTGTTGGTTTGCCACGGGAAAGCTTTTGGCCATCCGGAGAAGGTATTTACCAATACCAATAAATATCGGTATTGGTTGCACCTTGGTAACTCTGAAAAATCTATTCGCCAATACTCACTGGGAGTTACGCCTTTCCTTACCTCTCCAGGAGGGGGTCGGATTTGTATTTTCGAATTGTTCCTAAGACAAATCTCACATTTAGCACACTCACTCACACTTTTAGCAATCAATAACATTTTAGTCCCTATTTTGCATACCGTTTTACTGACTCGACCATTGCTTCTGCTCCCATATGTGTCTCAGCATGGGTTGTGACCATCAATTTCTTCATGATTTCGGGAGTTACTATACATTGTCCATGCGAAGTAATCCATCATCCTTGATCATTCTTTTTGCACTGTAATAGCTTAGCCAACTTATTTTCTTTTTCGTTATAATTTGGGGATTCTATTTGAATTTCTTTGGATGCACAGCAACTTCTTTGGGTTTTTTTCTGTGTTTTTGGGTTTTGTTTTTTTTTTTTCGGTACTGCTTCCAATAAATTTAAAATCTCTGTTCCATGCTTTATAGGTGAGCCACTGGCAGACAGAAGTTCTCGCTCTTTCCATATCGCTCCATGGGCATGAACAACTCCAAAAGCATATTTAGAGTCTGTCTAAATATTAACTCTTTTACCTTTAGCCAGATCTAAAGCTCTTGTCCAAGTTGTTATCTTGGCCTTCTGGGCGGATGTATTTGGAGGTAATGCTTTTACTTCTTGGTCTTCGGTTAAAGTTACCGCGGCATAGCCAGCCCTCCTTTCTCCTTTCACAACAAAGCTGCTTCCATCGGTAAATAATTCTTCATCCGGAGTCTGGAGAGGGACATCTCTCAGGTCTGGCCTGCTGGCATATGCCTGTTTGATAACTTGTAAACAATCATGGTTAGGATCGCTCTCTTTTTCACTTGGCATTGAAGAAGCAGGATTTAAAATGGCACTTACTTCAAAATGATGTCATCTTGTTCCACTAACGGAGCTTGATATTGTAGATTGAGGGGGTGCCATCTTGCAAATGGCCTTTTTTTCCTATCATTTCCCAGTCTTCGTTATCCTTGGGAAATCCCAAATCCCAAATAAATTACAGTTTGTTTTGCAATTTGTGCTTTCTTTTCTGACAGCCTGTACCCAGCCATTCCCAACAAGTTTAGCAGGCTAACAGTCTTTTCTTTGCAGATCTCAATAGCATCTGCTCCCAATAGGATGTCATCAACACACTGAAGGAGGGTGATTTGATCTTCCTTACCGGACCAGTGTTCCAGTTCCTTGGTCAAGGCTGCTCCAAAGATGGTTGGGCTATTTTTAAACCCTCGTGGCAGCACAGTCCAGCAGAGCTGAGTTCTCCTCCCAGTCGACAGATCTTCCCATTCAAAGGCAAAAATCTTTTGACTGTTTTCTTCCAGAGCGGTCGAACTCCTGTTTTCAATTCAACTTTTACCGGTTCCACATTGTTTGCTCTTCCTGGTTTGTCTGTCGCCCAAACAGAAGGGTAAACTGATTTCTTCAGATTCTTCTGTGTTTGTCTGTAATATATAAACTTGGGCTTGCCAGGCATCAGCTTCAGGAAAATGAACTTTTCCTTTTGTTTGGATCCAAGAAAAACGGATTTTTCCTTTTTCAAAGTTAATTTGTGCTCCCAATTTATTCAATAAATCCTGTCCTAAGAGAGGCATGGTGCATTCCGGTATATATGAAAATTCATGCATCAATGTTCTTCCTCCGATTTGACAGTTTAAAGTTTTCAAAAAAAAGACCTTTCCTCTTTCTTTCCCGTGACCCCAACAACAGATACATTAAATTTACTCGTTGGTCCTTTACATGTATTTATAACAGAATATTTTGCACCAGTGTCCACTAAAAAATCGACTCTTTTCTTTCCCATAGCTTTACTGGAACCAGGGGCTCGGCTGGGAGAATATCATTTTCTGCCCCGGTCCCCATCCTTCAGAATCCTCTCCCATCCTAAGGAGATCAGCTTCAGGTGGAATTTGCTGTGGCCGAATCACAGCAACTTTCTTCTTCTCTGGACACTCATTCTTCCAATTGCTTCTTACATACAGCGCATCGATTGATCCCTAACGGAGTAGACTGTTCAAATATATTTCCACGTCCTTGACCTCTGCCCCTTAAGTACCCTTTGCTTTTACCTCTCCAAAATCCTCTGCCCCTACCTCCAGCAGATCCTTGGGCATTCACAAAAGCAGCCGCAAGAATTGCAGCTTTCCGTTTCCCCTTTTTTTCTTTCATTTTCCATATTAATTTTTTTCCAATACGACCCTCTCTTCTTCAGGAGTTAACAAATTATTTAAAAGACTTTGAATATCTTGCCGATCGGGATTATGACTTTTAATAATTGTCTTTAAAGATCTATACACCTTTTCAGGATTTTCCCTATAGGATCCTGCCAATTCTTTCCAATTCATCAAATCAGAAGTAGTAAAAGGTATTTTTGCAAACACTGGTCCCCCCCTTAGGCCCACAGCCTGACGAAGGGGTGCTAATAAAACAGACCCCTCTTGGGTCCCAGTTCTGCCAGCTATTGGACTAAATGGATTACTTCCCCTTGCTTCAGTTTCAAAACTCTCTTTTTCACTCGGTGCCACCAACATCTGTGTATCGTCTTCCTCTTCTCCTAGTTTTAAACACCATTTTCCTAGACTACAAGCAGAAGAACAATGCGGTTTTGGTTCCTTGTCCTCCATCATCATCATCATCACATTAGAATCTGAGTCTAAAAGTTTACATTCCTTCCGAATTTCATGATCATTTCTCAAGGGAAAGAAAAGTCCACAGAAGGGGCCTCATCCCATTTGCCCTGTCGTCTAAAAAATAACATCAGTTGCAAGGCAGTATTATATTGCAGAGTTGCCAATTCTGGCCGTTTTTCCTCATCTTCTAATTTATACATTGGCCACCATTTAGTACAAGACTCAATTAATTTCTCCTTTCTCAAAGGATCTCCCCCAAATGCTCCCCAATATTTTATGATGCATCCAAGGGGAGAGGAAGGTGTTACTTTAGACTATTGAGTTCCCATATTTTTGCCCAAAAAGAACGTTCTTAACCATGATTTCATATACTCCAGTCGTCACTGTCAAACGCATATGAATAAACCTTTTTACCTTTGGCCACAATTCCTTACCAAATGCATGCACAATTTTATACCCCAGCACAATCTCTCTTTTACCTTAGCGTTGCACTGTTGAGTCGCTCACCTGCTCTGGTCGGGGAGAATACTCACAGAGTCCCCGATCAAAAGGGCGGTGCGTGCTGGAGTCCGGAGAGCAGGGTCTCCCCACCGAGAGCCGGCAAGTCGATGAGGGCAAGGCTTCCCACCTGGGTCGCCAAAAACTGTCGTCCAAAAAGCGGATTCGTGCCCGGCGTGCAGTTAAGCAATTCCACACGCTCAGGAGAGAGATTGTTTTATTCAGGCCTGGGTGCTCGGTGGACGTGCCACAAATGAAGCACACCGGGTCTAATCACCTTTCTGTTTGTATCCGTGCTTCTCATACATATTTTCAGTTTCTCTTTTACATATTCCTTAAATTTCCGAGAACTGATTATAATATTACATCATCCTAGACATATGCGCACTAAAGCCTTTAGGGTCTCCTTGAGGGTCTCGGGTGGTCGGCAGGGTAGTGAACTCTTCGTGAACCTGTTCCTTTCTTTCCTTCTAAGGTCGAGGTTTGTCTCCGAGCCACGTCTGGACCACGGTTTGTTTATGGTTCTCGTTTCCAAGGTTACTCTTCACTAGAGTCTAACAATGCTTCCAGGAGACACGATTTAGACTACAATTCTACACACCTGCAAACACCACACCTGCTAGTTCCCTAACTTCTAAGCCACAAGTCTTCATTGTGTAGAATTACAGAAGCGAGCCAAGGTACTGGGGCTACTGGTTGCTGGGCCCTGGGAGTGCTGGGTACCATGCATAATTGGGTGCAGGGTATGTCTTGCTGGTGGATGCTGGGCACTGGGGCTGCTGGGTGCTGGGCATGTCTCGATGCTGTGTGTTGGCGGTGGGTGTGCTGGGTTGTGCGCATGTCCGGGAATTAGTGCTGGGCCCTGGGAGTGCTGGGTGCGGGGAGCTAGGGGTGCTGGCTGTGGGCATTTCCAGGTACTGGTCATGACCAGGTGCTGGTTGTTGGGTCTTGTGGGTGCTGGGGCTGGGCGTGTGCAGGTGCTGGGCATGTCCGGATGCTGTGTGCTCGGCACTTGGGGTTCTGGGTAGTGGGCAGTGAGGGTGCACACCAAACACCCACCATCCCGCACGCCCACAAGTCTCACACCCAGCACCCGCAGTGGCAGGAACCAGCATACCCAACACCCAGCTTCCAGCACACCCACTGCCCAGGACCTGCATACGCTGCATTGAACCCAGCACCCCCAGCACCCAGTAACCGATAGCCCCAGCGCCCAGCACGCCAGGGCCCAGCAACCAACACACGCACACGCCCAGCACCCCCACCGCCCAAAACCCAGCACCCCGACGTGCCCAGCACACAGCAGCCCCAGGGACCACCACCCCCAGCGCCAAGCACCCAGCACCACCAGTGCTCAGCACCCAGACATGCCCAGCACCTAGCACCACCACCCCCAGTGCCCAACACCCAGCACCCACACATACCCGGCACAACCAGGGCCCAGCACACAGCCCACGCACGTGCCAGGAATCCAGCACCCTCACAGCACAGCACCCAGCAACCCCAGCACAGCCACCCAGCACCACATATGCCCAACACCCAGCACTGCATATGCCCAGCACCCATTACCTCCAGCACCAAGCATCCAGCACCAAGACATACCCTGCACTCAGTTTTGCATATTACCCAGCAATGCCAGGGCCCAGCACCGCCAGTACCTAGCACCCAGCACTCCCACTGCCCAGTACCCAGCACCCCGACATGCCCAGCACACAGCACCCGCACCGCCCCACACTGCCAGTTCCCAGTACCCAGCACCCAGACATGCCCAGCACCCAGACAAACATGCCCAGCACGCTACACACCAGAACACAGCAAACCAGCCCCCAACATCCCCAGTGATCAGCACGTAGCACCCGGACATGCCCAGCACCCAGCACGTCCAGTGCCCTGCACCCAGTACACCAAACACCCACCACCATACAGGTCTCGCAGCCAGCACCTCCCCAGTGCCCAGAAACCAGCATACCCAACACCCCCACAGCCCAAGAACCCGTTTACCCAGCATCCAGACATGCCCAGCACTCGGACATACACAGCACCCCCAGGGCCCCGCACTAACTCCCGGACAGGCGCACAACCCAGCACCCGAACCGCCAACAAACAGCACCTGGACATGCCCACCACTCAGCAGCCCCAGTGCCCAGCACCCAGCACCGCAACAGCCAGCATCCCCAGCGTCCAGCACCCTCACTGCCGACCACCCAGAATCCCAAGTGCCGAGCACACAGCATCCGCACATGCCCAGCACCCGGACACGCCCGGCACCTGGTCATGTCCAGCAACTGAAATGCCCACAGCCAGCACCCCTAGCTCCCAGCAGCCAGCACTCCCAGTGCCCAGCATCAGTCATGCCAAGGACGAGGACATGCCCAGCACCCAACACCCCAGTGGCCAACACCCAATACCCCCAGCACCCAGCAGCAAGACATACCCTGCACCCGCTTATGCATAGTACCCAGCACTCCCAGGGCCCAGCAACCAGCACCCACAGGACTTAGCACCCAGCAACCCCAGTGCCCAGCACCCAATACCCCCAGCTCCCAGTAGCCCCAGAACCCACCATCCAGCAGCAAGACATACCCTGCACCCGCTTACGCATAGTACCCAGCACTCCCAGCCCCCAGCAGTCGCGCCGCCCAGCACCCAGCAACCCCAGTGCACAGCACCCGCTAACCCCAGTGCCCAGCATCCCCAGCGCACAGCATCCGGCATATGGACATGCCCAGCACACGGACATACCCACTAGCCAGCACCCCTAGTGCCCAGCACCCAAAACTCCCTCCATCCATCACCCAGACATGCCCAGTGCTCAGCACGCCCAACACCCAACAGCCAGGATCAGGAAATGCCCAGCAACAAGCACTCCCATGCCTACCACCGCCAGTGCCCAATAACCAGCACACAGACAATGCCCACCAGCCAGCATCAAGCACTCGGTACACAGGCATGCCCAGCACCCTGATATGCATAGTCCCCAGCGCCCCCACTGCCCAGCACTCCCAGTGCCCCGGACCCATCACTTGGACATGCTCAGCACCCAGAGATGTCCAGCACCCCGCACGCCCAGTGCCTAGAACCCAGTACCCCCAATGACCAGCACCCAGCGCAGCCAGTGCCCAGCACTGCCTGTAGCCAGCATCCACCACCCAGACACCATCATCACCTGCCCATTCCCAGCACCAAATCCTCCCAGTGCCCAGCACAGGGACATGGCGAGCACCCAGATATGCCCAACACCCAGCAACCGCAGCACCCAGACATGTCCAGAACCCACTACATTCAGGGCCTAGCACACAGTACCCCCACGACCCAGCACCGACACATGCTCAGCACCAAGCACTGCCAATGATCCCAAGGGGTGCTAGGTGTGCTGGATGTTGCGCCTTTGCGGTGCTGGAGATGGCTGGGTGCTGGGCAGCTGAGAAGGGGCTGGAAAGGGAAGGTGAGCGCCGCGAACATATTTCAGTCCTGGCAAAACGTGTGTGGGAGCTCGACGGGGCGCTTGACTGCTTTGCAGTTGGGCTGCGGCAAGGTTGACGGTTGAGTGCTACGGCAAGCGCATAGCCCCGGTGTTGGTGGGGACCTCAAAGGGCTGCCAGGGCAGGCGAGTGCAACGAACACCGGCCATCTTGGTTCCCTCTGTGTTGGAGCGCCATCTAGTGGGTAGACGTGTCAGAGCCTGGCTCCGATGAAGGTAAGAAGTAGGTTGATGTTTAGGTGGGAGACCAAAGAGAAGGGAGCAGGGGTTGGTGGGGCTGAGAGGGGCTGCCAAGAGATCGTGAGGGCCAGCATCAGTCTTCATTCCTGGCCACGTCTGTCCCTGAGCCCCATGTGGAGTTTGGCCGCTGCGGATCTTTGCCCTGATGAGGGTAAGGGATATGTCGAGGCTAAGTGGGAGAACAGACACAGAGCCCCGGTATTGGTGCGGCTGAGACGGGGCTGCCAAGAGATCGTGAGGGCCAGCATCAGCCTTGGTTCCTGGCTACTTCAGGGCCTGAGCCCCACGTTGAGACTTGCCTCTTCTTAGCTTGGCTCCGCTGAGGGTAAGGGATATGTCGAGAATCAGTGGGAAAACAGAGACAGAGCCCCGGTGTTGGTGAGGCTGCCAAGGAAGGTGAGGGCCAGCATCATCCGCGAGTCCTGGCTACTTCAGTGCCTAGACCCATGTGGTCGGTGGCGACTTCGTAGCTTGGCCCTGATGAGGGTCAGGACTAGGTTGAGGTTAGGAGGGAGAGCAGACACAGAGCCCCGGCATTGGTGCGACTGAGAAGGGGCTGCGCAGTGATCGTGAATGCCAGTATCAACCTTGATTTTTGGCTACCTCAGAGCCTAAGCCGCACGTGCAGAGTGGTCGCTTCGGAGCTTGGCTCCGAGGAGGGTCAGGGATAGGTTGAAGTTAGGTGGGAGAAGAGGCACCGAGCCCTGGTGTTTGTGGGGCTGCCTAGGGACTGCAAACGGAAGGCGAGGGCCAGCATCAGCCTTGATTCCTGGCTATCTCAGTGCCAAGCCCCATGTGGCGGGTGGCCGCTTCGGAGCCTTGCCCCGATGAGGGTAAGGGATATGTCGAGGATAAGTGGGAGAACAGAGACAGAGCGCCGGCGCTGGTGGGGTTGCCAAGGGAAGGTGAGGGCCAGCATCAACCTTGATTCCTGACTACCTTAGTGCCAATCTCCACGTGGAGGGTAGCCGCTTCGGAGCTTGGCCCTGATGAGGGTCTGGGCTAGGTTGAGGTTAGGAGGGAGAACAGAGACAGAGCCCCGGTGTTGGTAGGGCTGCCTAGGGACTGCAAACGGAAGGCGAGGGCCAGCATCCGCCTTGGTTCCTGGCTATCTCAGTGCCAAGCCCCATGTGGAGTTTGGCCGATTCGGAGCTTTCCCCTGATGAGGATAATGGTTATATCGCTGCTAGGTCAGAGCCGAGACACCGTGCCACGGTGTTGATGGGGTTGAGAAGTAGCTGCCAAGATATCGTGAGGGCCAGCATCATCCTTGATTCCTGGCTATCTCAGTGCCAAGCCGCATGTGGTGGGTGGCCGCTGCGGAGCTTTGCCCAGATGAGGGTAAGGGATATGTCGAGGATAAGTGGGAGAACAGAGACAGAGCCTCGGTGTTGGTGGGGCTACCAAGGAAAGGTGAGGGCCAGCATCAACCTTGATTTCTGGCTACCTTAGTGCCAAGCTTCACGTGGAGGGTGGACGCTTCAGAGCTTGGCCCTGATGAGGGTCTGGGCTAGGTTGAAGTTAGGAAGGAGAACAGACACAGAGCCCCGGTGGTTGTGGGGCTGCCTAGGGACTGCAAATGGAAGGTGAGGGCCAGCATCAGCCTTGATTCCTGGCTATCTCAGTGCCAAGCCCCATGTGGAGTTTGGCCTCTGCGGATCTTTGCCCTGATGAGGATAAGGGATATGTCGAGGGTAAGTGGGACAACAGACACAGGGCGCCGGCGTTGGTGGGGTTGCCAAGGGAGGGTGAGGGCCAGCATCAAACTTGATTCCTGACTACCTTATTGCCAATCTCCACGTGGAGTGTGGCCGCTTCGTAGCTTGGCCCTGCTGAGGGTCAGGGCTAGGTTGAGGTTAGGAGGGAAAACAGGCACAGAGCCCCGGATTTGGTGCGGCTGAGACGAGGCTGCCAAGAGATCGTGAGGGCCAGCATCAGCCTTGGTTCCTGGCTACTTCAGTGCCTGAACCCCAGGTTGAGCTTGGCCTCTTCTTAGATTGGCTCCGCTGAGGGTAAGGGATATGTCGAGGATAAGTGGGAGAAGAGAGACAGAGCCCCGGTTTTGGTGGGGCTGCCAAGGGAAGGTGACGGCCAGCATCATCCCCGACTGCTGGCTATTCAATGCCAAACCCTATGTGAAGGGTGGCCGCTTAGGAAGTTTTGGTCTGATGAGGGTCAGGGCTAGGTTGACGTTAGGAGGGAGAGCAGACACACAGCCCCGGCATTAGTGCGACTGAGAAGGGGCTGCGCAGTGATCGTGAGTGCCAGTATCATCCTTGATTTTTGGCTACCGCAGAGCCTTAGCCCCACGTGCAGAATGGTCGCTTCGGAGCTTGGCTCCGATGAGGGCCAGGGATAGGTCGCTGTTAGGTGCGAGCAGAGACACAGAGCCACGGTGTTGGTGGGGCTGAGACGGGGCTGCCAGGAGATCGTGAGGGCCAGCATCAGCCTTGATTCCTGGCTATCTCAGTGCCAAGCCCCATGTGGAGTTTGGCCGCTGCGGATCTTTGCCCTGATGAGGGTAAGGGATATGTCGAGGCTAAGTGGGAGAACAGACACAGAGCCCCGGTATTGGTGGGGCTGAGAAGGGGCTGCCAAGAGATCGTGAGGGCCAGCATCAACCTTGATTCCTGGCTACTTCAGTACCTAAGCCCCACGTGGAGAATGGTCGCTTCGGAGCTTGGCTCCGAGGAGGGTAAGGGATAGGTCGCTGTTAGGTGCGAGCAGAGACACAGAGCCACGGTGTTGGTGCGGCTGAGACGAGGCTGCCAAGAGATCGTGAGGGCCAGCATCAGCCTTGGTTCCTGGCTACTTCAGTGCCTGAGCCCCACGTTGAGGCTTGCCTCTTCTTAGCTTGGCTTCGCTGAGGGTAAGGGATATGTCGAGGATAAGTGGGAGAAGAGAGACAGAGCCCCGGTTTTGGTGGGGCTACCAAGGGAAGGTGAGGGCCAGCATCATCCACGACTCCTGGCTATGCAGTGCTAAGCCCTATGTGGAGGGTGGCCGCTTAGGAAATTTTGCTCTGATGAGGGTCAGGGCTAGGTTGAGGTTAGGTGGGAGAACAGAGACAGAGCCCCGGCATTGGTGCGACTGAGAAGGGGCTGTGCAGTGATCGTGAGGACCAGCATCAACCTTGATTCTTGGCTACCTCAGTGCCTAAGCCCCACATGAACAGTGGTCGCTTCGGAGCTTGGCTCCGATGAGGGTAAGCGGTAAGTTGATATTAGGTGCGAGCAGAGACACTGAGCCCCGTCATTGGTGGGGCTGCCAAAAGATAATGATGGCCAGCATCAACCTTGATTCCTGACTACCTCAGTGCCAAGCTCCACGTGGAGGGTGGCGGCTTCGGTGCTTGGCCCTGGTGAGGGTCAGGGCAAAATTGACATTAGGTGGGAGAAGAGACAGAGAGCACTGGTGTTGGTGAGGTTGCCAAGAAAGGTGAGGGCCAGCATCATCCGCGAGTCCTGGCTATTCAGTGCCAAGCCCTGTGGAGGGTGGCCGCCTCGGCAGCTTGGCTCTGATGAGGTAAGGGATATGTCGAGGATTAGTGAGAGAACAGAGACAGAGCCTCGGTGTTGGTGGGGCTGAGAAGGTGCTGCCAAGAGACCGTGAGGGCCAGCATTAGCCTTGCTTCCTGGCTACTTCAGTGCCTGAGCCCCATGTGGAGGGTTGCATCTTCGGAGCTTGGCTCGGATGAGGGTAAGTGATAGGTCGCTGTTAGGTGCGAGCAGAGACACAGAGCCCGGTATTGATGGGGCTGAGACGGGGCTGCCAGGAGATCGTAGGTCCAGCATCAGCCTTGCTTCCTGCCTACCTCATTGCCTAAGCCCCACGTGGAGAGTGGTCCCTTCGGAGCTTGGCTCCGATGAGGGTAAGAGGGTCCGATGAGGGTAAGATGAGGGTCCCTGTTAGGTGCAAGCAGAGACACAGAGCCCCGGTATTGGTGGGGTTGAGAAGAGCTCTTGAGGGCCAGCATCAGCCATGGTTCCTGGCTAATACAGTGCGTGAGCCCCAAGTTGAGGGTGGCCTCTTCGGAGTTTGACTTTGATGAAGGTAAGGGATATGTCGAGGCGAAGTGGGAGAACAGACAAGAGAGCCCCGGTATTGGTGGGGCTGAGACGGGGCTGCCAAGAGACCGTGAGGGCCAGTACCAACCTTGATTCCTGGATACTTCAGTGCCTGAGCCCCACGTTGAGGGTGGCCTCTTCGGAGTTTGACTTTGATGAAGGTAAGGGATATGTCGAGGCGAAGTGGGAGAACAGACAAGAGAGCCCCGGTATTGGTGGGGCTGAGACGGGGCTGCCAAGAGACCGTCAGGACCAGTACCAACCTTGATTCCTGGATACTTCAGTGCCTGAGCCCCACGTTGAGGGTGGCCTCTTCGGAGTTTGACTTTGATGAAGGTAAGGGATATGTCGAGGCGAAGTGGGAGAACAGACAAGAGAGCCCCGGTATTGGTGGGGCTGAGACGGGGCTGCCAAGAGACCGTGAGGGCCAGCATCAACCTTGATTCCTGGATACTTCAGTGCCTAGCTCCATGTGGTCGGTGGCCACTTCGGAGCTTGGCCCTGATGAGGGTCAGGGCTAGGTTGAGGTTAGGAGGGAGAACAGAGACAGAGCCCCGGTGTTGGTAGGGCTGCTAATAGAAGGTGAGGGCCAGCATCAGCCTTGGTTCCTGGCTAGCTCAGTGCCAAGCCCCATGTGGAGTGTGGCCGCTGCGGAGCTTTGCCGTGATGATGGTAAGGGATATGTTGAGGATAAGTGGGAGAACAGAGACAGAACCCCGATTTTGGTGGAGCTGAGACGGGGCTGCCAAAAGATAGTGAGGGCCAGAATCAACCGTGATTCCTGACTACCTCAGTGCCAAGCTCCACGTGGAGGGTGGCCACTTCGGAGCTTGGCCCTGGTGAGGGTCAGGGCTAGGTTGAGGTTAGGTGGGAGAACAGAGACAGAGCCCCGTTGTTGGTGGGGCTGCCAAGGTCTCTTGAGGGCCAGCATCATCCTTGAGTCCTGGCCATTTCTGTGCCTGAGCCGGATGAGGCGGATGGCCGTTTCGGAGCTTGCCTCTGATGAGGAGAAGGGATAGTTTGAGGTTCTGCGTAGATAACGAGACCCTTCTGCATTACATAACGCCACCCAACACATGGACTCCAAACGAGGAGTAGCCCCTTCCCGGACCCATCACCCCTCTCCCTTATTCTCAAACCTAAATATCAGCCTTTGCCGTACCATCTCTCGAGCCCATTTCCTAAACGGCTTCCCACCAGAGGGCGCTCCAACACAGAAAGAACCAGGTTTGAAAGCTGTTTCTTGCTCTTGCCTTTTGTGGCAGCCCTTTCCGAGGGAGCTGCTCTCGCTCTACCACCCAACCAGCAACTTTACCACAGCCCAACTGCAAAGCAGTCGATCCCCTCTTCGGGCTCCCATAAACTACGAGGCAGGACTGAAAGATGTTGGTGGCTCTCACCTTCCCTTGATAGACCCTTCTCAGCTGCCCAACACCCAGCCAGCTCCAGCACCCCAAATGTGCCATATCCAGCACACCTAGCACGCCTTGCTACACATTGGTGGTGCCTGGTGCTAGGCATGTTCCGTTGCTGAGTTGTGGGGGTGTTGGGTGGTGGGCACTGCAGGGACTGGCTTCTTGTCATGTCCTGGTGCTGGGGATGCTGGGTGCTGGGCTCCGGGGCTGCTGGGCATGTCGAGGTGCTGTGCATTGGCGGTGGGTGTGCTGGGTTGTGTGCATGTGTGGGAATGAGTGCTGGGCCATGGGAGTGCTGGGCCCTGGCAGTGCTGGGTGGAGGGTATGATGGGTGCATGTGTTGGTTTAACCCCAGCCAGCAAATAAACCCCACGCAGCCACTGGCTCTCCTCCCCCCCCACCCCATGGGACTGGGGAGAGAATCGAGAAGGCACAAGTAGGAAAGCTCCCGGGTTGAGATAAAAACAGTTTAATGATTGAAATAAAACGAAGTAGAACAGTAATAATAACAATGAGAACAACAACAACAACAGACGATACAAAGCAGGCAATGCACAATACAACTGCTCACCACTGCCGACCGTGTGTGGGGAGAGCCCCCTCCCCCGCCCCCTCCCATTTCTTATTCTGAGCATGATGTCACATGCTATAGAATACCCCACTGGCCAGCTGGGTCAACTACGCCGGCTGTGCTCCCCACCCCTCCACCCCCCCAACCCCCCCCCCCCGCGAGCTTCCTGTGGGAGGCTGAAAAGAGAAAACAAAAGTCTCCCGGTGCAAGCACCGCCCAGCAACAGCCAAAGCATTAAGGGGCCATCAAGGCTCCTCTCACACCAAACCCAAAAGCCAGCACACCCCCCCCAAGCTACTGGGAAGAAAGTTAACTCTGTCCCAGCCAGAAGCAGGACAGTGCAGTGCGCTGGAGTTCTGAGTGCTGGGTCCTAGGGGTACTGTGTATGTTTGGGTGCTGGGCATATCCGCGTGTGGATACTGGGCAGTTGGGGTGCTAGGTGGTGGTGGTACTGGATGCTGGGCATTGGGTATGCTGGTTTCTGGGCACTGGGGGTGGTGGGTGCTGAGCGCAGGATGTGCTGGGTGCTATGTGCAGATCACTGGGGATGGTGGGGGCTGGTTTGCTGCTTTCTGGTGTGTTGGGCGCTGGGCGTGTTTGGGTGCTGGGCATGTCTGGGTGCTGGGCACGGGCAATGGGGGTGCTGGGTATGTCCGGTGGTGGGTATTGGGCGGTGGGAGTGCTGGGTGCTAGGTACTGGGGATGCTGGGCCCTGGCATTGCTTGGTACTATGCATAACGGAATGGAGGGTATGTCTTGGTGCTGGCCATATCCGGTGCTGGCCATATCCGGTGCTGGGCATATCCGGTGCTAGGTGTGTGCTCTGGGTTTGCTGGGTGCTGTGCTCTGGGGGTGTTGGATTCCTGGCATGTGCATGTGCTGGGCCCTGGTTGTGCTGGGTATGTGTGGGTGCTGGGTGTTGGGCAGTATGGGTGCTGTGTGGTGGGCGCTGGGCATGTCTGGGTGATGGGCACTGGAGGTCCTGGGCGATGGGGAGCAGGGAAGCTGCCTTCTAGGAATGTCTCAGTGCTGGGCATATCCGAGTGCTTGGTACTGTGCACTGGTGGTGGTGCTGGATGCTGGGCATGTCCCGGTGCTAGGCAATGGCGGTGCTGGGTGCTTGGTGCTGGGGGTGATGGTCTTTGGGTGTGCTGGGTGGTGGGGCTGCTGGGCATGTGCGGGTGTTGGTTGCTGGGCCCTGGGTGTACTGGATGCTGGACACTGGGGTGGTTGGTTTCTGGACACTGGGGCTTCTGGGTTCTGTGGACTGGGGTTGCTGGGTGCTGGGCATGTCCAGGGGCTGTGTGTTGGCGGTGGGTGTGCTGGGTTGTGCGCATGTCCGGGAATGAGTGCTGGGCCATGGGGCTGCTGGGTGGAGGGTATGATGGGTGCATGTCGTGGTTTAACCCCAGCCTGCAAATAAACCCTACGCAGCCGCTGGCTCTCCTCCCCCCCCACACCCCGTGGGATGGGGGAGAGAATCGGGAGGGCACAAGTAGGAAAACTCCCAGGTTGAGATAAAAACAGTTTAACGATTGAAATAAAACGAAGTAGAACAGTAATAATAACAATGAGAACAACAACAACAACAGACGGCACAAAGCAGGCAATGCAGAATGCAACTGCTCACCACTGCCGACCGCGTGTCATGAACTGGGGGAAGGGGGGGGGGGGAGTCGTTCCCCGCCCCCTCCCATTTCTTATACTGAGCATGATGTCACATGCTATAGAATACCCCACTGGCCAGCTAGGTCAACTACCCCGGCTGTGCTCCCCACCCCCTCGCCCCCCCCCCCCCCCCATGAGCTTCCTGTGGGAGGCCGAAAAGAGAGAACAAAAGGCTCCCGGTGCAAGCACCGCCCAGCAACAGCCAAAGCATTAAGGGGCCATCAAGGCTCCTCTCACACCAAACCCAAAAGCCAGCACACCCCCGAAGCTACTGGGAAGAAAGTTAACTCTGTCCCAGCCGGAAGCAGGACAGTGCTGAAGTGCTGTGTATGTCCGGGTGCTGGGCATGTCTGGGTGCGTGTTACTGGGCACTGGGGGTGCTGTGTGTGAGATGTGTGGGGGTGCTGGATGTGTTTGGTGTGCTGGGTACAGAGCACTGGGGATGCTGGCTGCTGAGCGCTGTGGGTGCTGGGTACTATGCATAAGCGAGTGCAGGGTATCTCTTGCTGCTGGATGCTGGGTGCTGGGCATATTGTGTGCTGGGCACAGGCGTGCTTGGTGCTGGGCATGTCCAGGTGCTTGGCATGACCGGGTGCTGGGCGCTGGGCGCTGGGGATGCTGGTTGCTGCGGTGCTGGCTGCTGGGCCCTGGGGGTGCTGGGCGCTGCGGGTGCTGGGCCTTCCGGGTGCTATGTGCTGATCAGGGGGGATGTTGGGGGCCGGTTTGCTGCGTTCTGGTGTGTTGGGCACTGGGCATGTTTGGGTGCTGAGCACTTCTGGGTGCTGCATACTGGGCACTGGCAGTGTGGGGTGGTGGGGGTGCTGTGTGCTGGGCATGTCCGGGGGGTGGGTGTTGGGCAGTGGGAGTGTTGGGTGCTAGGTACTGGGGTGCTGGGCCCTGGTATTGCTGGGTACTCTGCATAACTGAGTGCAGGGTATGTCTTGGTGCTGGATGCCTGGTGCTGGAGCTACTGGGTGCTGGGTTCTGGACATATGCGGTGCTGGGTGGCTGTGCTGGGGTTGCTGGGTGCTGTGCTCTGGGGATGCTGGATTCCTGGCACGTGCGTGGGCTGTGTGCTGGGCCCTGGTTGTGCCGGCTATGTGGGGGTGCTGGGTGTTGGGCAGTGTGGGTGCTGTGTGGTGGGCCCTGGACACGACCGGGTGCGGGGTGCTGAGCACTGGGGTGTTGGGTGCTGGGCAAGTCCGAGTGCTTGGCACGACTGGGTGCTGAGTGCTAGGCACTGGGGTTGGTGGCTGCTGGGAGCTAGAGGTGCTGGCTGTGGGCATTTCCAGTTGCTGGTCATGACCGGGTGCTGGGTCTTGTGCATGCTGGGTGTGTCCGGTGCTGGGCATGTCCGGATGCTGTGTGCTCGGCACTTGTTCTGGGTGGTGGGCAGTGAGGGTGCTGGGCGCTGGGGATGCTGGGCAATGCGGTGCTGGGCACTGGGGTTGCTGGGTGCTGGGCATGTCTAGGGGCTGTGTGTTGGCGGTGGGTGTGCTGGGTTGTGCGCATGTCCGGGAATGAGTGCTGGGCCATGGGGGTGCTGGGTAGAGGATATGATGGGCGTATGTCGTGGTTTAACCCCAGCCTGCAAATAGACCCTACGCAGCTGCTGGCTCTCCTCCCCCCCCCACCCCGTGGGATGGGGGAGAGAATCGGGAGGGCACAAGTAGGAAAACTCCCGGGTTGAGATAAAACCAGTTTAATGATTGAAATAAAATGAAGTAGAACAGTAATAATAACAATGAGAACAACAACAACAACAGACGGCACAAAGCAGGCAATGCAGAATGCAACTGCTCACCACTGCCGACCGCGTGTCATGAACTGGGGGAAGGGGGGGGGGGGGAGTCGTTCCCCGCCCCCTCCCATTTCTTATACTGAGCATGATGTCACATGCTATAGAATACCCCATTGGCCAGCTAGGTGAACTACCCCGGCTGTGCTCCCCAGCCCCCCAAACCCCCCCAAGCCCCCCCGCGAGCTTCCTGTGGGAGGCCGAAAAGAGAAAACAAAAGGCTCCCGGTGCAAGCACCGCCCAGCAACAGCCAAAGCATTAAGGGGCCATCAAGGCTCCTCTCACACCAAACCCAAAAGCCAGCACACCCCCGAAGCTACTGGGAAGAAAGTTAACTCTGTCCCAGCCGGAAGCAGGACAGTGCTGAGTGCTGTGTATGTCCGGGTGCTGGGCATGTCTGGGTGCGGGGTACTGGGCACTGGGGGTGGTGGGTATGCTGGATGGTGGGTGTTGGGTATGCTGGTTGCTGGGCACTGGGGATGCTGGGTGTGAGACGTGTGGGGGTGCTGGATGGTGGGTGTTTGCTGTGCTGGGTACAGAGCACTGGGGGTGCTGAGTGCTGCGGGTGCTGGGTGCTGGGCATGTCCAAGTGCTATGTGCTGATCACTGGAGATGTTGGGGGCTGGTTTGCTGGGATCTGGGCAGTGGTGTGTTGAGTGCTGGGCATGTTTGGGTGCTGGGCATGTCTGGGTACTGGGCACTGGCGGTGTGGGGCAGTGGGGGTGCTGTGTGCTGGGCACGTCCGGGTGGTGGGTGTTGGGCAGTGGGAGTGTTGGGTTCCAGGTACTGGGGTGCTGGGCCCTGGTATTGCTGGCTACTATACATAACTGAGTGCAGGGTATGTCTTGGTGCTGGATGCTGGGTACTGGAGGTAATGGGTGCTGGGTGTTGGGCATATGCGGTGCTGGGTGCTGGGCATATGCGGTGCTGGGTGGCTGTGCTGGGGTTGCTGGGTGCTGTGCTGTGAGGGTGCTGGATTCCTGGCATGTGCGTGTGCTGTGTGCTGGGCCCTGGTTGTGCCGGGTATGTGTGGGTGCTGGGTGTTGGGCAGTGTGGGTGCTGTGTGGCGGGGCCTGGGCATGTCTGGGTGCTGGGCGGTTGGGATGCTGGGTGGTGGGTAGCAGAGAAGCTGCCTGCTGGGCATGTCTGAGTGCTGGGCATGTGTGGGTGCTGGGTACTGGGCAGTGGGGGTTGTGGGCGTGGTGGTGGTGTGTGCTGGGCATGTCTGGGTGCTGGGCATGTGTGGGTGCTGGGTACTGGGCAGTGGGGGTGGTGGGCGGTGGTGGTGCTGTGTGCTGGGCATGTTGGGCTGCTGGGTTTTGGGCGGTGGGCGTGCTGGGTGTGTGCGTGTGTTGGTTTCTGGGCGCTGGGGGTGCTGGGTGCTGTGCACTGGGGTTGCTGGGTGCTGGGCATGTCCGGGTGGCGGGCATGGCTGGGTGCTGAGTCCTGAGGTTGCTGCGTGCTGGGCACTGGGCTTGCTGGTGCTGCTGGTGCGGGTGCTGGGGGCTAGGTGTTGTCCGAAAAGCGGATTCGTGCCCGGCGTGCAGTTAAGCAATTCCACACGCTCAGGAGAGAGATTGTTTTATTCAGGCCTGGGTGCTCGGTGGACGTGCCACAAATGAAGCACATCGGGTCTAATCACCTTTCTGTTTGTATCCATGCTTCTCATACATATTTTCAGTTTCTCTTTTACATATTCCTTAAATTTCCGAGAACTGATTATAATATTACATCATCCTAGACACATGCGCACTAAATCTTTAGGGTCTCCTTGAGGGTCTCGGGTGGTCTCTGGTGGTCGGCAGGGTAGTGAACTCTTCGTGAACCTGTTCCTTTCTTTCCTTCTAAGGTCGAGGTTTGTCTCCGAGCCACGTCTGGACCACGGTTTGTTTATGGTTCTCGTTTCCAAGGTTACTCTTCACTAGAGTCTAACAATGCTTCCAGGAGACATGATTTAGACTACAATTCTACACACCTGCAAACACCACACCTGCTAGTTCCCTAACTTCTAAGCCACAAGTCTTCGTTGTGTAGAATTACAGAAGCGAGCAGTATGGAACAGTAGATACTGTACCTACTGCATCAATCCCCCCCTTTGAGACTTACAATGTTGAGCATCATGAGTCTCACATCATTTAGTTATAAGCATTTGGTCTACAAAAAGACATACATTGAATCATACAACAAGTAATTAGAACTAAGATGACGATCAGTATTGCAAATAAGAACAACTGTCTGAGCCAATTTAAATTTGGAAGCCACGAAAATGACCAAGAAAGATCTTGCCCTTCTCGTTCCTTAAATCCACAGGCTAAGTCCTTTAATTGTTGAATTTTCTTCGCAATTAACTCTGAATTATCACCTAGGTTCTGCAATACAAAAAGAAGACATGTTGGTTACTTCTCGGGCTAAAAGTTCTCGGATAGTTTGATTTCTCTCCCATTTTGGCAATAGAAATTGGGATTCAGCTTTGCTGATCGTCATAATTAATATCAACAGGCTCCACATTTTCTACTCCTAAACCCACAATTTCGTAATTAATTTGGTTTCCTTTCGAACAATAAATATTTTAAATATCACAGATAATTCCGCAACAGCTCTGGTAAGTCATCAAGTACACCTTCAAATTAATTGCAATGCTTCCTTAGGTGTAGATGTCCACGGTCTAGGAGGTATTTTGTTTATTCTGCTGTAATGAATCCAAGAGTCTATTTCTTCTAATTTTACAGCAGTGGTTGTTGTTAATAACACTTGGAAGAGTCCTTTCCACTTTTCTCCAAAGGGGTCATCCTTCCACCTTCGCAGGTAGACTTGGTCTCCTGGGCTGAACGAATGTACCAGAAATTCCAGGGGTAAAAGTGTCCTCAAAAGAACATATTTGTGTAAAGAACTCGCCATTTTACTCAAAGACAAGAGAGATTCAGTTAACACTTTTTCTCCTGTTACGTGCATTCGTTCAAACCTTCCTGTTAGATTGACGTTAGAAGGTTTACCACCCGGAATTTCCAATGGACTTACTTCTTCTTTAGCTCTTGGGGTTACCCTAATTCTTAACAAGGCAAGTGGTAAAGCTTCAATCCGTTTCAACTGAGCTTCCTGACATATTTTAGAAATTTGTCTCTTTAATACTTTGTTCATTCTCTCTCTACTTGTCTACTCAATTGTGGTCGTCTTAGTGTCTTACTCACATTCTTAATAACCTCCGCTACAAAATGTGGGCCTCTATCAGAGGACATCTCTTAAGGGACTCCAAATCTTGAAATAATTTCTTTCCATAAGTGTTTTGTTGCCTCTTTTGCCTTGTTGGTTTGCCACGGGAAAGCTTTTGGCCATCCGGAGAAGGTATTTACCAATACCAATAAATATCGGTATTGGTTGCACCTTGGTAACTCTGAAAAATCTATTCGCCAATACTCACTGGGAGTTACGCCTTTCCTTACCTCTCCAGGAGGGGGTCGGATTTGTATTTTCGAATTGTTCCTAAGACAAATCTCACATTTAGCACACTCACTCACACTTTTAGCAATCAATAACATTTTAGTCCCTATTTTGCATACCGTTTTACTGACTCGACCATTGCTTCTGCTCCCATATGTGTCTCAGCATGGGTTGTGACCATCAATTTCTTCATGATTTCGGGAGTTACTATACATTGTCCATGCGAAGTAATCCATCATCCTTGATCATTCTTTTTGCACTGTAATAGCTTAGCCAACTTATTTTCTTTTTCGTTATAATTTGGGGATTCTATTTGAATTTCTTTGGATGCACAGCAACTTCTTTGGGTTTTTTTCTGTGTTTTTGGGTTTTGTTTTTTTTTTTTCGGTACTGCTTCCAATAAATTTAAAATCTCTGTTCCATGCTTTATAGGTGAGCCACTGGCAGACAGAAGTTCTCGCTCTTTCCATATCGCTCCATGGGCATGAACAACTCCAAAAGCATATTTAGAGTCTGTCTAAATATTAACTCTTTTACCTTTAGCCAGATCTAAAGCTCTTGTCCAAGTTGTTATCTTGGCCTTCTGGGCGGATGTATTTGGAGGTAATGCTTTTACTTCTTGGTCTTCGGTTAAAGTTACCGCGGCATAGCCAGCCCTCCTTTCTCCTTTCACAACAAAGCTGCTTCCATCGGTAAATAATTCTTCATCCGGAGTCTGGAGAGGGACATCTCTCAGGTCTGGCCTGCTGGCATATGCCTGTTTGATAACTTGTAAACAATCATGGTTAGGATCGCTCTCTTTTTCACTTGGCATTGAAGAAGCAGGATTTAAAATGGCACTTACTTCAAAATGATGTCATCTTGTTCCACTAACGGAGCTTGATATTGTAGATTGAGGGGGTGCCATCTTGCAAATGGCCTTTTTTTCCTATCATTTCCCAGTCTTCGTTATCCTTGGGAAATCCCAAATCCCAAATAAATTACAGTTTGTTTTGCAATTTGTGCTTTCTTTTCTGACAGCCTGTACCCAGCCATTCCCAACAAGTTTAGCAGGCTAACAGTCTTTTCTTTGCAGATCTCAATAGCATCTGCTCCCAATAGGATGTCATCAACACACTGAAGGAGGGTGATTTGATCTTCCTTACCGGACCAGTGTTCCAGTTCCTTGGTCAAGGCTGCTCCAAAGATGGTTGGGCTATTTTTAAACCCTCGTGGCAGCACAGTCCAGCAGAGCTGAGTTCTCCTCCCAGTCGACAGATCTTCCCATTCAAAGGCAAAAATCTTTTGACTGTTTTCTTCCAGAGCGGTCGAACTCCTGTTTTCAATTCAACTTTTACCGGTTCCACATTGTTTGCTCTTCCTGGTTTGTCTGTCGCCCAAACAGAAGGGTAAACTGATTTCTTCAGATTCTTCTGTGTTTGTCTGTAATATATAAACTTGGGCTTGCCAGGCATTAGCTTCAGGAAAATGAACTTTTCCTTTTGTTTGGATCCAAGAAAAACGGATTTTTCCTTTTTCAAAGTTAATTTGTGCTCCCAATTTATTCAATAAATCCTGTCCTAAGAGAGGCATGGTGCATTCCGGTATATATGAAAATTCATGCATCAATGTTCTTCCTCCGATTTGACAGTTTAAAGTTTTCAAAAAAAAGACCTTTCCTCTTTCTTTCCCGTGACCCCAACAACAGATACATTAAATTTACTCGTTGGTCCTTTACATGTATTTATAACAGAATATTTTGCACCAGTGTCCACTAAAAAATCGACTCTTTTCTTTCCCATAGCTTTACTGGAACCAGGGGCTCGGCTGGGAGAATATCATTTTCTGCCCCGGTCCCCATCCTTCAGAATCCTCTCCCATCCTAAGGAGATCAGCTTCAGGTGGAATTTGCTGTGGCCGAATCACAGCAACTTTCTTCTTCTCTGAACACTCATTCTTCCAATTGCTTCTTACATACAGCGCATCGATTGATCCCTAACGGAGTAGACTGTTCAAATATATTTCCACATCCTTGACCTCTGCCCCTTAAGTACCCTTTGCTTTTACCTCTCCAAAATCCTCTGCCCCTACCTCCAGCAGATCCTTGGGCATTCACAAAAGCAGCCGCAAGAATTGCAGCTTTCCGTTTCCCCTTTTTTTCTTTCATTTTCCATATTAATTTTTTTCCAATACGACCCTCTCTTCTTCAGGAGTTAACAAATTATTTAAAAGAATTTGAATATCTTGCCGATCGGGATTATGACTTTTAATAATTGTCTTTAAAGATCTATACACCTTTTCAGGATTTCCCCTATAGGATCCTGCCAATTCTTTCCAATTCATCAAATCAGAAGTAGTAAAAGGTATTTTTGCAAACACTGGTCCCCCCCTTAGGCCCACAGCCTGACGAAGGGGTGCTAATAAAACAGACCCCTCTTGGGTCCCAGTTCTGCCAGCTATTGGACTAAATGGATTACTTCCCCTTGCTTCAGTTTCAAAACTCTCTTTTTCACTCGGTGCCACCAACATCTGTGTATCGTCTTCCTCTTCTCCTAGTTTTAAACACCATTTTCCTAGACTACAAGCAGAAGAACAATGCGGTTTTGGTTCCTTGTCCTCCATCATCATCATCATCACATTAGAATCTGAGTCTAAAAGTTTACATTCCTTCCGAATTTCATGATCATTTCTCAAGGGAAAGAAAAGTCCACAGAAGGGGCCTCATCCCATTTGCCCTGTCGTCTAAAAAATAACATCAGTTGCAAGGCAGTATTATATTGCAGAGTTGCCAATTCTGGCCGTTTTTCCTCATCTTCTAATTTATACATTGGCCACCATTTAGTACAAGACTCAATTAATTTCTCCTTTCTCAAAGGATCTCCCCCAAATGCTCCCCAATATTTTATGATGCATCCAAGGGGAGAGGAAGGTGTTACTTTAGACTATTGAGTTCCCATATTTTTGCCCAAAAAGAACGTTCTTAACCATGATTTCATATACTCCAGTCGTCACTGTCAAACGCATATGAATAAACCTTTTTACCTTTGGCCACAATTCCTTACCAAATGCATGCACAATTTTATACCCCAGCACAATCTCTCTTTTACCTTAGCGTTGCACTGTTGAGTCGCTCACCTGCTCTGGTCGGGGAGAATACTCACAGAGTCCCCGATCAAAAGGGCGGTGCGTGCTGGAGTCCGGAGAGCAGGGTCTCCCCACCGAGAGCCGGCAAGTCGATGAGGGCAAGGCTTCCCACCTGGGTCGCCAAAAACTGTCGTCCAAAAAGCGGATTCGTGCCCGGCGTGCAGTTAAGCAATTCCACACGCTCAGGAGAGAGATTGTTTTATTCAGGCCTGGGTGCTCGGTGGACGTGCCACAAATGAAGCACACCGGGTCTAATCACCTTTCTGTTTGTATCCATGCTTCTCATACATATTTTCAGTTTCTCTTTTACATATTCCTTAAATTTCCGAGAACTGATTATAATATTACATCATCCTAGACATATGCGCACTAAAGCCTTTAGGGTCTCCTTGAGGGTCTCGGGTGGTCGGCAGGGTAGTGAACTCTTCGTGAACCTGTTCCTTTCTTTCCTTCTAAGGTCGAGGTTTGTCTCCGAGCCACGTCTGGACCACGGTTTGTTTATGGTTCTCGTTTCCAAGGTTACTCTTCACTAGAGTCTAACAATGCTTCCAGGAGACACGATTTAGACTACAATTCTACACACCTGCAAACACCACACCTGCTAGTTCCCTAACTTCTAAGCCACAAGTCTTCATTGTGTAGAATTACAGAAGCGAGCCAAGGTACTGGGGCTACTGGTTGCTGGGCCCTGGGAGTGCTGGGTACCATGCATAATTGGGTGCAGGGTATGTCTTGCTGGTGGATGCTGGGCACTGGGGCTGCTGGGTGCTGGGCATGTCTCGATGCTGTGTGTTGGCGGTGGGTGTGCTGGGTTGTGCGCATGTCCGGGAATTAGTGCTGGGCCCTGGGAGTGCTGGGTGCGGGGAGCTAGGGGTGCTGGCTGTGGGCATTTCCAGGTACTGGTCATGACCAGGTGCTGGTTGTTGGGTCTTGTGGGTGCTGGGGCTGGGCGTGTGCAGGTGCTGGGCATGTCCGGATGCTGTGTGCTCGGCACTTGGGGTTCTGGGTAGTGGGCAGTGAGGGTGCACACCAAACACCCACCATCCCGCACGCCCACAAGTCTCACACCCAGCACCCGCAGTGGCAGGAACCAGCATACCCAACACCCAGCTTCCAGCACACCCACTGCCCAGGACCTGCATACGCTGCATTGAACCCAGCACCCCCAGCACCCAGTAACCGATAGCCCCAGCGCCCAGCACGCCAGGGCCCAGCAACCAACACACGCACACGCCCAGCACCCCCACCGCCCAAAACCCAGCACCCCGACGTGCCCAGCACACAGCAGCCCCAGGGACCACCACCCCCAGCGCCAAGCACCCAGCACCACCAGTGCTCAGCACCCAGACATGCCCAGCACCTAGCACCACCACCCCCAGTGCCCAACACCCAGCACCCACACATACCCGGCACAACCAGGGCCCAGCACACAGCCCACGCACGTGCCAGGAATCCAGCACCCTCACAGCACAGCACCCAGCAACCCCAGCACAGCCACCCAGCACCACATATGCCCAACACCCAGCACTGCATATGCCCAGCACCCATTACCTCCAGCACCAAGCATCCAGCACCAAGACATACCCTGCACTCAGTTTTGCATATTACCCAGCAATGCCAGGGCCCAGCACCGCCAGTACCTAGCACCCAGCACTCCCACTGCCCAGTACCCAGCACCCCGACATGCCCAGCACACAGCACCCGCACCGCCCCACACTGCCAGTTCCCAGTACCCAGCACCCAGACATGCCCAGCACCCAGACAAACATGCCCAGCGCCCAACACACCAGAACACAGCAAACCAGCCCCCAAGAACCCCAGTGATCAGCACATAGCACCTGGACATGCCCAGCACCTGCAGCGCTCAGCACCCCAAACACCCACCATACAACACCCCTACAGGTCTCACACACTTCCGCCCAGTGCCCGGAAAGCAGCATACACAACACTCAGCATCCAGCACCCCCACGCCCCAGCACCCAGTGCCAGCACGCTGCACTTAGACATGGCCAGCACGTGGACATGCTCAGCACCCAGCAACACAGAGGCACAGAACCCAGCACCCCCAGCGCCCAGAAACCAACCACCCCAGCGTCCAGCACCCAGTACACCCAGGGCCCAGCAACCAACACCCGCACATGCCCAGCACCCCAACACCCAGCACAGGGACATGCCCAGCGCCTACCACACAGCACCCACACATACCCGGGGCAGAGCACAGAGCACACGCACGTGCCAAGAAACAAGCACCCCCAGAGCACAGCACCCAGCAACTCCAGAGCACAGACCCAGCACTGGATATGCCCAGCACCCAGTACCTCCAGCACCAAGAGATACCCTGCACTCAGTTATGCATAGTACCCAGCAATACCCGGGCCCCGCAACCGCACCAGCCAGCACCCAGCAACCCGAGTGCCCAGCCCCCAGCAACCTCAGGGCCCAGCCCCCAGCACCCGCACATTCCCAGCACCCAGCAACCCCACTGCCCAACACCCACCCCCCCGGACATGCCCAGCACACAGCACCCCCAGGGACCACCACCCCCAGCGCCTGGACATGCCCAGCATCCAAACATGCCCAGCACGCTACACACCAGAACACAGCAAACCAGCCCCCAACATCCCCAGTGATCAGCACGTAGCACCCGGACATGCCCAGCACCCAGCACGTCCAGTGCCCTGCACCCAGTACACCAAACACCCACCACCATACAGGTCTCGCAGCCAGCACCTCCCCAGTGCCCAGAAACCAGCATACCCAACACCCCCACAGCCCAAGAACCCGTTTACCCAGCATCCAGACATGCCCAGCACTCGGACATACACAGCACCCCCAGGGCCCCGCACTAACTCCCGGACAGGCGCACAACCCAGCACCCGAACCGCCAACAAACAGCACCTGGACATGCCCACCACTCAGCAGCCCCAGTGCCCAGCACCCAGCACCGCAACAGCCAGCATCCCCAGCGTCCAGCACCCTCACTGCCGACCACCCAGAATCCCAAGTGCCGAGCACACAGCATCCGCACATGCCCAGCACCCGGACACGCCCGGCACCTGGTCATGTCCAGCAACTGAAATGCCCACAGCCAGCACCCCTAGCTCCCAGCAGCCAGCACTCCCAGTGCCCAGCATCAGTCATGCCAAGGACGAGGACATGCCCAGCACCCAACACCCCAGTGGCCAACACCCAATACCCCCAGCACCCAGCAGCAAGACATACCCTGCACCCGCTTATGCATAGTACCCAGCACTCCCAGGGCCCAGCAACCAGCACCCACAGGACTTAGCACCCAGCAACCCCAGTGCCCAGCACCCAATACCCCCAGCTCCCAGTAGCCCCAGAACCCACCATCCAGCAGCAAGACATACCCTGCACCCGCTTACGCATAGTACCCAGCACTCCCAGCCCCCAGCAGTCGCGCCGCCCAGCACCCAGCAACCCCAGTGCACAGCACCCGCTAACCCCAGTGCCCAGCATCCCCAGCGCACAGCATCCGGCATATGGACATGCCCAGCACACGGACATACCCACTAGCCAGCACCCCTAGTGCCCAGCACCCAAAACTCCCTCCATCCATCACCCAGACATGCCCAGTGCTCAGCACGCCCAACACCCAACAGCCAGGATCAGGAAATGCCCAGCAACAAGCACTCCCATGCCTACCACCGCCAGTGCCCAATAACCAGCACACAGACAATGCCCACCAGCCAGCATCAAGCACTCGGTACACAGGCATGCCCAGCACCCTGATATGCATAGTCCCCAGCGCCCCCACTGCCCAGCACTCCCAGTGCCCCGGACCCATCACTTGGACATGCTCAGCACCCAGAGATGTCCAGCACCCCGCACGCCCAGTGCCTAGAACCCAGTACCCCCAATGACCAGCACCCAGCGCAGCCAGTGCCCAGCACTGCCTGTAGCCAGCATCCACCACCCAGACACCATCATCACCTGCCCATTCCCAGCACCAAATCCTCCCAGTGCCCAGCACAGGGACATGGCGAGCACCCAGATATGCCCAACACCCAGCAACCGCAGCACCCAGACATGACCCACTACATTCAGGGCCTAGCACACAGTACCCCCACGACCCAGCACCGACACATGCTCAGCACCAAGCACTGCCAATGATCCCAAGGGGTGCTAGGTGTGCTGGATGTTGCGCCTTTGCGGTGCTGGAGATGGCTGGGTGCTGGGCAGCTGAGAAGGGGCTGGAAAGGGAAGGTGAGCGCCGCGAACATATTTCAGTCCTGGCAAAACGTGTGTGGGAGCTCGACGGGGCGCTTGACTGCTTTGCAGTTGGGCTGCGGCAAGGTTGACGGTTGAGTGCTACGGCAAGCGCCTAGCCCCGGTGTTGGTGGGGACCTCAAAGGGCTGCCAGGGCAGGCGAGTGCAACGAACACCGGCCATCTTGGTTCCCTCTGTGTTGGAGCGCCATCTAGTGGGTAGACGTGTCAGAGCCTGGCTCCGATGAAGGTAAGAAGTAGGTTGATGTTTAGGTGGGAGACCAAAGAGAAGGGAGCAGGGGTTGGTGGGGCTGAGAGGGGCTGCCAAGAGATCGTGAGGGCCAGCATCAGTCTTCATTCCTGGCCACGTCTGTCCCTGAGCCCCATGTGGAGTTTGGCCGCTGCGGATCTTTGCCCTGATGAGGGTAAGGGATATGTCGAGGCTAAGTGGGAGAACAGACACAGAGCCCCGGTATTGGTGGGGCTGAGAAAGGGCTGCCAAGAGATCGTGAGGGCCAGCATCAACCTTGATTCCTGGCGACTTCAGTACCTAAGCCCCACGTGGAGAATGGTCGCTTCGGAGCTTGGCTCCGAGGAGGGTAAGGGATAGGTTGAAGTTAGGTGGGAGAAGAGGCACCGAGCCCTGGTGTTTGTGGGGCTGCCTAGGGACTGCAAACGGAAGGCGAGGGCCAGCATCAGCCTTGATTCCTGGCTATCTCAGTGCCAAGCCCCATGTGGCGGGTGGCCGCTTCGGAGCCTTGCCCCGATGAGGGTAAGGGATATGTCGAGGATAAGTGGGAGAACAGAGACAGAGCGCCGGCGCTGGTGGGGTTGCCAAGGGAAGGTGAGGGCCAGCATCAACCTTGATTCCTGACTACCTTAGTGCCAATCTCCACGTGGAGGGTAGCCGCTTCGGAGCTTGGCCCTGATGAGGGTCAGGGCTAGGTTGAGGTTAGGAGGGAGAACAGAGACAGAGCCCCGGTGTTGGTAGGGCTGCCTAGGGACTGCAAACGGAAGGCGAGGGCCAGCATCCGCCTTGGTTCCTGGTTATCTCAGTGCCAAGCCCCATGTGGAGTTTGGCCGATTTGGAGCTTTCCCCTGATGAGGATAATGGTTATATCGCTGCTAGGTCAGAGCCGAGACACCGTGCCACGGTGTTGATGGGGTTGAGAAGTAGCTGCCAAGAGATCGTGAGGGCCAGCATCATCCTTGATTCCTGGCTAACTCAGTGCCAAGCCCCATGTGGTGGGTGGCCGCTGCGGAGCTTTGCCCCGATGAGGGTAAGGGATATGTCGAGGATAAGTGGGAGAACAGAGACAGAGCCTCGGTGTTGGTGGGGCTACCAAGGAAAGGTGAGAGCCAGCATCAACCTTGATTTCTGGCTACCTTAGTGCCAAGCTTCATGTGGAGGGTGGACGCTTCAGAGCTTGGCCCTGAGGAGGGTCTGGGCTAGGTTGAAGTTAGGAAGGAGAACAGACACAGAGCCCCGGTGGTTGTGGGGCTGCCTAGGGACTGCAAATGGAAGGTGAGGGCCAGCATCAGCCTTGGTTCCTGGCTATCTCAGTGCCAAGCCCCATGTGGAGTTTGGCCTCTGCGGATCTTTGCCCTGATGAGGGTAAGGGATATGTCGAGGGTAAGTGGGACAACAGACACAGGGCGCCGGCATTGGTGGGGTTGCCAAGGGAGGGTGAGGGCCAGCATCAAACTTGATTCCTGACTACCTTATTGCCAATCTCCACGCGGAGTGTGGCCGCTTCGTAGCTTGGCCCTGGTGAGGGTCAGGGCTAGGTTGAGGTTAGGAGGGAAAACAGGCACAGAGCCCCGGATTTGGTGCGGCTGAGACGAGGCTGCCAAGAGATCGTGAGGGCCAGCATCAGCCTTGGTTCCTGGCTACTTCAGTGCCTGAACCCCAGGTTGAGCTTGGCCTCTTCTTTAATTGGCTCCGCTGAGGGTAAGGGATATGTCGAGGATAAGTGGGAGAAGAGAGACAGAGCCCCGGTTTTGGTGGGGCTGCCAAGGGAAGGTGACGGCCAGCATCATCCCCGACTGCTGGCTATTCAATGCCAAACCCTATGTGAAGGGTGGCCGTTTAGGAAGTTTTGGTCTGATGAGGGTCAGGGCTAGGTTGACGTTAGGAGGGAGAGCAGACACACAGCCCCGGCATTAGTGCGACTGAGAAGGGGCTGCGCAGTGATCGTGAGTGCCAGTATCATCCTTGATTTTTGGCTACCGCAGAGCCTTAGCCCCACGTGCAGAATGGTCGCTTCGGAGCTTGGCTCCGGTGAGGGCCAGGGCTAGGTCGCTGTTAGGTGCGAGCAGAGACACAGAGCCACGGTGTTGGTGGGGCTGAGACGGGGCTGCCAGGAGATCGTGAGGGCCAGCATCAGCCTTGATTCCTGGCTATCTCAGTGCCAAGCCCCATGTGGAGTTTGGCCGCTGCGGATCTTTGCCCTGATGAGGGTAAGGGATATGTCGAGGCTCTGTGGCTAACAGACACAGAGCCCCGGTATTGGTGCGGCTGAGAAGGGGCTGCCAAGAGATCGTGAGGGCCAGCATCAACCTTGATTCCTGGCTACTTCAGTACCTAAGCCCCACGTGGAGAATGGTCGCTTCGGAGCTTGGCTCCGGTGAGGGCCAGGGCTAGGTCGCTGTTAGGTGCGAGCAGAGACACAGAGCCACGGTGTTGGTGCGGCTGAGACGGGGCTGCCAAGAGATCGTGAGGGCCAGCATCAGCCTTGGTTCCTGGCTACTTCAGTGCCTGAGCCCCATGTTGAGGGTGGCCTCTTCGGAGCTTGGTTCCGATGAGGCTAAGGGATATGTCGAGAATCAGTGGGAAAACAGAGACAGAGCCCCGGTGTTGGTGAGGCTGCCAAGGAAGGTGAGGGCCAGCATCATCCGCGAGTCCTGGCTACTTCAGTGCCTAGACCCATGTGGTCGGTGGCGACTTCGTAGCTTGGCCCTGATGAGGGTCAGGACTAGGTTGAGGTTAGGAGGGAGAGCAGACACAGAGCCCCGGCATTGGTGCGACTGAGAAGGGGCTGCGCAGTGATCGTGAATGCCAGTATCAACCTTGATTTTTGGCTACCTCAGAGCCTAAGCCGCACGTGCAGAGTGGTCGCTTCGGAGCTTGGCTCCGAGGAGGGTCAGGGATAGGTTGAAGTTAGGTGGGAGAAGAGGCACCGAGCCCTGGTGTTTGTGGGGCTGCCTAGGGACTGCAAACGGAAGGCGAGGGCCAGCATCAGCCTTGATTCCTGGCTATCTCAGTGCCAAGCCCCATGTGGCGGGTGGCCGCTTCGGAGCCTTGCCCCGATGAGGGTAAGGGATATGTCGAGGATAAGTGGGAGAACAGAGACAGAGCGCCGGCGCTGGTGGGGTTGCCAAGGGAAGGTGAGGGCCAGCATCAACCTTGATGCCTGACTACCTTAGTGCCAATCTCCACGTGGAGGGTAGCCGCTTCGGAGCTTGGCCCTGATGAGGGTCTGGGCTAGGTTGAGGTTAGGAGGGAGAACAGAGACAGAGCCCCGGTGTTGGTAGGGCTGCCTAGGGACTGCAAACGGAAGGCGAGGGCCAGCATCTGCCTTGGTTCCTGGCTATCTCAGTGCCAAGCCCCATGTGGAGTTTGGCCAATTCGGAGCTTTCCCCTGATGAGGATAATGGTTATATCGCTGCTAGGTCAGAGCCGAGACACCGTGCCACGGTGTTGATGGGGTTGAGAAGTAGCTGCCAAGAGATCGTGAGGGCCAGCATCAGCCTTGATTCCTGGCTAACTCAGTGCCAAGCCGCATGTGGTGGGTGGCCGCTGCGGATCTTTGCCCTGATGAGGGTAAGGGATATGTCGAGGGTAAGTGGGACAACAGACACAGGGCGCCGGCGTTGGTGGGGTTGCCAAGGGAGGGTGAGGGCCAGCATCAAACTTGATTCCTGACTACCTTATTGCCAATCTCCACGTGGAGTGTGGCCGCTTCGTAGCTTGGCCCTGGTGAGGGTCAGGGCTAGGTTGAGGTTAGGAGGGAAAACAGGCACAGAGCCCCGGATTTGGTGCGGCTGAGACGAGGCTGCCAAGAGATCGTGAGGGCCAGCATCAGCCTTGGTTCCTGGCTACTAGATTGCGTGAGCCCCAAGTTTGATGGTGGCCTCTTCGGTGCTTGGCTCTGATGAGAGTAAGGGATATGACGAGGCTAAGTGGGAGAACAGACACAGAGCCCCGGTATTGGTGCGGCTGAGAAAGGGCTGCCAAGAGATCGTGAGGGCCAGCATCAACCTTGATTCCTGGCGACTTCAGTACCTAAGCCCCACGTGGAGAATGGTCGCTTCGGAGCTTGGCTCCGAGGAGGGTAAGGGATAGGTCGCTGTTAGGTGCGAGCAGAGACACAGAGCCACGGTGTTGGTGCGGCTGAGACGGGGCTGCCAAGAGATCGTGAGGGCCAGCATCAGCCTTGATTCCTGGCTATCTCAGTGCCAAGCCGCATGTGGTGGGTGGCCGCTGCGGAGCTTTGCCCCGCTGAGGGTAAGGGATATGTCGAGGATAAGTGGGAGAACAGAGACAGAGCCTCGGTGTTGGTGGGGCTACCAAGGAAAGGTGAGGGCCAGCATCAACCTTGATTTCTGGCTACCTTAGTGCCAAGCTTCACGTGGAGGGTGGACGCTTCAGAGCTTGGCCCTGATGAGGGTCTGGGCTAGGTTGAAGTTAGGAAGGAGAACAGACACAGAGCCCCGGTGGTTGTGGGGCTGCCTAGGGACTGCAAATGGAAGGTGAGGGCCAGCATCAGCCTTGATTCCTGGCTATCTCAGTGCCAAGCCCCATGTGGAGTTTGGCCTCTGCGGATCTTTGCCCTGATGAGGATAAGGGATATGTCGAGGGTAAGTGGGACAACAGACACAGGGCGCCGGCGTTGGTGGGGTTGCCAAGGGAGGGTGAGGGCCAGCATCAAACTTGATTCCTGACTACCTTATTGCCAATCTCCACGTGGAGTGTGGCCGCTTCGTAGCTTGGCCCTGGTGAGGGTCAGGGCTAGGTTGAGGTTAGGAGGGAAAACAGGCACAGAGCCCCGGATTTGGTGCGGCTGAGACGAGGCTGCCAAGAGATCGTGAGGGCCAGCATCAGCCTTGGTTCCTGGCTACTTCAGTGCCTGAACCCCAGGTTGAGCTTGGCCTCTTCTTTAATTGGCTCCGCTGAGGGTAAGGGATATGTCGAGGATAAGTGGGAGAAGAGAGACAGAGCCCCGGTTTTGGTGGGGCTGCCAAGGGAAGGTGACGGCCAGCATCATCCCCGACTGCTGGCTATTCAATGCCAAACCCTATGTGAAGGGTGGCCGTTTAGGAAGTTTCGGTCTGATGAGGGTCAGGGCTAGGTTGACGTTAGGAGGGAGAGCAGACACACAGCCCCGGCATTAGTGCGACTGAGAAGGGGCTGCGCAGTGATCGTGAGTGCCAGTATCATCCTTGATTTTTGGCTACCGCAGAGCCTTAGCCCCACGTGCAGAATGGTCGCTTCGGAGCTTGGCTCCGGTGAGGGCCAGGGCTAGGTCGCTGTTAGGTGCGAGCAGAGACACAGAGCCACGGTGTTGGTGGGGCTGAGACGGGGCTGCCAGGAGATCGTGAGGGCCAGCATCAGCCTTGATTCCTGGCTATCTCAGTGCCAAGCCCCATGTGGAGTTTGGCCGCTGCGGATCTTTGCCCTGATGAGGGTAAGGGATATGTCGAGGCTAAGTGGGAGAACAGACACAGAGCCCCGGTATTGGTGCGGCTGAGAAGGGGCTGCCAAGAGATCGTGAGGGCCAGCATCAACCTTGATTCCTGGCTACTTCAGTACCTAAGCCCCACGTGGAGAATGGTCGCTTCGGAGCTTGGCTCCGAGGAGGGTAAGGGATAGGTCGCTGTTAGGTGCGAGCAGAGACACAGAGCCCCGGTGTTGGTGGGGCTGCCAAGAGATCGTGAGGGCCAGCATCAGCCTTGGTTCCTGGCTACTTCAGGGCCTGAGCCCCATGTTGAGGGTGGCCTCTTCGGAGCTTGGTTCCGATGAGGCTAAGGGATATGTCGAGAATCAGTGGGAAAACAGAGACAGAGCCCCGGTGTTGGTGAGGCTGCCAAGGAAGGTGAGGGCCAGCATCATCCGCGAGTCCTGGCTACTTCAGTGCCTAGACCCATGTGGTCGGTGGCGACTTCGTAGCTTGGCCCTGGTGAGGGTCAGGGCTAGGTTGAGGTTAGGAGGGAGAGCAGACACAGAGCCCCGGCATTGGTGCGACTGAGAAGGGGCTGCGCAGTGATCGTGAATGCCAGTATCAACCTTGATTTTTGGCTACCTCAGAGCCTAAGCCGCACGTGCAGAGTGGTCGCTTCGGAGCTTGGCTCCGAGGAGGGTCAGGGATAGGTTGAAGTTAGGTGGGAGAAGAGGCACCGAGCCCTGGTGTTTGTGGGGCTGCCTAGGGACTGCAAACGGAAGGCGAGGGCCAGCATCAGCCTTGATTCCTGGCTATCTCAGTGCCAAGCCCCATGTGGCGGGTGGCCGCTTCGGAGCCTTGCCCCGATGAGGGTAAGGGATATGTCGAGGATAAGTGGGAGAACAGAGACAGAGCGCCGGCGCTGGTGGGGTTGCCAAGGGAAGGTGAGGGCCAGCATCAACCTTGATTCCTGACTACCTTAGTGCCAATCTCCACGTGGAGGGTAGCTGCTTCGGAGCTTGGCCCTGATGAGGGTCTGGGCTAGGTTGAGGTTAGGAGGGAGAACAGAGACAGAGCCCCGGTGTTGGTAGGGCTGCCTAGGGACTGCAAACGGAAGGCGAGGGCCAGCATCCGCCTTGGTTCCTGGCTATCTCAGTGCCAAGCCCCATGTGGAGTTTGGCCAATTCGGAGCTTTCCCCTGATGAGGATAATGGTTATATCGCTGCTAGGTCTGAGCCGAGACACCGTGCCACGGTGTTGATGGGGTTGAGAAGTAGCTGCCAAGAGATCGTGAGGGCCAGCATTATCCTTGATTCCTGGCTAACTCAGTGCCAAGCCGCATGTGGTGGGTGGCCGCTGCGGAGCTTTGCCCCGCTGAGGGTAAGGGATATGTCGAGGATAAGTGGGAGAACAGAGACAGAGCCTCGGTGTTGGTGGGGCTACCAAGGAAAGGTGAGGGCCAGCATCAACCTTGATTTCTGGCTACCTTAGTGCCAAGCTTCACGTGGAGCGTGGACGCTTCAGAGCTTGGCCCTGATGAGGGTCTGGGCTAGGTTGAAGTTAGGAAGGAGAACAGACACAGAGCCCCGGTGGTTGTGGGGCTGCCTAGGGACTGCAAATGGAAGGTGAGGGCCAGCATCAGCCTTGATTCCTGGCTATCTCAGTGCCAAGCCCCATGTGGAGTTTGGCCTCTGCGGATCTTTGCCCTGATGAGGATAAGGGATATGTCGAGGGTAAGTGGGACAACAGACACAGGGCGCCGGCGTTGGTGGGGTTGCCAAGGGAGGGTGAGGGCCAGCATCAACCTTGATTCCTGACTACCTTATTGCCAATCTCCACGTGGACTGTGGCCGCTTCGTAGCTTGGCCCTGGTGAGGGTCAGGGCTAGGTTGAGGTTAGGAGGGAAAACAGGCACAGAGCCCCGGATTTGGTGCGGCTGAGACGAGGCTGCCAAGAGATCGTGAGGGCCAGCATCAGCCTTGGTTCCTGGCTACTTCAGTGCCTGAACCCCAGGTTGAGCTTGGCCTCTTCTTTAATTGGCTCCGCTGAGGGTAAGGGATATGTCGAGGATAAGTGGGAGAAGAGAGACAGAGCCCCGGTTTTGGTGGGGCTGCCAAGGGAAGGTGACGGCCAGCATCATCCCCGACTGCTGGCTATTCAATGCCAAACCCTATGTGAAGGGTGGCCGCTTAGGAAGTTTTGGTCTGATGAGGGTCAGGGCTAGGTTGACGTTAGGAGGGAGAGCAGACACACAGCCCCGGCATTAGTGCGACTGAGAAGGGGCTGCGCAGTGATCGTGAGTGCCAGTATCATCCTTGATTTTTGGCTACCGCAGAGCCTTAGCCCCACGTGCAGAATGGTCGCTTCGGAGCTTGGCTCCGATGAGGGCCAGGGATAGGTCGCTGTTAGGTGCGAGCAGAGACACAGAGCCACGGTGTTGGTGGGGCTGAGACGGGGCTGCCAGGAGATCGTGAGGGCCAGCATCAGCCTTGATTCCTGGCTATCTCAGTGCCAAGCCCCATGTGGAGTTTGGCCGCTTCGGTGCTTTGCCCTGATGAGGGTAAGGGATATGTCGAGGCTAAGTGGGAGAACAGACACAGAGCCCCGGTATTGGTGGGGCTGAGAAGGGGCTGCCAAGAGATCGTGAGGGCCAGCATCAACCTTGATTCCTGGCTACTTCAGTACCTAAGCCCCACGTGGAGAATGGTCGCTTCGGAGCTTGGCTCCGAGGAGGGTAAGGGATAGGTCGCTGTTAGGTGCGAGCAGAGACACAGAGCCACGGTGTTGGTGCGGCTGAGACGAGGCTGCCAAGAGATCGTGAGGGCCAGCATCAGCCTTGGTTCCTGGCTACCTCAGTGCCTGAGCCCCACGTTGAGGCTTGCCTCTTCTTAGCTTGGCTTCGCTGAGGGTAAGGGATATGTCGAGGATAAGTGGGAGAAGAGAGACAGAGCCCCGGTTTTGGTGGGGCTACCAAGGGAAGGTGAGGGCCAGCATCATCCACGACTCCTGGCTATGCAGTGCTAAGCCCTATGTGGAGGGTGGCCGCTTAGGAAATTTTGCTCTGATGAGGGTCAGGGCTAGGTTGAGGTTAGGTGGGAGAATAGAGACAGAGCCCCGGCATTGGTGCGACTGAGAAGGGGCTGTGCAGTGATCGTGAGGACCAGCATCAACCTTGATTCTTGGCTACCTCAGTGCCTAAGCCCCACATGAACAGTGGTCGCTTCGGAGCTTGGCTCCGATGAGGGTAAGCGGTAAGTTGATATTAGGTGCGAGCAGAGACACTGAGCCCCGTCATTGGTGGGGCTGCCAAAAGATAATGATGGCCAGCATCAACCTTGATTCCTCACTACCTCAGTGCCAAGCTCCACGTGGAGGGTGGCCGCTTCGGTGCTTGGCCCTGGTGAGGGTCAGGGCAAAATTGACATTAGGTGGGAGAAGAGACAGAGAGCACTGGTGTTGGTGAGGTTGCCAAGAAAGGTGAGGGCCAGCATCATCCGCGAGTCCTGGCTATTCAGTGCCAAGCCCTATGTGGAGGGTGGCCGCCTCGGCAGCTTGGCTCTGATGAGGTAAGGGATATGTCGAGGATTAGTGAGAGAACAGAGACAGAGCCTCGGTGTTGGTGGGGCTGAGAAGGTGCTGCCAAGAGACCGTGAGGGCCAGCAGTAGCCTTGCTTCCTTGCTACTTCAGTGCCTGAGCCCCATGTGGAGGGTTGCATCTTCGGAGCTTGGCTCGGATGAGGGTAAGTGATAGGTCGCTGTTAGGTGCGAGCAGAGACACAGAGTCCGGTATTGATGGGGCTGAGACGGGGCTGCCAGGAGATCGTAGGTCCAGCATCAGCCTTGCTTCCTGCCTACCTCATTGCCTAAGCCCCACGTGGAGAGTGGTCCTTCGGAGCTTGGCTCCGATGAGGGTAAGTGATAGGTCGCTGTTAGGTGCGAGCAGAGACACAGAGCCCGGTATTGATGGGGCTGAGACGGGGCTGCCAGGAGATCGTAGGTCCAGCATCAGCCTTGCTTCCTGCCTACCTCATTGCCTAAGCCCCACGTGGAGAGTGGTCCCTTCGGAGCTTGGCTCCGATGAGGGTAAGAGATAGGTCCCTGTTAGGTGCAAGCAGAGACACAGAGCCCCGGTATTGGTGGGGTTGAGAAGAGCTCTTGAGGGCCAGCATCAGCCATGGTTCCTGGCTAATACAGTGCGTGAGCCCCAAGTTGAGGGTGGCCTCTTCGGAGTTTGACTTTGATGAAGGTAAGGGATATGTCGAGGCGAAGTGGGAGAACAGACAAGAGAGCCCCGGTATTGGTGGGGCTGAGACGGGGCTGCCAAGAGACCGTGAGGGCCAGCATCAACCTTGATTCCTGGATACTTCAGTGCCTAGCTCCATGTGGTCGGTGGCCACTTCGGAGCTTGGCCCTGATGAGGGTCAGGGCTAGGTTGAGGTTAGGAGGGAGAACAGAGACAGAGCCCCGGTGTTGGTAGGGCTGCTAATAGAAGGTGAGGGCCAGCATCAGCCTTGGTTCCTGGCTAGCTCAGTGCCAAGCCCCATGTGGAGTGTGGCCGCTGCGGAGCTTTGCCGTGATGATGGTAAGGGATATGTTGAGGATAAGTGGGAGAACAGAGACAGAACCCCGATTTTGGTGGAGCTGAGACGGGGCTGCCAAAAGATAGTGAGGGCCAGAATCAACCTTGATTCCTGACTACCTCAGTGCCAAGCTCCACGTGGAGGGTGGCCACTTCGGAGCTTGGCCCTGGTGAGGGTCAGGGCTAGGTTGAGGTTAGGTGGGAGAACAGAGACAGAGCCCCGTTGTTGGTGGGGCTGCCAAGGTCTCTTGAGGGCCAGCATCATCCTTGAGTCCTGGCCATTTCTGTGCCTGAGCCGGATGAGGCGGATGGCCGTTTCGGAGCTTGCCTCTGATGAGGAGAAGGGATAGTTTGAGGTTCTGCGTAGATAACGAGACCCTTCTGCATTACATAACGCCACCCAACACATGGACTCCAAACGAGGAGTAGCCCCTTCCCGGACCCATCACCCCTCTCCCTTATTCTCAAACCTAAATATCAGCCTTTGCCGTACCATCTGTCGAGCCCATTTCCTAAACAGCTTCCCACCAGAGGGCGCTCCAACACAGAAAGAACCAGGTTTGAAAGCTGTTTCTTGCTCTTGCCTTTTGTGGCAGCCCTTTCCGAGGGAGCTGCTCTCGCTCTACCACCCAACCAGCAACTTTACCACAGCCCAACTGCAAAGCAGTCGATCCCCTCTTCGGGCTCCCATAAACTACGAGGCAGGACTGAAAGATGTTGGTGGCTCTCACCTTCCCTTGATAGACCCTTCTCAGCTGCCCAACACCCAGCCAGCTCCAGCACCCCAAATGTGCCATATCCAGCACACCTAGCACGCCTTGCTACACATTGGTGGTGCCTGGTGCTAGGCATGTTCCGTTGCTGAGTTGTGGGGGTGTTGGGTGGTGGGCACTGCAGGGACTGGCTTCTTGTCATGTCCTGGTGCTGGGGATGCTGGGTGCTGGGCTCCGGGGCTGCTGGGCATGTCGAGGTGCTGTGCATTGGCGGTGGGTGTGCTGGGTTGTGTGCATGTGTGGGAATGAGTGCTGGGCCATGGGAGTGCTGGGCCCTGGCAGTGCTGGGTGGAGGGTATGATGGGTGCATGTGTTGGTTTAACCCCAGCCAGCAAATAAACCCCACGCAGCCACTGGCTCTCCTCCCCCCCCACCCCATGGGACTGGGGAGAGAATCGAGAAGGCACAAGTAGGAAAGCTCCCGGGTTGAGATAAAAACAGTTTAATGATTGAAATAAAACGAAGTAGAACAGTAATAATAACAATGAGAACAACAACAACAACAGACGATACAAAGCAGGCAATGCACAATACAACTGCTCACCACTGCCGACCGTGTGTGGGGAGAGCCCCCTCCCCCGCCCCCTCCCATTTCTTATTCTGAGCATGATGTCACATGCTATAGAATACCCCACTGGCCAGCTAGGTCAACTACCCCGGCTGTGCTCCCCACCCCTCCACCCCCCCAACCCCCCCCCCCCGCGAGCTTCCTGTGGGAGGCTGAAAAGAGAAAACAAAAGTCTCCCGGTGCAAGCACCGCCCAGCAACAGCCAAAGCATTAAGGGGCCATCAAGGCTCCTCTCACACCAAACCCAAAAGCCAGCACACCCCCCCCAAGCTACTGGGAAGAAAGTTAACTCTGTCCCAGCCAGAAGCAGGACAGTGCAGTGCGCTGGAGTTCTGAGTGCTGGGTCCTAGGGGTACTGTGTATGTTTGGGTGCTGGGCATATCCGCGTGTGGATACTGGGCAGTTGGGGTGCTAGGTGGTGGTGGTACTGGATGCTGGGCATTGGGTATGCTGGTTTCTGGGCACTGGGGGTGGTGGGTGCTGAGCGCAGGATGTGCTGGGTGCTATGTGCAGATCACTGGGGATGGTGGGGGCTGGTTTGCTGCTTTCTGGTGTGTTGGGCGCTGGGCGTGTTTGGGTGCTGGGCATGTCTGGGTGCTGGGCACGGGCAATGGGGGTGCTGGGTATGTCCGGTGGTGGGTATTGGGCGGTGGGAGTGCTGGGTGCTAGGTACTGGGGATGCTGGGCCCTGGCATTGCTTGGTACTATGCATAACGGAATGGAGGGTATGTCTTGGTGCTGGCCATATCCGGTGCTGGCCATATCCGGTGCTGGGCATATCCGGTGCTAGGTGTGTGCTCTGGGTTTGCTGGGTGCTGTGCTCTGGGGGTGTTGGATTCCTGGCATGTGCATGTGCTGGGCCCTGGTTGTGCTGGGTATGTGTGGGTGCTGGGTGTTGGGCAGTATGGGTGCTGTGTGGTGGGCGCTGGGCATGTCTGGGTGATGGGCACTGGAGGTCCTGGGCGATGGGGAGCAGGGAAGCTGCCTTCTAGGAATGTCTCAGTGCTGGGCATATCCGAGTGCTTGGTACTGTGCACTGGTGGTGGTGCTGGATGCTGGGCATGTCCCGGTGCTAGGCAATGGCGGTGCTGGGTGCTTGGTGCTGGGGGTGATGGTCTTTGGGTGTGCTGGGTGGTGGGGCTGCTGGGCATGTGCGGGTGTTGGTTGCTGGGCCCTGGGTGTACTGGATGCTGGACACTGGGGTGGTTGGTTTCTGGACACTGGGGCTTCTGGGTTCTGTGGACTGGGGTTGCTGGGTGCTGGGCATGTCCAGGGGCTGTGTGTTGGCGGTGGGTGTGCTGGGTTGTGCGCATGTCCGGGAATGAGTGCTGGGCCATGGGGCTGCTGGGTGGAGGGTATGATGGGTGCATGTCGTGGTTTAACCCCAGCCTGCAAATAAACCCTACGCAGCCGCTGGCTCTCCTCCCCCCCCACACCCCGTGGGATGGGGGAGAGAATCGGGAGGGCACAAGTAGGAAAACTCCCAGGTTGAGATAAAAACAGTTTAACGATTGAAATAAAACGAAGTAGAACAGTAATAATAACAATGAGAACAACAACAACAACAGACGGCACAAAGCAGGCAATGCAGAATGCAACTGCTCACCACTGCCGACCGCGTGTCATGAACTGGGGGAAGGGGGGGGGGGGAGTCGTTCCCCGCCCCCTCCCATTTCTTATACTGAGCATGATGTCACATGCTATAGAATACCCCACTGGCCAGCTAGGTCAACTACCCCGGCTGTGCTCCCCACCCCCTCGCCCCCCCCCCCCCCCCCCCCATGAGCTTCCTGTGGGAGGCCGAAAAGAGAGAACAAAAGGCTCCCGGTGCAAGCACCGCCCAGCAACAGCCAAAGCATTAAGGGGCCATCAAGGCTCCTCTCACACCAAACCCAAAAGCCAGCACACCCCCGAAGCTACTGGGAAGAAAGTTAACTCTGTCCCAGCCGGAAGCAGGACAGTGCTGAAGTGCTGTGTATGTCCGGGTGCTGGGCATGTCTGGGTGCGTGTTACTGGGCACTGGGGGTGCTGTGTGTGAGATGTGTGGGGGTGCTGGATGTGTTTGGTGTGCTGGGTACAGAGCACTGGGGATGCTGGCTGCTGAGCGCTGTGGGTGCTGGGTACTATGCATAAGCGAGTGCAGGGTATCTCTTGCTGCTGGATGCTGGGTGCTGGGCATATTGTGTGCTGGGCACAGGCGTGCTTGGTGCTGGGCATGTCCAGGTGCTTGGCATGACCGGGTGCTGGGCGCTGGGCGCTGGGGATGCTGGTTGCTGCGGTGCTGGCTGCTGGGCCCTGGGGGTGCTGGGCGCTGCGGGTGCTGGGCCTTCCGGGTGCTATGTGCTGATCAGGGGGGATGTTGGGGGCCGGTTTGCTGCGTTCTGGTGTGTTGGGCACTGGGCATGTTTGGGTGCTGAGCACTTCTGGGTGCTGCATACTGGGCGCTGGCAGTGTGGGGTGGTGGGGGTGCTGTGTGCTGGGCATGTCCGGGGGGTGGGTGTTGGGCAGTGGGAGTGTTGGGTGCTAGGTACTGGGGTGCTGGGCCCTGGTATTGCTGGGTACTCTGCATAACTGAGTGCAGGGTATGTCTTGGTGCTGGATGCCTGGTGCTGGAGCTACTGGGTGCTGGGTTCTGGACATATGCGGTGCTGGGTGGCTGTGCTGGGGTTGCTGGGTGCTGTGCTCTGGGGATGCTGGATTCCTGGCACGTGCGTGGGCTGTGTGCTGGGCCCTGGTTGTGCCGGCTATGTGGGGGTGCTGGGTGTTGGGCAGTGTGGGTGCTGTGTGGTGGGCCCTGGACACGACCGGGTGCGGGGTGCTGAGCACTGGGGTGTTGGGTGCTGGGCAAGTCCGAGTGCTTGGCACGACTGGGTGCTGAGTGCTAGGCACTGGGGTTGGTGGCTGCTGGGAGCTAGAGGTGCTGGCTGTGGGCATTTCCAGTTGCTGGTCATGACCGGGTGCTGGGTCTTGTGCATGCTGGGTGTGTCCGGTGCTGGGCATGTCCGGATGCTGTGTGCTCGGCACTTGTTCTGGGTGGTGGGCAGTGAGGGTGCTGGGCGCTGGGGATGCTGGGCAATGCGGTGCTGGGCACTGGGGTTGCTGGGTGCTGGGCATGTCTAGGGGCTGTGTGTTGGCGGTGGGTGTGCTGGGTTGTGCGCATGTCCGGGAATGAGTGCTGGGCCATGGGGGTGCTGGGTAGAGGATATGATGGGCGTATGTCGTGGTTTAACCCCAGCCTGCAAATAGACCCTACGCAGCTGCTGGCTCTCCTCCCCCCCCCACCCCGTGGGATGGGGGAGAGAATCGGGAGGGCACAAGTAGGAAAACTCCCGGGTTGAGATAAAACCAGTTTAATGATTGAAATAAAATGAAGTAGAACAGTAATAATAACAATGAGAACAACAACAACAACAGACGGCACAAAGCAGGCAATGCAGAATGCAACTGCTCACCACTGCCGACCGCGTGTCATGAACTGGGGGAAGGGGGGGGGGGGGAGTCGTTCCCCGCCCCCTCCCATTTCTTATACTGAGCATGATGTCACATGCTATAGAATACCCCATTGGCCAGCTAGGTGAACTACCCCGGCTGTGCTCCCCAGCCCCCCAAACCCCCCCAAGCCCCCCCGCGAGCTTCCTGTGGGAGGCCGAAAAGAGAAAACAAAAGGCTCCCGGTGCAAGCACCGCCCAGCAACAGCCAAAGCATTAAGGGGCCATCAAGGCTCCTCTCACACCAAACCCAAAAGCCAGCACACCCCCGAAGCTACTGGGAAGAAAGTTAACTCTGTCCCAGCCGGAAGCAGGACAGTGCTGAGTGCTGTGTATGTCCGGGTGCTGGGCATGTCTGGGTGCGGGGTACTGGGCACTGGGGGTGGTGGGTATGCTGGATGGTGGGTGTTGGGTATGCTGGTTGCTGGGCACTGGGGATGCTGGGTGTGAGACGTGTGGGGGTGCTGGATGGTGGGTGTTTGCTGTGCTGGGTACAGAGCACTGGGGGTGCTGAGTGCTGCGGGTGCTGGGTGCTGGGCATGTCCAAGTGCTATGTGCTGATCACTGGAGATGTTGGGGGCTGGTTTGCTGGGATCTGGGCAGTGGTGTGTTGAGTGCTGGGCATGTTTGGGTGCTGGGCATGTCTGGGTACTGGGCACTGGCGGTGTGGGGCAGTGGGGGTGCTGTGTGCTGGGCACGTCCGGGTGGTGGGTGTTGGGCAGTGGGAGTGTTGGGTTCCAGGTACTGGGGTGCTGGGCCCTGGTATTGCTGGCTACTATACATAACTGAGTGCAGGGTATGTCTTGGTGCTGGATGCTGGGTACTGGAGGTAATGGGTGCTGGGTGTTGGGCATATGCGGTGCTGGGTGCTGGGCATATGCGGTGCTGGGTGGCTGTGCTGGGGTTGCTGGGTGCTGTGCTGTGAGGGTGCTGGATTCCTGGCATGTGCGTGTGCTGTGTGCTGGGCCCTGGTTGTGCCGGGTATGTGTGGGTGCTGGGTGTTGGGCAGTGTGGGTGCTGTGTGGCGGGGCCTGGGCATGTCTGGGTGCTGGGCGGTTGGGATGCTGGGTGGTGGGTAGCAGAGAAGCTGCCTGCTGGGCATGTCTGAGTGCTGGGCATGTGTGGGTGCTGGGTACTGGGCAGTGGGGGTTGTGGGCGTGGTGGTGGTGTGTGCTGGGCATGTCTGGGTGCTGGGCATGTGTGGGTGCTGGGTACTGGGCAGTGGGGGTGGTGGGCGGTGGTGGTGCTGTGTGCTGGGCATGTTGGGCTGCTGGGTTTTGGGCGGTGGGCGTGCTGGGTGTGTGCGTGTGTTGGTTTCTGGGCGCTGGGGGTGCTGGGTGCTGTGCACTGGGGTTGCTGGGTGCTGGGCATGTCCGGGTGGCGGGCATGGCTGGGTGCTGAGTCCTGAGGTTGCTGCGTGCTGGGCACTGGGCTTGCTGGTGCTGCTGGTGCGGGTGCTGGGGGCTAGGTGTTGTCCGAAAAGCGGATTCGTGCCCGGCGTGCAGTTAAGCAATTCCACACGCTCAGGAGAGAGATTGTTTTATTCAGGCCTGGGTGCTCGGTGGACGTGCCACAAATGAAGCACATCGGGTCTAATCACCTTTCTGTTTGTATCCATGCTTCTCATACATATTTTCAGTTTCTCTTTTACATATTCCTTAAATTTCCGAGAACTGATTATAATATTACATCATCCTAGACACATGCGCACTAAATCTTTAGGGTCTCCTTGAGGGTCTCGGGTGGTCTCTGGTGGTCGGCAGGGTAGTGAACTCTTCGTGAACCTGTTCCTTTCTTTCCTTCTAAGGTCGAGGTTTGTCTCCGAGCCACGTCTGGACCACGGTTTGTTTATGGTTCTCGTTTCCAAGGTTACTCTTCACTAGAGTCTAACAATGCTTCCAGGAGACATGATTTAGACTACAATTCTACACACCTGCAAACACCACACCTGCTAGTTCCCTAACTTCTAAGCCACAAGTCTTCGTTGTGTAGAATTACAGAAGCGAGCAGTATGGAACAGTAGATACTGTACCTACTGCATCAATCCCCCCCTTTGAGACTTACAATGTTGAGCATCATGAGTCTCACATCATTTAGTTATAAGCATTTGGTCTACAAAAAGACATACATTGAATCATACAACAAGTAATTAGAACTAAGATGACGATCAGTATTGCAAATAAGAACAACTGTCTGAGCCAATTTAAATTTGGAAGCCACGAAAATGACCAAGAAAGATCTTGCCCTTCTCGTTCCTTAAATCCACAGGCTAAGTCCTTTAATTGTTGAATTTTCTTCGCAATTAACTCTGAATTATCACCTAGGTTCTGCAATACAAAAAGAAGACATGTTGGTTACTTCTCGGGCTAAAAGTTCTCAGATAGTTTGATTTCTCTCCCATTTTGGCAATAGAAATTGGGATTCAGCTTTGCTGATCGTCATAATTAATATCAACAGGCTCCACATTTTCTACTCCTAAACCCACAATTTCGTAATTAATTTGGTTTCCTTTCGAACAATAAATATTTTAAATATCACAGATAATTCCGCAACAGCTCTGGTAAGTCATCAAGTACACCTTCAAATTAATTGCAATGCTTCCTTAGGTGTAGATGTCCACGGTCTAGGAGGTATTTTGTTTATTCTGCTGTAATGAATCCAAGAGTCTATTTCTTCTAATTTTACAGCAGTGGTTGTTGTTAATAACACTTGGAAGAGTCCTTTCCACTTTTCTCCAAAGGGGTCATCCTTCCACCTTCGCAGGTAGACTTGGTCTCCTGGGCTGAACGAATGTACCGAAATTCCAGGGGTAAAAGTGTCCTCAAAAGAACATATTTGTGTAAAGAACTCGCCATTTTACTCAAAGACAAGAGAGATTCAGTTAACACTTTTTCTCCTGTTACGTGCATTCGTTCAAACCTTCCTGTTAGATTGACGTTAGAAGGTTTACCACCCGGAATTTCCAATGGACTTACTTCTTCTTTAGCTCTTGGGGTTACCCTAATTCTTAACAAGGCAAGTGGTAAAGCTTCAATCCGTTTCAACTGAGCTTCCTGACATATTTTAGAAATTTGTCTCTTTAATACTTTGTTCATTCTCTCTCTACTTGTCTACTCAATTGTGGTCGTCTTAGTGTCTTACTCACATTCTTAATAACCTCCGCTACAAAATGTGGGCCTCTATCAGAGGACATCTCTTAAGGGACTCCAAATCTTGAAATAATTTCTTTCCATAAGTGTTTTGTTGCCTCTTTTGCCTTGTTGGTTTGCCACGGGAAAGCTTTTGGCCATCCGGAGAAGGTATTTACCAATACCAATAAATATCGGTATTGGTTGCACCTTGGTAACTCTGAAAAATCTATTCGCCAATACTCACTGGGAGTTACGCCTTTCCTTACCTCTCCAGGAGGGGGTCGGATTTGTATTTTCGAATTGTTCCTAAGACAAATCTCACATTTAGCACACTCACTCACACTTTTAGCAATCAATAACATTTTAGTCCCTATTTTGCATACCGTTTTACTGACTCGACCATTGCTTCTGCTCCCATATGTGTCTCAGCATGGGTTGTGACCATCAATTTCTTCATGATTTCGGGAGTTACTATACATTGTCCATGCGAAGTAATCCATCATCCTTGATCATTCTTTTTGCACTGTAATAGCTTAGCCAACTTATTTTCTTTTTCGTTATAATTTGGGGATTCTATTTGAATTTCTTTGGATGCACAGCAACTTCTTTGGGTTTTTTTCTGTGTTTTTGGGTTTTGTTTTTTTTTTTTCGGTACTGCTTCCAATAAATTTAAAATCTCTGTTCCATGCTTTATAGGTGAGCCACTGGCAGACAAAAGTTCTCGCTCTTTCCATATCGCTCCATGGGCATGAACAACTCCAAAAGCATATTTAGAGTCTGTCTAAATATTAACTCTTTTACCTTTAGCCAGATCTAAAGCTCTTGTCCAAGTTGTTATCTTGGCCTTCTGGGCGGATGTATTTGGAGGTAATGCTTTTACTTCTTGGTCTTCGGTTAAAGTTACCGCGGCATAGCCAGCCCTCCTTTCTCCTTTCACAACAAAGCTGCTTCCATCGGTAAATAATTCTTCATCCGGAGTCTGGAGAGGGACATCTCTCAGGTCTGGCCTGCTGGCATATGCCTGTTTGATAACTTGTAAACAATCATGGTTAGGATCGCTCTCTTTTTCACTTGGCATTGAAGAAGCAGGATTTAAAATGGCACTTACTTCAAAATGATGTCATCTTGTTCCACTAACGGAGCTTGATATTGTAGATTGAGGGGGTGCCATCTTGCAAATGGCCTTTTTTTCCTATCATTTCCCAGTCTTCGTTATCCTTGGGAAATCCCAAATCCCAAATAAATTACAGTTTGTTTTGCAATTTGTGCTTTCTTTTCTGACAGCCTGTACCCAGCCATTCCCAACAAGTTTAGCAGGCTAACAGTCTTTTCTTTGCAGATCTCAATAGCATCTGCTCCCAATAGGATGTCATCAACACACTGAAGGAGGGTGATTTGATCTTCCTTACCGGACCAGTGTTCCAGTTCCTTGGTCAAGGCTGCTCCAAAGATGGTTGGGCTATTTTTAAACCCTCGTGGCAGCACAGTCCAGCAGAGCTGAGTTCTCCTCCCAGTCGACAGATCTTCCCATTCAAAGGCAAAAATCTTTTGACTGTTTTCTTCCAGAGCGGTCGAACTCCTGTTTTCAATTCAACTTTTACCGGTTCCACATTGTTTGCTCTTCCTGGTTTGTCTGTCGCCCAAACAGAAGGGTAAACTGATTTCTTCAGATTCTTCTGTGTTTGTCTGTAATATATAAACTTGGGCTTGCCAGGCATTAGCTTCAGGAAAATGAACTTTTCCTTTTGTTTGGATCCAAGAAAAACGGATTTTTCCTTTTTCAAAGTTAATTTGTGCTCCCAATTTATTCAATAAATCCTGTCCTAAGAGAGGCATGGTGCATTCCGGTATATATGAAAATTCATGCATCAATGTTCTTCCTCCGATTTGACAGTTTAAAGTTTTCAAAAAAAAGACCTTTCCTCTTTCTTTCCCGTGACCCCAACAACAGATACATTAAATTTACTCGTTGGTCCTTTACATGTATTTATAACAGAATATTTTGCACCAGTGTCCACTAAAAAATCGACTCTTTTCTTTCCCATAGCTTTACTGGAACCAGGGGCTCGGCTGGGAGAATATCATTTTCTGCCCCGGTCCCCATCCTTCAGAATCCTCTCCCATCCTAAGGAGATCAGCTTCAGGTGGAATTTGCTGTGGCCGAATCACAGCAACTTTCTTCTTCTCTGAACACTCATTCTTCCAATTGCTTCTTACATACAGCGCATCGATTGATCCCTAACGGAGTAGACTGTTCAAATATATTTCCACATCCTTGACCTCTGCCCCTTAAGTACCCTTTGCTTTTACCTCTCCAAAATCCTCTGCCCCTACCTCCAGCAGATCCTTGGGCATTCACAAAAGCAGCCGCAAGAATTGCAGCTTTCCGTTTCCCCTTTTTTTCTTTCATTTTCCATATTAATTTTTTTCCAATACGACCCTCTCTTCTTCAGGAGTTAACAAATTATTTAAAAGAATTTGAATATCTTGCCGATCGGGATTATGACTTTTAATAATTGTCTTTAAAGATCTATACACCTTTTCAGGATTTTCCCTATAGGATCCTGCCAATTCTTTCCAATTCATCAAATCAGAAGTAGTAAAAGGTATTTTTGCAAACACTGGTCCCCCCCTTAGGCCCACAGCCTGACGAAGGGGTGCTAATAAAACAGACCCCTCTTGGGTCCCAGTTCTGCCAGCTATTGGACTAAATGGATTACTTCCCCTTGCTTCAGTTTCAAAACTCTCTTTTTCACTCGGTGCCACCAACATCTGTGTATCGTCTTCCTCTTCTCCTAGTTTTAAACACCATTTTCCTAGACTACAAGCAGAAGAACAATGCGGTTTTGGTTCCTTGTCCTCCATCATCATCATCATCACATTAGAATCTGAGTCTAAAAGTTTACATTCCTTCCGAATTTCATGATCATTTCTCAAGGGAAAGAAAAGTCCACAGAAGGGGCCTCATCCCATTTGCCCTGTCGTCTACAAAATAACATCAGTTGCAAGGCAGTATTATATTGCAGAGTTGCCAATTCTGGCCGTTTTTCCTCATCTTCTAATTTATACATTGGCCACCATTTAGTACAAGACTCAATTAATTTCTCCTTTCTCAAAGGATCTCCCCCAAATGCTCCCCAATATTTTATGATGCATCCAAGGGGAGAGGAAGGTGTTACTTTAGACTATTGAGTTCCCATATTTTTGCCCAAAAAGAACGTTCTTAACCATGATTTCATATACTCCAGTCGTCACTGTCAAACGCATATGAATAAACCTTTTTACCTTTGGCCACAATTCCTTACCAAATGCATGCACAATTTTATACCCCAGCACAATCTCTCTTTTACCTTAGCGTTGCACTGTTGAGTCGCTCACCTGCTCTGGTCGGGGAGAATACTCACAGAGTCCCCGATCAAAAGGGCGGTGCGTGCTGGAGTCCGGAGAGCAGGGTCTCCCCACCGAGAGCCGGCAAGTCGATGAGGGCAAGGCTTCCCACCTGGGTCGCCAAAAACTGTCGTCCAAAAAGCGGATTCGTGCCCGGCGTGCAGTTAAGCAATTCCACACGCTCAGGAGAGAGATTGTTTTATTCAGGCCTGGGTGCTCGGTGGACGTGCCACAAATGAAGCACACCGGGTCTAATCACCTTTCTGTTTGTATCCATGCTTCTCATACATATTTTCAGTTTCTCTTTTACATATTCCTTAAATTTCCGAGAACTGATTATAATATTACATCATCCTAGACATATGCGCACTAAAGCCTTTAGGGTCTCCTTGAGGGTCTCGGGTGGTCGGCAGGGTAGTGAACTCTTCGTGAACCTGTTCCTTTCTTTCCTTCTAAGGTCGAGGTTTGTCTCCGAGCCACGTCTGGACCACGGTTTGTTTATGGTTCTCGTTTCCAAGGTTACTCTTCACTAGAGTCTAACAATGCTTCCAGGAGACACGATTTAGACTACAATTCTACACACCTGCAAACACCACACCTGCTAGTTCCCTAACTTCTAAGCCACAAGTCTTCATTGTGTAGAATTACAGAAGCGAGCCAAGGTACTGGGGCTACTGGTTGCTGGGCCCTGGGAGTGCTGGGTACCATGCATAATTGGGTGCAGGGTATGTCTTGCTGGTGGATGCTGGGCACTGGGGCTGCTGGGTGCTGGGCATGTCTCGATGCTGTGTGTTGGCGGTGGGTGTGCTGGGTTGTGCGCATGTCCGGGAATTAGTGCTGGGCCCTGGGAGTGCTGGGTGCGGGGAGCTAGGGGTGCTGGCTGTGGGCATTTCCAGGTACTGGTCATGACCAGGTGCTGGTTGTTGGGTCTTGTGGGTGCTGGGGCTGGGCGTGTGCAGGTGCTGGGCATGTCCGGATGCTGTGTGCTCGGCACTTGGGGTTCTGGGTAGTGGGCAGTGAGGGTGCACACCAAACACCCACCATCCCGCACGCCCACAAGTCTCACACCCAGCACCCGCAGTGGCAGGAACCAGCATACCCAACACCCAGCTTCCAGCACACCCACTGCCCAGGACCTGCATACGCTGCATTGAACCCAGCACCCCCAGCACCCAGTAACCGATAGCCCCAGCGCCCAGCACGCCAGGGCCCAGCAACCAACACACGCACACGCCCAGCACCCCCACCGCCCAAAACCCAGCACCCCGACGTGCCCAGCACACAGCAGCCCCAGGGACCACCACCCCCAGCGCCAAGCACCCAGCACCACCAGTGCTCAGCACCCAGACATGCCCAGCACCTAGCACCACCACCCCCAGTGCCCAACACCCAGCACCCACACATACCCGGCACAACCAGGGCCCAGCACACAGCCCACGCACGTGCCAGGAATCCAGCACCCTCACAGCACAGCACCCAGCAACCCCAGCACAGCCACCCAGCACCACATATGCCCAACACCCAGCACTGCATATGCCCAGCACCCATTACCTCCAGCACCAAGCATCCAGCACCAAGACATACCCTGCACTCAGTTTTGCATATTACCCAGCAATGCCAGGGCCCAGCACCGCCAGTACCTAGCACCCAGCACTCCCACTGCCCAGTACCCAGCACCCCGACATGCCCAGCACACAGCACCCGCACCGCCCCACACTGCCAGTTCCCAGTACCCAGCACCCAGACATGCCCAGCACCCAGACAAACATGCCCAGCGCCCAACACACCAGAACACAGCAAACCAGCCCCCAAGAACCCCAGTGATCAGCACATAGCACCTGGACATGCCCAGCACCTGCAGCGCTCAGCACCCCAAACACCCACCATACAACACCCCTACAGGTCTCACACACTTCCGCCCAGTGCCCGGAAAGCAGCATACCCAACACTCAGCATCCAGCACCCCCACGCCCCAGCACCCAGTGCCAGCACGCTGCACTTAGACATGGCCAGCACGCGGACATGCTCAGCACCCAGCAACACAGAGGCACAGAACCCAGCACCCCCAGCGCCCAGAAACCAACCACCCCAGCGTCCAGCACCCAGTACACCCAGGGCCCGGCAACCAACACCCGCACATGCCCAGCACCCCAACACCCAGCACAGGGACATGCCCAGCGCCTACCACACAGCACCCACACATACCCGGGGCAGAGCACAGAGCACACGCACGTGCCAAGAAACAAGCACCCCCAGAGCACAGCACCCAGCAACTCCAGAGCACAGACCCAGCACTGGATATGCCCAGCACCCAGTACCTCCAGCACCAAGAGATACCCTGCACTCAGTTATGCATAGTACCCAGCAATACCCGGGCCCCGCAACCGCACCAGCCAGCACCCAGCAACCCGAGTGCCCAGCCCCCAGCAACCTCAGGGCCCAGCCCCCAGCACCCGCACATTCCCAGCACCCAGCAACCCCACTGCCCAACACCCACCCCCCCGGACATGCCCAGCACACAGCACCCCCAGGGACCACCACCCCCAGCGCCTGGACATGCCCAGCATCCAAACATGCCCAGCACGCTACACACCAGAACACAGCAAACCAGCCCCCAACATCCCCAGTGATCAGCACGTAGCACCCGGACATGCCCAGCACCCAGCACGTCCAGTGCCCTGCACCCAGTACACCAAACACCCACCACCATACAGGTCTCGCAGCCAGCACCTCCCCAGTGCCCAGAAACCAGCATACCCAACACCCCCACAGCCCAAGAACCCGTTTACCCAGCATCCAGACATGCCCAGCACTCGGACATACACAGCACCCCCAGGGCCCCGCACTAACTCCCGGACAGGCGCACAACCCAGCACCCGAACCGCCAACAAACAGCACCTGGACATGCCCACCACTCAGCAGCCCCAGTGCCCAGCACCCAGCACCGCAACAGCCAGCATCCCCAGCGTCCAGCACCCTCACTGCCGACCACCCAGAATCCCAAGTGCCGAGCACACAGCATCCGCACATGCCCAGCACCCGGACACGCCCGGCACCTGGTCATGTCCAGCAACTGAAATGCCCACAGCCAGCACCCCTAGCTCCCAGCAGCCAGCACTCCCAGTGCCCAGCATCAGTCATGCCAAGGACGAGGACATGCCCAGCACCCAACACCCCAGTGGCCAACACCCAATACCCCCAGCACCCAGCAGCAAGACATACCCTGCACCCGCTTATGCATAGTACCCAGCACTCCCAGGGCCCAGCAACCAGCACCCACAGGACTTAGCACCCAGCAACCCCAGTGCCCAGCACCCAATACCCCCAGCTCCCAGTAGCCCCAGAACCCACCATCCAGCAGCAAGACATACCCTGCACCCGCTTACGCATAGTACCCAGCACTCCCAGCCCCCAGCAGTCGCGCCGCCCAGCACCCAGCAACCCCAGTGCACAGCACCCGCTAACCCCAGTGCCCAGCATCCCCAGCGCACAGCATCCGGCATATGGACATGCCCAGCACACGGACATACCCACTAGCCAGCACCCCTAGTGTCCAGCACCCAAAACTCCCTCCATCCATCACCCAGACATGCCCAGTGCTCAGCACGCCCAACACCCAACAGCCAGGATCAGGAAATGCCCAGCAACAAGCACTCCCATGCCTACCACCGCCAGTGCCCAATAACCAGCACACAGACAATGCCCACCAGCCAGCATCAAGCACTCGGTACACAGGCATGCCCAGCACCCTGATATGCATAGTCCCCAGCGCCCCCACTGCCCAGCACTCCCAGTGCCCCGGACCCATCACTTGGACGTGCTCAGCACCCAGAGATGTCCAGCACCCCGCACGCCCAGTGCCTAGAACCCAGTACCCCCAATGACCAGCACCCAGCGCAGCCAGTGCCCAGCACTGCCTGTAGCCAGCATCCACCACCCAGACACCATCATCACCTGCCCATTCCCAGCACCAAATCCTCCCAGTGCCCAGCACAGGGACATGGCGAGCACCCAGATATGCCCAACACCCAGCAACCGCAGCACCCAGACATGTCCAGAACCCACTACATTCAGGGCCTAGCACACAGTACCCCCACGACCCAGCACCGACACATGCTCAGCACCAAGCACTGCCAATGATCCCAAGGGGTGCTAGGTGTGCTGGATGTTGCGCCTTTGCGGTGCTGGAGATGGCTGGGTGCTGGGCAGCTGAGAAGGGGCTGGAAAGGGAAGGTGAGCGCCGCGAACATATTTCAGTCCTGGCAAAACGTGTGTGGGAGCTCGACGGGGCGCTTGACTGCTTTGCAGTTGGGCTGCGGCAAGGTTGACGGTTGAGTGCTACGGCAAGCGCATAGCCCCGGTGTTGGTGGGGACCTCAAAGGGCTGCCAGGGCAGGCGAGTGCAACGAACACCGGCCATCTTGGTTCCCTCTGTGTTGGAGCGCCATCTAGTGGGTAGACGTGTCAGAGCCTGGCTCCGATGAAGGTAAGAAGTAGGTTGATGTTTAGGTGGGAGACCAAAGAGAAGGGAGCAGGGGTTGGTGGGGCTGAGAGGGGCTGCCAAGAGATCGTGAGGGCCAGCATCAGTCTTCATTCCTGGCCACGTCTGTCCCTGAGCCCCATGTGGAGTTTGGCCGCTGCGGATCTTTGCCCTGATGAGGGTAAGGGATATGTCGAGGCTAAGTGGGAGAACAGACACAGAGCCCCGGTATTGGTGCGGCTGAGAAAGGGCTGCCAAGAGATCGTGAGGGCCAGCATCAACCTTGATTCCTGGCTACTTCAGTACCTAAGCCCCACGTGGAGAATGGTCGCTTCGGAGCTTGGCTCCGAGGAGGGTAAGGGATAGGTCGCTGTTAGGTGCGAGCAGAGACACAGAGCCACGGTGTTGGTGCGGCTGAGACGGGGCTGCCAAGAGATCGTGAGGGCCAGCATCAGCCTTGGTTCCTGGCTACTTCAGGGCCTGAGCCCCACGTTGAGACTTGCCTCTTCTTAGCTTGGCTCCGCTGAGGGTAAGGGATATGTCGAGAATCAGTGGGAAAACAGAGACAGAGCCCCGGTGTTGGTGAGGCTGCCAAGGAAGGTGAGGGCCAGCATCATCCGCGAGTCCTGGCTAGTTCAGTGCCTAGACCCATGTGGTCGGTGGCGACTTCGTAGCTTGGCCCTGATGAGGGTCAGGACTAGGTTGAGGTTAGGAGGGAGAGCAGACACAGAGCCCCGGCATTGGTGCGACTGAGAAGGGGCTGCGCAGTGATCGTGAATGCCAGTATCAACCTTGATTTTTGGCTACCTCAGAGCCTAAGCCGCACGTGCAGAGTGGTCGCTTCGGAGCTTGGCTCCGAGGAGGGTCAGGGATAGGTTGAAGTTAGGTGGGAGAAGAGGCACCGAGCCCTGGTGTTTGTGGGGCTGCCTAGGGACTGCAAACGGAAGGCGAGGGCCAGCATCAGCCTTGATTCCTGGCTATCTCAGTGCCAAGCCCCATGTGGCGGGTGGCCGCTTCGGAGCCTTGCCCCGATGAGGGTAAGGGATATGTCGAGGATAAGTGGGAGAACAGAGACAGAGCGCCGGCGCTGGTGGGGTTGCCAAGGGAAGGTGAGGGCCAGCATCAACCTTGATTCCTGACTACCTTAGTGCCAATCTCCACGTGGAGGGTAGCCGCTTCGGAGCTTGGCCCTGATGAGGGTCTGGGCTAGGTTGAGGTTAGGAGGGAGAACAGAGACAGAGCCCCGGTGTTGGTAGGGCTGCCTAGGGACTGCAAACGGAAGGCGAGGGCCAGCATCCGCCTTGGTTCCTGGCTATCTCAGTGCCAAGCCCCATGTGGAGTTTGGCCGATTCGGAGCTTTCCCCTGATGAGGATAATGGTTATATCGCTGCTAGGTCAGAGCCGAGACACCGTGCCACGGTGTTGATGGGGTTGAGAAGTAGCTGCCAAGAGATCGTGAGGGCCAGCATCATCCTTGATTCCTGGCTATCTCAGTGCCAAGCCGCATGTGGTGGGTGGCCGCTGCGGAGCTTTGCCCAGATGAGGGTAAGGGATATGTCGAGGATAAGTGGGAGAACAGAGACAGAGCCTCGGTGTTGGTGGGGCTGAGACGGGGCTGCCAGGAGATCGTGAGGGCCAGCATCAGCCTTGATTCCTGGCTATCTCAGTGCCAAGCCCCATGTGGAGTTTGGCCTCTGCGGATCTTTGCCCTGATGAGGATAAGGGATATGTCGAGGGTAAGTGGGACAACAGACACAGGGCGCCGGCGTTGGTGGGGTTGCCAAGGGAGGGTGAGGGCCAGCATCAAACTTGATTCCTGACTACCTTATTGCCAATCTCCACGTGGAGTGTGGCCGCTTCGTAGCTTGGCCCTGCTGAGGGTCAGGGCTAGGTTGAGGTTAGGAGGGAAAACAGGCACAGAGCCCCGGATTTGGTGCGGCTGAGACGAGGCTGCCAAGAGATCGTGAGGGCCAGCATCAGCCTTGGTTCCTGGCTACTTCAGTGCCTGAACCCCAGGTTGAGCTTGGCCTCTTCTTAGATTGGCTCCGCTGAGGGTAAGGGATATGTCGAGGATAAGTGGGAGAAGAGAGACAGAGCCCCGGTTTTGGTGGGGCTGCCAAGGGAAGGTGACGGCCAGCATCATCCCCGACTGCTGGCTATTCAATGCCAAACCCTATGTGAAGGGTGGCCGCTTAGGAAGTTTTGGTCTGATGAGGGTCAGGGCTAGGTTGAGGTTAGGAGGGAGAGCAGACACACAGCCCCGGCATTAGTGCGACTGAGAAGGGGCTGCGCAGTGATCGTGAGTGCCAGTATCATCCTTGATTTTTGGCTACCGCAGAGCCTTAGCCACACGTGCAGAATGGTCGCTTCGGAGCTTGGCTCCGATGAGGGCCAGGGATAGGTCGCTGTTAGGTGCGAGCAGAGACACAGAGCCACGGTGTTGGTGGGGCTGAGACGGGGCTGCCAGGAGATCGTGAGGGCCAGCATCAGCCTTGATTCCTGGCTATCTCAGTGCCAAGCCCCATGTGGAGTTTGGCCGCTGCGGATCTTTGCCCTGATGAGGGTAAGGGATATGTCGAGGCTAAGTGGGAGAACAGACACAGAGCCCCGGTATTGGTGGGGCTGAGAAGGGGCTGCCAAGAGATCGTGAGGGCCAGCATCAACCTTGATTCCTGGCTACTTCAGTACCTAAGCCCCACGTGGAGAATGGTCGCTTCGGAGCTTGGCTCCGAGGAGGGTAAGGGATAGGTCGCTGTTAGGTGCGAGCAGAGACACAGAGCCACGGTGTTGGTGCGGCTGAGACGAGGCTGCCAAGAGATCGTGAGGGCCAGCATCAGCCTTGGTTCCTGGCTACTTCAGTGCCTGAGCCCCACGTTGAGGCTTGCCTCTTCTTAGCTTGGCTTCGCTGAGGGTAAGGGATATGTCGAGGATAAGTGGGAGAAGAGAGACAGAGCCCCGGTTTTGGTGGGGCTACCAAGGGAAGGTGAGGGCCAGCATCATCCACGACTCCTGGCTATGCAGTGCTAAGCCCTATGTGGAGGGTGGCCGCTTAGGAAATTTTGCTCTGATGAGGGTCAGGGCTAGGTTGAGGTTAGGTGGGAGAACAGAGACAGAGCCCCGGCATTGGTGCGACTGAGAAGGGGCTGTGCAGTGATCGTGAGGACCAGCATCAACCTTGATTCTTGGCTACCTCAGTGCCTAAGCCCCACATGAACAGTGGTCGCTTCGGAGCTTGGCTCCGATGAGGGTAAGCGGTAAGTTGATATTAGGTGCGAGCAGAGACACTGAGCCCCGTCATTGGTGGGGCTGCCAAAAGATAATGATGGCCAGCATCAACCTTGATTCCTCACTACCTCAGTGCCAAGCTCCACGTGGAGGGTGGCCGCTTCGGTGCTTGGCCCTGGTGAGGGTCAGGGCAAAATTGACATTAGGTGGGAGAAGAGACAGAGAGCACTGGTGTTGGTGAGGTTGCCAAGAAAGGTGAGGGCCAGCATCATCCGCGAGTCCTGGCTATTCAGTGCCAAGCCCTGTGGAGGGTGGCCGCCTCGGCAGCTTGGCTCTGATGAGGTAAGGGATATGTCGAGGATTAGTGAGAGAACAGAGACAGAGCCTCGGTGTTGGTGGGGCTGAGAAGGTGCTGCCAAGAGACCGTGAGGGCCAGCATTAGCCTTGCTTCCTGGCTACTTCAGTGCCTGAGCCCCATGTGGAGGGTTGCATCTTCGGAGCTTGGCTCGGATGAGGGTAAGTGATAGGTCGCTGTTAGGTGCGAGCAGAGACACAGAGCCCGGTATTGATGGGGCTGAGACGGGGCTGCCAGGAGATCGTAGGTCCAGCATCAGCCTTGCTTCCTGCCTACCTCATTGCCTAAGCCCCACGTGGAGAGTGGTCCCTTCGGAGCTTGGCTCCGATGAGGGTAAGAGATAGGTCCCTGTTAGGTGCAAGCAGAGACACAGAGCCCCGGTATTGGTGGGGTTGAGAAGAGCTCTTGAGGGCCAGCATCAGCCATGGTTCCTGGCTAATACAGTGCGTGAGCCCCAAGTTGAGGGTGGCCTCTTCGGAGTTTGACTTTGATGAAGGTAAGGGATATGTCGAGGCGAAGTGGGAGAACAGACAAGAGAGCCCCGGTATTGGTGGGGCTGAGACGGGGCTGCCAAGAGACCGTGAGGGCCAGTACCAACCTTGATTCCTGGATACTTCAGTGCCTGAGCCCCACGTTGAGGGTGGCCTCTTCGGAGTTTGACTTTGATGAAGGTAAGGGATATGTCGAGGCGAAGTGGGAGAACAGACAAGAGAGCCCCGGTATTGGTGGGGCTGAGACGGGGCTGCCAAGAGACCGTGAGGACCAGTACCAACCTTGATTCCTGGATACTTCAGTGCCTGAGCCCCACGTTGAGGGTGGCCTCTTCGGAGTTTGACTTTGATGAAGGTAAGGGATATGTCGAGGCGAAGTGGGAGAACAGACAAGAGAGCCCCGGTATTGGTGGGGCTGAGACGGGGCTGCCAAGAGACCGTGAGGGCCAGCATCAACCTTGATTCCTGGATACTTCAGTGCCTAGCTCCATGTGGTCGGTGGCCACTTCGGAGCTTGGCCCTGATGAGGGTCAGGGCTAGGTTGAGGTTAGGAGGGAGAACAGAGACAGAGCCCCGGTGTTGGTAGGGCTGCTAATAGAAGGTGAGGGCCAGCATCAGCCTTGGTTCCTGGCTAGCTCAGTGCCAAGCCCCATGTGGAGTGTGGCCGCTGCGGAGCTTTGCCGTGATGATGGTAAGGGATATGTTGAGGATAAGTGGGAGAACAGAGACAGAACCCCGATTTTGGTGGAGCTGAGACGGGGCTGCCAAAAGATAGTGAGGGCCAGAATCAACCGTGATTCCTGACTACCTCAGTGCCAAGCTCCACGTGGAGGGTGGCCACTTCGGAGCTTGGCCCTGGTGAGGGTCAGGGCTAGGTTGAGGTTAGGTGGGAGAACAGAGACAGAGCCCCGTTGTTGGTGGGGCTGCCAAGGTCTCTTGAGGGCCAGCATCATCCTTGAGTCCTGGCCATTTCTGTGCCTGAGCCGGATGAGGCGGATGGCCGTTTCGGAGCTTGCCTCTGATGAGGAGAAGGGATAGTTTGAGGTTCTGCGTAGATAACGAGACCCTTCTGCATTACATAACGCCACCCAACACATGGACTCCAAACGAGGAGTAGCCCCTTCCCGGACCCATCACCCCTCTCCCTTATTCTCAAACCTAAATATCAGCCTTTGCCGTACCATCTGTCGAGCCCATTTCCTAAACGGCTTCCCACCAGAGGGCGCTCCAACACAGAAAGAACCAGGTTTGAAAGCTGTTTCTTGCTCTTGCCTTTTGTGGCAGCCCTTTCCGAGGGAGCTGCTCTCGCTCTACCACCCAACCAGCAACTTTACCACAGCCCAACTGCAAAGCAGTCGATCCCCTCTTCGGGCTCCCATAAACTACGAGGCAGGACTGAAAGATGTTGGTGGCTCTCACCTTCCCTTGATAGACCCTTCTCAGCTGCCCAACACCCAGCCAGCTCCAGCACCCCAAATGTGCCATATCCAGCACACCTAGCACGCCTTGCTACACATTGGTGGTGCCTGGTGCTAGGCATGTTCCGTTGCTGAGTTGTGGGGGTGTTGGGTGGTGGGCACTGCAGGGACTGGCTTCTTGTCATGTCCTGGTGCTGGGGATGCTGGGTGCTGGGCTCCGGGGCTGCTGGGCATGTCGAGGTGCTGTGCATTGGCGGTGGGTGTGCTGGGTTGTGTGCATGTGTGGGAATGAGTGCTGGGCCATGGGAGTGCTGGGCCCTGGCAGTGCTGGGTGGAGGGTATGATGGGTGCATGTGTTGGTTTAACCCCAGCCAGCAAATAAACCCCACGCAGCCACTGGCTCTCCTCCCCCCCCACCCCATGGGACTGGGGAGAGAATCGAGAAGGCACAAGTAGGAAAGCTCCCGGGTTGAGATAAAAACAGTTTAATGATTGAAATAAAACGAAGTAGAACAGTAATAATAACAATGAGAACAACAACAACAACAGACGATACAAAGCAGGCAATGCACAATACAACTGCTCACCACTGCCGACCGTGTGTGGGGAGAGCCCCCTCCCCCGCCCCCTCCCATTTCTTATTCTGAGCATGATGTCACATGCTATAGAATACCCCACTGGCCAGCTGGGTCAACTACGCCGGCTGTGCTCCCCACCCCTCCACCCCCCCAACCCCCCCCCCCCGCGAGCTTCCTGTGGGAGGCTGAAAAGAGAAAACAAAAGTCTCCCGGTGCAAGCACCGCCCAGCAACAGCCAAAGCATTAAGGGGCCATCAAGGCTCCTCTCACACCAAACCCAAAAGCCAGCACACCCCCCCCAAGCTACTGGGAAGAAAGTTAACTCTGTCCCAGCCAGAAGCAGGACAGTGCAGTGCGCTGGAGTTCTGAGTGCTGGGTCCTAGGGGTACTGTGTATGTTTGGGTGCTGGGCATATCCGCGTGTGGATACTGGGCAGTTGGGGTGCTAGGTGGTGGTGGTACTGGATGCTGGGCATTGGGTATGCTGGTTTCTGGGCACTGGGGGTGGTGGGTGCTGAGCGCAGGATGTGCTGGGTGCTATGTGCAGATCACTGGGGATGGTGGGGGCTGGTTTGCTGCTTTCTGGTGTGTTGGGCGCTGGGCGTGTTTGGGTGCTGGGCATGTCTGGGTGCTGGGCACGGGCAATGGGGGTGCTGGGTATGTCCGGTGGTGGGTATTGGGCGGTGGGAGTGCTGGGTGCTAGGTACTGGGGATGCTGGGCCCTGGCATTGCTTGGTACTATGCATAACGGAATGGAGGGTATGTCTTGGTGCTGGCCATATCCGGTGCTGGCCATATCCGGTGCTGGGCATATCCGGTGCTAGGTGTGTGCTCTGGGTTTGCTGGGTGCTGTGCTCTGGGGGTGTTGGATTCCTGGCATGTGCATGTGCTGGGCCCTGGTTGTGCTGGGTATGTGTGGGTGCTGGGTGTTGGGCAGTATGGGTGCTGTGTGGTGGGCGCTGGGCATGTCTGGGTGATGGGCACTGGAGGTCCTGGGCGATGGGGAGCAGGGAAGCTGCCTTCTAGGAATGTCTCAGTGCTGGGCATATCCGAGTGCTTGGTACTGTGCACTGGTGGTGGTGCTGGATGCTGGGCATGTCCCGGTGCTAGGCAATGGCGGTGCTGGGTGCTTGGTGCTGGGGGTGATGGTCTTTGGGTGTGCTGGGTGGTGGGGCTGCTGGGCATGTGCGGGTGTTGGTTGCTGGGCCCTGGGTGTACTGGATGCTGGACACTGGGGTGGTTGGTTTCTGGACACTGGGGCTTCTGGGTTCTGTGGACTGGGGTTGCTGGGTGCTGGGCATGTCCAGGGGCTGTGTGTTGGCGGTGGGTGTGCTGGGTTGTGCGCATGTCCGGGAATGAGTGCTGGGCCATGGGGCTGCTGGGTGGAGGGTATGATGGGTGCATGTCGTGGTTTAACCCCAGCCTGCAAATAAACCCTACGCAGCCGCTGGCTCTCCTCCCCCCCCACACCCCGTGGGATGGGGGAGAGAATCGGGAGGGCACAAGTAGGAAAACTCCCAGGTTGAGATAAAAACAGTTTAACGATTGAAATAAAACGAAGTAGAACAGTAATAATAACAATGAGAACAACAACAACAACAGACGGCACAAAGCAGGCAATGCAGAATGCAACTGCTCACCACTGCCGACCGCGTGTCATGAACTGGGGGAAGGGGGGGGGGGGAGTCGTTCCCCGCCCCCTCCCATTTCTTATACTGAGCATGATGTCACATGCTATAGAATACCCCACTGGCCAGCTAGGTCAACTACCCCGGCTGTGCTCCCCACCCCCTCGCCCCCCCCCCCCCCCCATGAGCTTCCTGTGGGAGGCCGAAAAGAGAGAACAAAAGGCTCCCGGTGCAAGCACCGCCCAGCAACAGCCAAAGCATTAAGGGGCCATCAAGGCTCCTCTCACACCAAACCCAAAAGCCAGCACACCCCCGAAGCTACTGGGAAGAAAGTTAACTCTGTCCCAGCCGGAAGCAGGACAGTGCTGAAGTGCTGTGTATGTCCGGGTGCTGGGCATGTCTGGGTGCGTGTTACTGGGCACTGGGGGTGCTGTGTGTGAGATGTGTGGGGGTGCTGGATGTGTTTGGTGTGCTGGGTACAGAGCACTGGGGATGCTGGCTGCTGAGCGCTGTGGGTGCTGGGTACTATGCATAAGCGAGTGCAGGGTATCTCTTGCTGCTGGATGCTGGGTGCTGGGCATATTGTGTGCTGGGCACAGGCGTGCTTGGTGCTGGGCATGTCCAGGTGCTTGGCATGACCGGGTGCTGGGCGCTGGGCGCTGGGGATGCTGGTTGCTGCGGTGCTGGCTGCTGGGCCCTGGGGGTGCTGGGCGCTGCGGGTGCTGGGCCTTCCGGGTGCTATGTGCTGATCAGGGGGGATGTTGGGGGCCGGTTTGCTGCGTTCTGGTGTGTTGGGCACTGGGCATGTTTGGGTGCTGAGCACTTCTGGGTGCTGCATACTGGGCACTGGCAGTGTGGGGTGGTGGGGGTGCTGTGTGCTGGGCATGTCCGGGGGGTGGGTGTTGGGCAGTGGGAGTGTTGGGTGCTAGGTACTGGGGTGCTGGGCCCTGGTATTGCTGGGTACTCTGCATAACTGAGTGCAGGGTATGTCTTGGTGCTGGATGCCTGGTGCTGGAGCTACTGGGTGCTGGGTTCTGGACATATGCGGTGCTGGGTGGCTGTGCTGGGGTTGCTGGGTGCTGTGCTCTGGGGATGCTGGATTCCTGGCACGTGCGTGGGCTGTGTGCTGGGCCCTGGTTGTGCCGGCTATGTGGGGGTGCTGGGTGTTGGGCAGTGTGGGTGCTGTGTGGTGGGCCCTGGACACGACCGGGTGCGGGGTGCTGAGCACTGGGGTGTTGGGTGCTGGGCAAGTCCGAGTGCTTGGCACGACTGGGTGCTGAGTGCTAGGCACTGGGGTTGGTGGCTGCTGGGAGCTAGAGGTGCTGGCTGTGGGCATTTCCAGTTGCTGGTCATGACCGGGTGCTGGGTCTTGTGCATGCTGGGTGTGTCCGGTGCTGGGCATGTCCGGATGCTGTGTGCTCGGCACTTGTTCTGGGTGGTGGGCAGTGAGGGTGCTGGGCGCTGGGGATGCTGGGCAATGCGGTGCTGGGCACTGGGGTTGCTGGGTGCTGGGCATGTCCAGGGGCTGTGTGTTGGCGGTGGGTGTGCTGGGTTGTGCGCATGTCCGGGAATGAGTGCTGGGCCATGGGGGTGCTGGGTAGAGGATATGATGGGCGTATGTCGTGGTTTAACCCCAGCCTGCAAATAGACCCTACGCAGCTGCTGGCTCTCCTCCCCCCCCCACCCCGTGGGATGGGGGAGAGAATCGGGAGGGCACAAGTAGGAAAACTCCCGGGTTGAGATAAAACCAGTTTAATGATTGAAATAAAATGAAGTAGAACAGTAATAATAACAATGAGAACAACAACAACAACAGACGGCACAAAGCAGGCAATGCAGAATGCAACTGCTCACCACTGCCGACCGCGTGTCATGAACTGGGGGAAGGGGGGGGGGGGGAGTCGTTCCCCGCCCCCTCCCATTTCTTATACTGAGCATGATGTCACATGCTATAGAATACCCCATTGGCCAGCTAGGTGAACTACCCCGGCTGTGCTCCCCAGCCCCCCAAACCCCCCCAAGCCCCCCCGCGAGCTTCCTGTGGGAGGCCGAAAAGAGAAAACAAAAGGCTCCCGGTGCAAGCACCGCCCAGCAACAGCCAAAGCATTAAGGGGCCATCAAGGCTCCTCTCACACCAAACCCAAAAGCCAGCACACCCCCGAAGCTACTGGGAAGAAAGTTAACTCTGTCCCAGCCGGAAGCAGGACAGTGCTGAGTGCTGTGTATGTCCGGGTGCTGGGCATGTCTGGGTGCGGGGTACTGGGCACTGGGGGTGGTGGGTATGCTGGATGGTGGGTGTTGGGTATGCTGGTTGCTGGGCACTGGGGATGCTGGGTGTGAGACGTGTGGGGGTGCTGGATGGTGGGTGTTTGCTGTGCTGGGTACAGAGCAGTGGGGGTGCTGAGTGCTGCGGGTGCTGGGTGCTGGGCATGTCCAAGTGCTATGTGCTGATCACTGGAGATGTTGGGGGCTGGTTTGCTGGGATCTGGGCAGTGGTGTGTTGAGTGCTGGGCATGTTTGGGTGCTGGGCATGTCTGGGTACTGGGCACTGGCGGTGTGGGGCAGTGGGGGTGCTGTGTGCTGGGCACGTCCGGGTGGTGGGTGTTGGGCAGTGGGAGTGTTGGGTTCCAGGTACTGGGGTGCTGGGCCCTGGTATTGCTGGCTACTATACATAACTGAGTGCAGGGTATGTCTTGGTGCTGGATGCTGGGTACTGGAGGTAATGGGTGCTGGGTGTTGGGCATATGCGGTGCTGGGTGCTGGGCATATGCGGTGCTGGGTGGCTGTGCTGGGGTTGCTGGGTGCTGTGCTGTGAGGGTGCTGGATTCCTGGCATGTGCGTGTGCTGTGTGCTGGGCCCTGGTTGTGCCGGGTATGTGTGGGTGCTGGGTGTTGGGCAGTGTGGGTGCTGTGTGGCGGGGCCTGGGCATGTCTGGGTGCTGGGCGGTTGGGATGCTGGGTGGTGGGTAGCAGAGAAGCTGCCTGCTGGGCATGTCTGAGTGCTGGGCATGTGTGGGTGCTGGGTACTGGGCAGTGGGGGTTGTGGGCGTGGTGGTGGTGTGTGCTGGGCATGTCTGGGTGCTGGGCATGTGTGGGTGCTGGGTACTGGGCAGTGGGGGTGGTGGGCGGTGGTGGTGCTGTGTGCTGGGCATGTTGGGCTGCTGGGTTTTGGGCGGTGGGCGTGCTGGGTGTGTGCGTGTGTTGGTTTCTGGGCGCTGGGGGTGCTGGGTGCTGTGCACTGGGGTTGCTGGGTGCTGGGCATGTCCGGGTGGCGGGCATGGCTGGGTGCTGAGTCCTGAGGTTGCTGCGTGCTGGGCACTGGGCTTGCTGGTGCTGCTGGTGCGGGTGCTGGGGGCTAGGTGTTGTCCGAAAAGCGGATTCGTGCCCGGCGTGCAGTTAAGCAATTCCACACGCTCAGGAGAGAGATTGTTTTATTCAGGCCTGGGTGCTCGGTGGACGTGCCACAAATGAAGCACATCGGGTCTAATCACCTTTCTGTTTGTATCCATGCTTCTCATACATATTTTCAGTTTCTCTTTTACATATTCCTTAAATTTCCGAGAACTGATTATAATATTACATCATCCTAGACACATGCGCACTAAATCTTTAGGGTCTCCTTGAGGGTCTCGGATGGTCTCTGGTGGTCGGCAGGGTAGTGAACTCTTCGTGAACCTGTTCCTTTCTTTCCTTCTAAGGTCGAGGTTTGTCTCCGAGCCACGTCTGGACCACGGTTTGTTTATGGTTCTCGTTTCCAAGGTTACTCTTCACTAGAGTCTAACAATGCTTCCAGGAGACATGATTTAGACTACAATTCTACACACCTGCAAACACCACACCTGCTAGTTCCCTAACTTCTAAGCCACAAGTCTTCGTTGTGTAGAATTACAGAAGCGAGCAGTATGGAACAGTAGATACTGTACCTACTGCATCAATCCCCCCCTTTGAGACTTACAATGTTGAGCATCATGAGTCTCACATCATTTAGTTATAAGCATTTGGTCTACAAAAAGACATACATTGAATCATACAACAAGTAATTAGAACTAAGATGACGATCAGTATTGCAAATAAGAACAACTGTCTGAGCCAATTTAAATTTGGAAGCCACGAAAATGACCAAGAAAGATCTTGCCCTTCTCGTTCCTTAAATCCACAGGCTAAGTCCTTTAATTGTTGAATTTTCTTCGCAATTAACTCTGAATTATCACCTAGGTTCTGCAATACAAAAAGAAGACATGTTGGTTACTTCTCGGGCTAAAAGTTCTCGGATAGTTTGATTTCTCTCCCATTTTGGCAATAGAAATTGGGATTCAGCTTTGCTGATCGTCATAATTAATATCAACAGGCTCCACATTTTCTACTCCTAAACCCACAATTTCGTAATTAATTTGGTTTCCTTTCGAACAATAAATATTTTAAATATCACAGATAATTCCGCAACAGCTCTGGTAAGTCATCAAGTACACCTTCAAATTAATTGCAATGCTTCCTTAGGTGTAGATGTCCACGGTCTAGGAGGTATTTTGTTTATTCTGCTGTAATGAATCCAAGAGTCTATTTCTTCTAATTTTACAGCAGTGGTTGTTGTTAATAACACTTGGAAGAGTCCTTTCCACTTTTCTCCAAAGGGGTCATCCTTCCACCTTCGCAGGTAGACTTGGTCTCCTGGGCTGAACGAATGTACCAGAAATTCCAGGGGTAAAAGTGTCCTCAAAAGAACATATTTGTGTAAAGAACTCGCCATTTTACTCAAAGACAAGAGAGATTCAGTTAACACTTTTTCTCCTGTTACGTGCATTCGTTCAAACCTTCCTGTTAGATTGACGTTAGAAGGTTTACCACCCGGAATTTCCAATGGACTTACTTCTTCTTTAGCTCTTGGGGTTACCCTAATTCTTAACAAGGCAAGTGGTAAAGCTTCAATCCGTTTCAACTGAGCTTCCTGACATATTTTAGAAATTTGTCTCTTTAATACTTTGTTCATTCTCTCTCTACTTGTCTACTCAATTGTGGTCGTCTTAGTGTCTTACTCACATTCTTAATAACCTCCGCTACAAAATGTGGGCCTCTATCAGAGGACATCTCTTAAGGGACTCCAAATCTTGAAATAATTTCTTTCCATAAGTGTTTTGTTGCCTCTTTTGCCTTGTTGGTTTGCCACGGGAAAGCTTTTGGCCATCCGGAGAAGGTATTTACCAATACCAATAAATATCGGTATTGGTTGCACCTTGGTAACTCTGAAAAATCTATTCGCCAATACTCACTGGGAGTTACGCCTTTCCTTACCTCTCCAGGAGGGGGTCGGATTTGTATTTTCGAATTGTTCCTAAGACAAATCTCACATTTAGCACACTCACTCACACTTTTAGCAATCAATAACATTTTAGTCCCTATTTTGCATACCGTTTTACTGACTCGACCATTGCTTCTGCTCCCATATGTGTCTCAGCATGGGTTGTGACCATCAATTTCTTCATGATTTCGGGAGTTACTATACATTGTCCATGCGAAGTAATCCATCATCCTTGATCATTCTTTTTGCACTGTAATAGCTTAGCCAACTTATTTTCTTTTTCGTTATAATTTGGGGATTCTATTTGAATTTCTTTGGATGCACAGCAACTTCTTTGGGTTTTTTTCTGTGTTTTTGGGTTTTGTTTTTTTTTTTTCGGTACTGCTTCCAATAAATTTAAAATCTCTGTTCCATGCTTTATAGGTGAGCCACTGGCAGACAAAAGTTCTCGCTCTTTCCATATCGCTCCATGGGCATGAACAACTCCAAAAGCATATTTAGAGTCTGTCTAAATATTAACTCTTTTACCTTTAGCCAGATCTAAAGCTCTTGTCCAAGTTGTTATCTTGGCCTTCTGGGCGGATGTATTTGGAGGTAATGCTTTTACTTCTTGGTCTTCGGTTAAAGTTACCGCGGCATAGCCAGCCCTCCTTTCTCCTTTCACAACAAAGCTGCTTCCATCGGTAAATAATTCTTCATCCGGAGTCTGGAGAGGGACATCTCTCAGGTCTGGCCTGCTGGCATATGCCTGTTTGATAACTTGTAAACAATCATGGTTAGGATCGCTCTCTTTTTCACTTGGCATTGAAGAAGCAGGATTTAAAATGGCACTTACTTCAAAATGATGTCATCTTGTTCCACTAACGGAGCTTGATATTGTAGATTGAGGGGGTGCCATCTTGCAAATGGCCTTTTTTTCCTATCATTTCCCAGTCTTCGTTATCCTTGGGAAATCCCAAATCCCAAATAAATTACAGTTTGTTTTGCAATTTGTGCTTTCTTTTCTGACAGCCTGTACCCAGCCATTCCCAACAAGTTTAGCAGGCTAACAGTCTTTTCTTTGCAGATCTCAATAGCATCTGCTCCCAATAGGATGTCATCAACACACTGAAGGAGGGTGATTTGATCTTCCTTACCGGACCAGTGTTCCAGTTCCTTGGTCAAGGCTGCTCCAAAGATGGTTGGGCTATTTTTAAACCCTCGTGGCAGCACAGTCCAGCAGAGCTGAGTTCTCCTCCCAGTCGACAGATCTTCCCATTCAAAGGCAAAAATCTTTTGACTGTTTTCTTCCAGAGCGGTCGAACTCCTGTTTTCAATTCAACTTTTACCGGTTCCACATTGTTTGCTCTTCCTGGTTTGTCTGTCGCCCAAACAGAAGGGTAAACTGATTTCTTCAGATTCTTCTGTGTTTGTCTGTAATATATAAACTTGGGCTTGCCAGGCATTAGCTTCAGGAAAATGAACTTTTCCTTTTGTTTGGATCCAAGAAAAACGGATTTTTCCTTTTTCAAAGTTAATTTGTGCTCCCAATTTATTCAATAAATCCTGTCCTAAGAGAGGCATGGTGCATTCCGGTATATATGAAAATTCATGCATCAATGTTCTTCCTCCGATTTGACAGTTTAAAGTTTTCAAAAAAAAGACCTTTCCTCTTTCTTTCCCGTGACCCCAACAACAGATACATTAAATTTACTCGTTGGTCCTTTACATGTATTTATAACAGAATATTTTGCACCAGTGTCCACTAAAAAATCGACTCTTTTCTTTCCCATAGCTTTACTGGAACCAGGGGCTCGGCTGGGAGAATATCATTTTCTGCCCCGGTCCCCATCCTTCAGAATCCTCTCCCATCCTAAGGAGATCAGCTTCAGGTGGAATTTGCTGTGGCCGAATCACAGCAACTTTCTTCTTCTCTGGACACTCATTCTTCCAATTGCTTCTTACATACAGCGCATCGATTGATCCCTAACGGAGTAGACTGTTCAAATATATTTCCACGTCCTTGACCTCTGCCCCTTAAGTACCCTTTGCTTTTACCTCTCCAAAATCCTCTGCCCCTACCTCCAGCAGATCCTTGGGCATTCACAAAAGCAGCCGCAAGAATTGCAGCTTTCCGTTTCCCCTTTTTTTCTTTCATTTTCCATATTAATTTTTTTCCAATACGACCCTCTCTTCTTCAGGAGTTAACAAATTATTTAAAAGACTTTGAATATCTTGCCGATCGGGATTATGACTTTTAATAATTGTCTTTAAAGATCTATACACCTTTTCAGGATTTTCCCTATAGGATCCTGCCAATTCTTTCCAATTCATCAAATCAGAAGTAGTAAAAGGTATTTTTGCAAACACTGGTCCCCCCCTTAGGCCCACAGCCTGACGAAGGGGTGCTAATAAAACAGACCCCTCTTGGGTCCCAGTTCTGCCAGCTATTGGACTAAATGGATTACTTCCCCTTGCTTCAGTTTCAAAACTCTCTTTTTCACTCGGTGCCACCAACATCTGTGTATCGTCTTCCTCTTCTCCTAGTTTTAAACACCATTTTCCTAGACTACAAGCAGAAGAACAATGCGGTTTTGGTTCCTTGTCCTCCATCATCATCATCATCACATTAGAATCTGAGTCTAAAAGTTTACATTCCTTCCGAATTTCATGATCATTTCTCAAGGGAAAGAAAAGTCCACAGAAGGGGCCTCATCCCATTTGCCCTGTCGTCTACAAAATAACATCAGTTGCAAGGCAGTATTATATTGCAGAGTTGCCAATTCTGGCCGTTTTTCCTCATCTTCTAATTTATACATTGGCCACCATTTAGTACAAGACTCAATTAATTTCTCCTTTCTCAAAGGATCTCCCCCAAATGCTCCCCAATATTTTATGATGCATCCAAGGGGAGAGGAAGGTGTTACTTTAGACTATTGAGTTCCCATATTTTTGCCCAAAAAGAACATTCTTAACCATGATTTCATATACTCCAGTCGTCACTGTCAAACGCATATGAATAAACCTTTTTACCTTTGGCCACAATTCCTTACCAAATGCATGCACAATTTTATACCCCAGCACAATCTCTCTTTTACCTTAGCGTTGCACTGTTGAGTCGCTCACCTGCTCTGGTCGGGGAGAATACTCACAGAGTCCCCGATCAAAAGGGCGGTGCGTGCTGGAGTCCGGAGAGCAGGGTCTCCCCACCGAGAGCCGGCAAGTCGATGAGGGCAAGGCTTCCCACCTGGGTCGCCAAAAACTGTCGTCCAAAAAGCGGATTCGTGCCCGGCGTGCAGTTAAGCAATTCCACACGCTCAGGAGAGAGATTGTTTTATTCAGGCCTGGGTGCTCGGTGGACGTGCCACAAATGAAGCACACCGGGTCTAATCACCTTTCTGTTTGTATCCATGCTTCTCATACATATTTTCAGTTTCTCTTTTACATATTCCTTAAATTTCCGAGAACTGATTATAATATTACATCATCCTAGACATATGCGCACTAAAGCCTTTAGGGTCTCCTTGAGGGTCTCGGGTGGTCGGCAGGGTAGTGAACTCTTCGTGAACCTGTTCCTTTCTTTCCTTCTAAGGTCGAGGTTTGTCTCGGAGCCACGTCTGGACCACGGTTTGTTTATGGTTCTCGTTTCCAAGGTTACTCTTCACTAGAGTCTAACAATGCTTCCAGGAGACACGATTTAGACTACAATTCTACACACCTGCAAACACCACACCTGCTAGTTCCCTAACTTCTAAGCCACAAGTCTTCATTGTGTAGAATTACAGAAGCGAGCCAAGGTACTGGGGCTACTGGTTGCTGGGCCCTGGGAGTGCTGGGTACCATGCATAATTGGGTGCAGGGTATGTCTTGCTGGTGGATGCTGGGCACTGGGGCTGCTGGGTGCTGGGCATGTCTCGATGCTGTGTGTTGGCGGTGGGTGTGCTGGGTTGTGCGCATGTCCGGGAATTAGTGCTGGGCCCTGGGAGTGCTGGGTGCGGGGAGCTAGGGGTGCTGGCTGTGGGCATTTCCAGGTACTGGTCATGACCAGGTGCTGGTTGTTGGGTCTTGTGGGTGCTGGGGCTGGGCGTGTGCAGGTGCTGGGCATGTCCGGATGCTGTGTGCTCGGCACTTGGGGTTCTGGGTAGTGGGCAGTGAGGGTGCACACCAAACACCCACCATCCCGCACGCCCACAAGTCTCACACCCAGCACCCGCAGTGGCAGGAACCAGCATACCCAACACCCAGCTTCCAGCACACCCACTGCCCAGGACCTGCATACGCTGCATTGAACCCAGCACCCCCAGCACCCAGTAACCGATAGCCCCAGCGCCCAGCACGCCAGGGCCCAGCAACCAACACACGCACACGCCCAGCACCCCCACCGCCCAAAACCCAGCACCCCGACGTGCCCAGCACACAGCAGCCCCAGGGACCACCACCCCCAGCGCCAAGCACCCAGCACCACCAGTGCTCAGCACCCAGACATGCCCAGCACCTAGCACCACCACCCCCAGTGCCCAACACCCAGCACCCACACATACCCGGCACAACCAGGGCCCAGCACACAGCCCACGCACGTGCCAGGAATCCAGCACCCTCACAGCACAGCACCCAGCAACCCCAGCACAGCCACCCAGCACCACATATGCCCAACACCCAGCACTGCATATGCCCAGCACCCATTACCTCCAGCACCAAGCATCCAGCACCAAGACATACCCTGCACTCAGTTTTGCATATTACCCAGCAATGCCAGGGCCCAGCACCGCCAGTACCTAGCACCCAGCACTCCCACTGCCCAGTACCCAGCACCCCGACATGCCCAGCACACAGCACCCGCACCGCCCCACACTGCCAGTTCCCAGTACCCAGCACCCAGACATGCCCAGCACCCAGACAAACATGCCCAGCGCCCAACACACCAGAACACAGCAAACCAGCCCCCAAGAACCCCAGTGATCAGCACATAGCACCTGGACATGCCCAGCACCTGCAGCGCTCAGCACCCCAAACACCCACCATACAACACCCCTACAGGTCTCACACACTTCCGCCCAGTGCCCGGAAAGCAGCATACCCAACACTCAGCATCCAGCACCCCCACGCCCCAGCACCCAGTGCCAGCACGCTGCACTTAGACATGGCCAGCACGCGGACATGCTCAGCACCCAGCAACACAGAGGCACAGAACCCAGCACCCCCAGCGCCCAGAAACCAACCACCCCAGCGTCCAGCACCCAGTACACCCAGGGCCCGGCAACCAACACCCGCACATGCCCAGCACCCCAACACCCAGCACAGGGACATGCCCAGCGCCTACCACACAGCACCCACACATACCCGGGGCAGAGCACAGAGCACACGCACGTGCCAAGAAACAAGCACCCCCAGAGCACAGCACCCAGCAACTCCAGAGCACAGACCCAGCACTGGATATGCCCAGCACCCAGTACCTCCAGCACCAAGAGATACCCTGCACTCAGTTATGCATAGTACCCAGCAATACCCGGGCCCCGCAACCGCACCAGCCAGCACCCAGCAACCCGAGTGCCCAGCCCCCAGCAACCTCAGGGCCCAGCCCCCAGCACCCGCACATTCCCAGCACCCAGCAACCCCACTGCCCAACACCCACCCCCCCGGACATGCCCAGCACACAGCACCCCCAGGGACCACCACCCCCAGCGCCTGGACATGCCCAGCATCCAAACATGCCCAGCACGCTACACACCAGAACACAGCAAACCAGCCCCCAACATCCCCAGTGATCAGCACGTAGCACCCGGACATGCCCAGCACCCAGCACGTCCAGTGCCCTGCACCCAGTACACCAAACACCCACCACCATACAGGTCTCGCAGCCAGCACCTCCCCAGTGCCCAGAAACCAGCATACCCAACACCCCCACAGCCCAAGAACCCGTTTACCCAGCATCCAGACATGCCCAGCACTCGGACATACACAGCACCCCCAGGGCCCCGCACTAACTCCCGGACAGGCGCACAACCCAGCACCCGAACCGCCAACAAACAGCACCTGGACATGCCCACCACTCAGCAGCCCCAGTGCCCAGCACCCAGCACCGCAACAGCCAGCATCCCCAGCGTCCAGCACCCTCACTGCCCACCACCCAGAATCCCAAGTGCCGAGCACACAGCATCCGCACATGCCCAGCACCCGGACACGCCCGGCACCTGGTCATGTCCAGCAACTGAAATGCCCACAGCCAGCACCCCTAGCTCCCAGCAGCCAGCACTCCCAGTGCCCAGCATCAGTCATGCCAAGGACGAGGACATGCCCAGCACCCAACACCCCAGTGGCCAACACCCAATACCCCCAGCACCCAGCAGCAAGACATACCCTGCACCCGCTTATGCATAGTACCCAGCACTCCCAGGGCCCAGCAACCAGCACCCACAGGACTTAGCACCCAGCAACCCCAGTGCCCAGCACCCAATACCCCCAGCTCCCAGTAGCCCCAGAACCCACCATCCAGCAGCAAGACATACCCTGCACCCGCTTACGCATAGTACCCAGCACTCCCAGCCCCCAGCAGTCGCGCCGCCCAGCACCCAGCAACCCCAGTGCACAGCACCCGCTAACCCCAGTGCCCAGCATCCCCAGCGCACAGCATCCGGCATATGGACATGCCCAGCACACGGACATACCCACTAGCCAGCACCCCTAGTGCCCAGCACCCAAAACTCCCTCCATCCATCACCCAGACATGCCCAGTGCTCAGCACGCCCAACACCCAACAGCCAGGATCAGGAAATGCCCAGCAACAAGCACTCCCATGCCTACCACCGCCAGTGCCCAATAACCAGCACACAGACAATGCCCACCAGCCAGCATCAAGCACTCGGTACACAGGCATGCCCAGCACCCTGATATGCATAGTCCCCAGCGCCCCCACTGCCCAGCACTCCCAGTGCCCCGGACCCATCACTTGGACGTGCTCAGCACCCAGAGATGTCCAGCACCCCGCACGCCCAGTGCCTAGAACCCAGTACCCCCAATGACCAGCACCCAGCGCAGCCAGTGCCCAGCACTGCCTGTAGCCAGCATCCACCACCCAGACACCATCATCACCTGCCCATTCCCAGCACCAAATCCTCCCAGTGCCCAGCACAGGGACATGGCGAGCACCCAGATATGCCCAACACCCAGCAACCGCAGCACCCAGACATGTCCAGAACCCACTACATTCAGGGCCTAGCACACAGTACCCCCACGACCCAGCACCGACACATGCTCAGCACCAAGCACTGCCAATGATCCCAAGGGGTGCTAGGTGTGCTGGATGTTGCGCCTTTGCGGTGCTGGAGATGGCTGGGTGCTGGGCAGCTGAGAAGGGGCTGGAAAGGGAAGGTGAGCGCCGCGAACATATTTCAGTCCTGGCAAAACGTGTGTGGGAGCTCGACGGGGCGCTTGACTGCTTTGCAGTTGGGCTGCGGCAAGGTTGACGGTTGAGTGCTACGGCAAGCGCATAGCCCCGGTGTTGGTGGGGACCTCAAAGGGCTGCCAGGGCAGGCGAGTGCAACGAACACCGGCCATCTTGGTTCCCTCTGTGTTGGAGCGCCATCTAGTGGGTAGACGTGTCAGAGCCTGGCTCCGATGAAGGTAAGAAGTAGGTTGATGTTTAGGTGGGAGACCAAAGAGAAGGGAGCAGGGGTTGGTGGGGCTGAGAGGGGCTGCCAAGAGATCGTGAGGGCCAGCATCAGTCTTCATTCCTGGCCACGTCTGTCCCTGAGCCCCATGTGGAGTTTGGCCGCTGCGGATCTTTGCCCTGATGAGGGTAAGGGATATGTCGAGGCTAAGTGGGAGAACAGACACAGAGCCCCGGTATTGGTGCGGCTGAGAAAGGGCTGCCAAGAGATCGTGAGGGCCAGCATCAACCTTGATTCCTGGCTACTTCAGTACCTAAGCCCCACGTGGAGAATGGTCGCTTCGGAGCTTGGCTCCGAGGAGGGTAAGGGATAGGTTGAAGTTAGGTGGGAGAAGAGGCACCGAGCCCTGGTGTTTGTGGGGCTGCCTAGGGACTGCAAACGGAAGGCGAGGGCCAGCATCAGCCTTGATTCCTGGCTATCTCAGTGCCAAGCCCCATGTGGAGTTTGGCCTCTGCGGATCTTTGCCCTGATGAGGATAAGGGATATGTCGAGGGTAAGTGGGACAACAGACACAGGGCGCCGGCGTTGGTGGGGTTGCCAAGGGAGGGTGAGGGCCAGCATCAAACTTGATTCCTGACTACCTTATTGCCAATCTCCACGTGGAGTGTGGCCGCTTCGTAGCTTGGCCCTGGTGAGGGTCAGGGCTAGGTTGAGGTTAGGAGGGAAAACAGGCACAGAGCCCCGGATTTGGTGCGGCTGAGACGAGGCTGCCAAGAGATCGTGAGGGCCAGCATCAGCCTTGGTTCCTGGCTACTTCAGTGCCTGAACCCCAGGTTGAGCTTGGCCTCTTCTTTAATTGGCTCCGCTGAGGGTAAGGGATATGTCGAGGATAAGTGGGAGAAGAGAGACAGAGCCCCGGTTTTGGTGGGGCTGCCAAGGGAAGGTGACGGCCAGCATCATCCCCGACTGCTGGCTATTCAATGCCAAACCCTATGTGAAGGGTGGCCGTTTAGGAAGTTTTGGTCTGATGAGGGTCAGGGCTAGGTTGACGTTAGGAGGGAGAGCAGACACACAGCCCCGGCATTAGTGCGACTGAGAAGGGGCTGCGCAGTGATCGTGAGTGCCAGTATCATCCTTGATTTTTGGCTACCGCAGAGCCTTAGCCCCACGTGCAGAATGGTCGCTTCGGAGCTTGGCTCCGGTGAGGGCCAGGGCTAGGTCGCTGTTAGGTGCGAGCAGAGACACAGAGCCACGGTGTTGGTGGGGCTGAGACGGGGCTGCCAGGAGATCGTGAGGGCCAGCATCAGCCTTGATTCCTGGCTATCTCAGTGCCAAGCCCCATGTGGAGTTTGGCCGCTGCGGATCTTTGCCCTGATGAGGGTAAGGGATATGTCGAGGCTAAGTGGGAGAACAGACACAGAGCCCCGGTATTGGTGCGGCTGAGAAGGGGCTGCCAAGAGATCGTGAGGGCCAGCATCAACCTTGATTCCTGGCTACTTCAGTACCTAAGCCCCACGTGGAGAATGGTCGCTTCGGAGCTTGGCTCCGAGGAGGGTAAGGGATAGGTCGCTGTTAGGTGCGAGCAGAGACACAGAGCCACGGTGTTGGTGCGGCTGAGACGGGGCTGCCAAGAGATCGTGAGGGCCAGCATCAGCCTTGGTTCCTGGCTACTTCAGTGCCTGAGCCCCATGTTGAGGGTGGCCTCTTCGGAGCTTGGTTCCGATGAGGCTAAGGGATATGTCGAGAATCAGTGGGAAAACAGAGACAGAGCCCCGGTGTTGGTGAGGCTGCCAAGGAAGGTGAGGGCCAGCATCATCCGCGAGTCCTGGCTACTTCAGTGCCTAGACCCATGTGGTCGGTGGCGACTTCGTAGCTTGGCCCTGATGAGGGTCAGGACTAGGTTGAGGTTAGGAGGGAGAGCAGACACAGAGCCCCGGCATTGGTGCGACTGAGAAGGGGCTGCGCAGTGATCGTGAATGCCAGTATCAACCTTGATTTTTGGCTACCTCAGAGCCTAAGCCGCACGTGCAGAGTGGTCGCTTCGGAGCTTGGCTCCGAGGAGGGTCAGGGATAGGTTGAAGTTAGGTGGGAGAAGAGGCACCGAGCCCTGGTGTTTGTGGGGCTGCCTAGGGACTGCAAACGGAAGGCGAGGGCCAGCATCAGCCTTGATTCCTGGCTATCTCAGTGCCAAGCCCCATGTGGCGGGTGGCCGCTTCGGAGCCTTGCCCCGATGAGGGTAAGGGATATGTCGAGGATAAGTGGGAGAACAGAGACAGAGCGCCGGCGCTGGTGGGGTTGCCAAGGGAAGGTGAGGGCCAGCATCAACCTTGATGCCTGACTACCTTAGTGCCAATCTCCACGTGGAGGGTAGCCGCTTCGGAGCTTGGCCCTGATGAGGGTCTGGGCTAGGTTGAGGTTAGGAGGGAGAACAGAGACAGAGCCCCGGTGTTGGTAGGGCTGCCTAGGGACTGCAAACGGAAGGCGAGGGCCAGCATCTGCCTTGGTTCCTGGCTATCTCAGTGCCAAGCCCCATGTGGAGTTTGGCCAATTCGGAGCTTTCCCCTGATGAGGATAATGGTTATATCGCTGCTAGGTCAGAGCCGAGACACCGTGCCACGGTGTTGATGGGGTTGAGAAGTAGCTGCCAAGAGATCGTGAGGGCCAGCATTATCCTTGATTCCTGGCTAACTCAGTGCCAAGCCGCATGTGGTGGGTGGCCGCTGCGGATCTTTGCCCTGATGAGGGTAAGGGATATGTCGAGGGTAAGTGGGACAACAGACACAGGGCGCCGGCGTTGGTGGGGTTGCCAAGGGAGGGTGAGGGCCAGCATCAAACTTGATTCCTGACTACCTTATTGCCAATCTCCACGTGGAGTGTGGCCGCTTCGTAGCTTGGCCCTGGTGAGGGTCAGGGCTAGGTTGAGGTTAGGAGGGAAAACAGGCACAGAGCCCCGGATTTGGTGCGGCTGAGACGAGGCTGCCAAGAGATCGTGAGGGCCAGCATCAGCCTTGGTTCCTGGCTACTAGATTGCGTGAGCCCCAAGTTTGATGGTGGCCTCTTCGGTGCTTGGCTCTGATGAGAGTAAGGGATATGACGAGGCTAAGTGGGAGAACAGACACAGAGCCCCGGTATTGGTGCGGCTGAGAAAGGGCTGCCAAGAGATCGTGAGGGCCAGCATCAACCTTGATTCCTGGCGACTTCAGTACCTAAGCCCCACGTGGAGAATGGTCGCTTCGGAGCTTGGCTCCGAGGAGGGTAAGGGATAGGTCGCTGTTAGGTGCGAGCAGAGACACAGAGCCCCGGTGTTGGTGCGGCTGAGACGGGGCTGCCAAGAGATCGTGAGGGCCAGCATCAGCCTTGGTTCCTGGCTACTTCAGTGCCTGAGCCCCATGTTGAGGGTGGCCTCTTCGGAGCTTGGTTCCGATGAGGCTAAGGGATATGTCGAGAATCAGTGGGAAAACAGAGACAGAGCCCCGGTGTTGGTGAGGCTGCCAAGGAAGGTGAGGGCCAGCATCATCCGCGAGTCCTGGCTACTTCAGTGCCTAGACCCATGTGGTCGGTGGCGACTTCGTAGCTTGGCCCTGATGAGGGTCAGGACTAGGTTGAGGTTAGGAGGGAGAGCAGACACAGAGCCCCGGCATTGGTGCGACTGAGAAGGGGCTGCGCAGTGATCGTGAATGCCAGTATCAACCTTGATTTTTGGCTACCTCAGAGCCTAAGCCGCACGTGCAGAGTGGTCGCTTCGGAGCTTGGCTCCGAGGAGGGTCAGGGATAGGTTGAAGTTAGGTGGGAGAAGAGGCACCGAGCCCTGGTGTTTGTGGGGCTGCCTAGGGACTGCAAACGGAAGGCGAGGGCCAGCATCAGCCTTGATTCCTGGCTATCTCAGTGCCAAGCCCCATGTGGCGGGTGGCCGCTTCGGAGCCTTGCCCCGATGAGGGTAAGGGATATGTCGAGGATAAGTGGGAGAACAGAGACAGAGCGCCGGCGCTGGTGGGGTTGCCAAGGGAAGGTGAGGGCCAGCATCAACCTTGATGCCTGACTACCTTAGTGCCAATCTCCACGTGGAGGGTAGCTGCTTCGGAGCTTGGCCCTGATGAGGGTCTGGGCTAGGTTGAGGTTAGGAGGGAGAACAGAGACAGAGCCCCGGTGTTGGTAGGGTGCCTAGGGACTGCAAACGGAAGGCGAGGGCCAGCATCTGCCTTGGTTCCTGGCTATCTCAGTGCCAAGCCCCATGTGGAGTTTGGCCGATTCGGAGCTTTCCCCTGATGAGGATAATGGTTATATCGCTGCTAGGTCAGAGCCGAGACACCGTGCCACGGTGTTGATGGGGTTGAGAAGTAGCTGCCAAGAGATCGTGAGGGCCAGCATTATCCTTGATTCCTGGCTAACTCAGTGCCAAGCCGCATGTGGTGGGTGGCCGCTGCGGAGCTTTGCCCAGATGAGGGTAAGGGATATGTCGAGGATAAGTGGGAGAACAGAGACAGAGCCTCGGTGTTGGTGGGGCTACCAAGGAAAGGTGAGGGCCAGCATCAACCTTGATTTCTGGCTACCTTAGTGCCAAGCTTCACGTGGAGGGTGGACGCTTCAGAGCTTGGCCCTGATGAGGGTCTGGGCTAGGTTGAAGTTAGGAAGGAGAACAGACACAGAGCCCCGGTGGTTGTGGGGCTGCCTAGGGACTGCAAATGGAAGGTGAGGGCCAGCATCAGCCTTGATTCCTGGCTATCTCAGTGCCAAGCCCCATGTGGAGTTTGGCCTCTGCGGATCTTTGCCCTGATGAGGATAAGGGATATGTCGAGGGTAAGTGGGACAACAGACACAGGGCGCCGGCGTTGGTGGGGTTGCCAAGGGAGGGTGAGGGCCAGCATCAAACTTGATTCCTGACTACCTTATTGCCAATCTCCACGTGGAGTGTGGCCGCTTCGTAGCTTGGCCCTGGTGAGGGTCAGGGCTAGGTTGAGGTTAGGAGGGAAAACAGGCACAGAGCCCCGGATTTGGTGCGGCTGAGACGAGGCTGCCAAGAGATCGTGAGGGCCAGCATCAGCCTTGGTTCCTGGCTACTAGATTGCGTGAGCCCCAAGTTTGATGGTGGCCTCTTCGGTGCTTGGCTCTGATGAGAGTAAGGGATATGACGAGGCTAAGTGGGAGAACAGACACAGAGCCCCGGTATTGGTGCGGCTGAGAAAGGGCTGCCAAGAGATCGTGAGGGCCAGCATCAACCTTGATTCCTGGCTACTTCAGTACCTAAGCCCCACGTGGAGAATGGTCGCTTCGGAGCTTGGCTCCGAGGAGGGTAAGGGATAGGTCGCTGTTAGGTGCGAGCAGAGACACAGAGCCCCGGTGTTGGTGCGGCTGAGACGGGGCTGCCAAGAGATCGTGAGGGCCAGCATCAGCCTTGGTTCCTGGCTACTTCAGTGCCTGAGCCCCATGTTGAGGGTGGCCTCTTCGGAGCTTGGTTCCGATGAGGCTAAGGGATATGTCGAGAATCAGTGGGAAAACAGAGACAGAGCCCCGGTGTTGGTGAGGCTGCCAAGGAAGGTGAGGGCCAGCATCATCCGCGAGTCCTGGCTACTTCAGTGCCTAGACCCATGTGGTCGGTGGCGACTTCGTAGCTTGGCCCTGATGAGGGTCAGGACTAGGTTGAGGTTAGGAGGGAGAGCAGACACAGAGCCCCGGCATTGGTGCGACTGAGAAGGGGCTGCGCAGTGATCGTGAATGCCAGTATCAACCTTGATTTTTGGCTACCTCAGAGCCTAAGCCGCACGTGCAGAGTGGTCGCTTCGGAGCTTGGCTCCGAGGAGGGTCAGGGATAGGTTGAAGTTAGGTGGGAGAAGAGGCACCGAGCCCTGGTGTTTGTGGGGCTGCCTAGGGACTGCAAACGGAAGGCGAGGGCCAGCATCAGCCTTGATTCCTGGCTATCTCAGTGCCAAGCCCCATGTGGCGGGTGGCCGCTTCGGAGCCTTGCCCCGATGAGGGTAAGGGATATGTCGAGGATAAGTGGGAGAACAGAGACAGAGCGCCGGCGCTGGTGGGGTTGCCAAGGGAAGGTGAGGGCCAGCATCAACCTTGATGCCTGACTACCTTAGTGCCAATCTCCACGTGGAGGGTAGCCGCTTTGGAGCTTGGCCCTGATGAGGGTCTGGGCTAGGTTGAGGTTAGGAGGGAGAACAGAGACAGAGCCCCGGTGTTGGTAGGGCTGCCTAGGGACTGCAAACGGAAGGCGAGGGCCAGCATCTGCCTTGGTTCCTGGCTATCTCAGTGCCAAGCCCCATGTGGAGTTTGGCCAATTCGGAGCTTTCCCCTGATGAGGATAATGGTTATATCGCTGCTAGGTCAGAGCCGAGACACCGTGCCACGGTGTTGATGGGGTTGAGAAGTAGCTGCCAAGAGATCGTGAGGGCCAGCATTATCCTTGATTCCTGGCTAACTCAGTGCCAAGCCGCATGTGGTGGGTGGCCGCTGCGGATCTTTGCCCTGATGAGGGTAAGGGATATGTCGAGGGTAAGTGGGACAACAGACACAGGGCGCCGGCGTTGGTGGGGTTGCCAAGGGAGGGTGAGGGCCAGCATCAAACTTGATTCCTGACTACCTTATTGCCAATCTCCACGTGGAGTGTGGCCGCTTCGTAGCTTGGCCCTGGTGAGGGTCAGGGCTAGGTTGAGGTTAGGAGGGAAAACAGGCACAGAGCCCCGGATTTGGTGCGGCTGAGACGAGGCTGCCAAGAGATCGTGAGGGCCAGCATCAGCCTTGGTTCCTGGCTACTAGATTGCGTGAGCCCCAAGTTTGATGGTGGCCTCTTCGGTGCTTGGCTCTGATGAGAGTAAGGGATATGACGAGGCTAAGTGGGAGAACAGACACAGAGCCCCGGTATTGGTGCGGCTGAGAAAGGGCTGCCAAGAGATCGTGAGGGCCAGCATCAACCTTGATTCCTGGCGACTTCAGTACCTAAGCCCCACGTGGAGAATGGTCGCTTCGGAGCTTGGCTCCGAGGAGGGTAAGGGATAGGTCGCTGTTAGGTGCGAGCAGAGACACAGAGCCCCGGTGTTGGTGCGGCTGAGACGGGGCTGCCAAGAGATCGTGAGGGCCAGCATCAGCCTTGGTTCCTGGCTACTTCAGTGCCTGAGCCCCATGTTGAGGGTGGCCTCTTCGGAGCTTGGTTCCGATGAGGCTAAGGGATATGTCGAGAATCAGTGGGAAAACAGAGACAGAGCCCCGGTGTTGGTGAGGCTGCCAAGGAAGGTGAGGGCCAGCATCATCCGCGAGTCCTGGCTACTTCAGTGCCTAGACCCATGTGGTCGGTGGCGACTTCGTAGCTTGGCCCTGATGAGGGTCAGGACTAGGTTGAGGTTAGGAGGGAGAGCAGACACAGAGCCCCGGCATTGGTGCGACTGAGAAGGGGCTGCGCAGTGATCGTGAATGCCAGTATCAACCTTGATTTTTGGCTACCTCAGAGCCTAAGCCGCACGTGCAGAGTGGTCGCTTCGGAGCTTGGCTCCGAGGAGGGTCAGGGATAGGTTGAAGTTAGGTGGGAGAAGAGGCACCGAGCCCTGGTGTTTGTGGGGCTGCCTAGGGACTGCAAACGGAAGGCGAGGGCCAGCATCAGCCTTGATTCCTGGCTATCTCAGTGCCAAGCCCCATGTGGCGGGTGGCCGCTTCGGAGCCTTGCCCCGATGAGGGTAAGGGATATGTCGAGGATAAGTGGGAGAACAGAGACAGAGCGCCGGCGCTGGTGGGGTTGCCAAGGGAAGGTGAGGGCCAGCATCAACCTTGATGCCTGACTACCTTAGTGCCAATCTCCACGTGGAGGGTAGCTGCTTCGGAGCTTGGCCCTGATGAGGGTCTGGGCTAGGTTGAGGTTAGGAGGGAGAACAGAGACAGAGCCCCGGTGTTGGTAGGGTGCCTAGGGACTGCAAACGGAAGGCGAGGGCCAGCATCTGCCTTGGTTCCTGGCTATCTCAGTGCCAAGCCCCATGTGGAGTTTGGCCGATTCGGAGCTTTCCCCTGATGAGGATAATGGTTATATCGCTGCTAGGTCAGAGCCGAGACACCGTGCCACGGTGTTGATGGGGTTGAGAAGTAGCTGCCAAGAGATCGTGAGGGCCAGCATTATCCTTGATTCCTGGCTAACTCAGTGCCAAGCCGCATGTGGTGGGTGGCCGCTGCGGAGCTTTGCCCAGATGAGGGTAAGGGATATGTCGAGGATAAGTGGGAGAACAGAGACAGAGCCTCGGTGTTGGTGGGGCTACCAAGGAAAGGTGAGGGCCAGCATCAACCTTGATTTCTGGCTACCTTAGTGCCAAGCTTCACGTGGAGGGTGGACGCTTCAGAGCTTGGCCCTGATGAGGGTCTGGGCTAGGTTGAAGTTAGGAAGGAGAACAGACACAGAGCCCCGGTGGTTGTGGGGCTGCCTAGGGACTGCAAATGGAAGGTGAGGGCCAGCATCAGCCTTGATTCCTGGCTATCTCAGTGCCAAGCCCCATGTGGAGTTTGGCCTCTGCGGATCTTTGCCCTGATGAGGGTAAGGGATATGTCGAGGGTAAGTGGGACAACAGACACAGGGCGCCGGCGTTGGTGGGGTTGCCAAGGGAGGGTGAGGGCCAGCATCAAACTTGATTCCTGACTACCTTATTGCCAATCTCCACGTGGAGTGTGGCCGCTTCGTAGCTTGGCCCTGGTGAGGGTCAGGGCTAGGTTGAGGTTAGGAGGGAAAACAGGCACAGAGCCCCGGATTTGGTGCGGCTGAGACGAGGCTGCCAAGAGATCGTGAGGGCCAGCATCAGCCTTGGTTCCTGGCTACTAGATTGCGTGAGCCCCAAGTTTGATGGTGGCCTCTTCGGTGCTTGGCTCTGATGAGAGTAAGGGATATGACGAGGCTAAGTGGGAGAACAGACACAGAGCCCCGGTATTGGTGCGGCTGAGAAAGGGCTGCCAAGAGATCGTGAGGGCCAGCATCAACCTTGATTCCTGGCGACTTCAGTACCTAAGCCCCACGTGGAGAATGGTCGCTTCGGAGCTTGGCTCCGAGGAGGGTAAGGGATAGGTCGCTGTTAGGTGCGAGCAGAGACACAGAGCCCCGGTGTTGGTGCGGCTGAGACGGGGCTGCCAAGAGATCGTGAGGGCCAGCATCAGCCTTGGTTCCTGGCTACTTCAGTGCCTGAGCCCCATGTTGAGGGTGGCCTCTTCGGAGCTTGGTTCCGATGAGGCTAAGGGATATGTCGAGAATCAGTGGGAAAACAGAGACAGAGCCCCGGTGTTGGTGAGGCTGCCAAGGAAGGTGAGGGCCAGCATCATCCGCGAGTCCTGGCTACTTCAGTGCCTAGACCCATGTGGTCGGTGGCGACTTCGTAGCTTGGCCCTGATGAGGGTCAGGACTAGGTTGAGGTTAGGAGGGAGAGCAGACACAGAGCCCCGGCATTGGTGCGACTGAGAAGGGGCTGCGCAGTGATCGTGAATGCCAGTATCAACCTTGATTTTTGGCTACCTCAGAGCCTAAGCCGCACGTGCAGAGTGGTCGCTTCGGAGCTTGGCTCCGAGGAGGGTCAGGGATAGGTTGAAGTTAGGTGGGAGAAGAGGCACCGAGCCCTGGTGTTTGTGGGGCTGCCTAGGGACTGCAAACGGAAGGCGAGGGCCAGCATCAGCCTTGATTCCTGGCTATCTCAGTGCCAAGCCCCATGTGGCGGGTGGCCGCTTCGGAGCCTTGCCCCGATGAGGGTAAGGGATATGTCGAGGATAAGTGGGAGAACAGAGACAGAGCGCCGGCGCTGGTGGGGTTGCCAAGGGAAGGTGAGGGCCAGCATCAACCTTGATGCCTGACTACCTTAGTGCCAATCTCCACGTGGAGGGTAGCTGCTTCGGAGCTTGGCCCTGATGAGGGTCTGGGCTAGGTTGAGGTTAGGAGGGAGAACAGAGACAGAGCCCCGGTGTTGGTAGGGTGCCTAGGGACTGCAAACGGAAGGCGAGGGCCAGCATCTGCCTTGGTTCCTGGCTATCTCAGTGCCAAGCCCCATGTGGAGTTTGGCCGATTCGGAGCTTTCCCCTGATGAGGATAATGGTTATATCGCTGCTAGGTCAGAGCCGAGACACCGTGCCACGGTGTTGATGGGGTTGAGAAGTAGCTGCCAAGAGATCGTGAGGGCCAGCATTATCCTTGATTCCTGGCTAACTCAGTGCCAAGCCGCATGTGGTGGGTGGCCGCTGCGGAGCTTTGCCCAGATGAGGGTAAGGGATATGTCGAGGATAAGTGGGAGAACAGAGACAGAGCCTCGGTGTTGGTGGGGCTACCAAGGAAAGGTGAGGGCCAGCATCAACCTTGATTTCTGGCTACCTTAGTGCCAAGCTTCACGTGGAGGGTGGACGCTTCAGAGCTTGGCCCTGATGAGGGTCTGGGCTAGGTTGAAGTTAGGAAGGAGAACAGACACAGAGCCCCGGTGGTTGTGGGGCTGCCTAGGGACTGCAAATGGAAGGTGAGGGCCAGCATCAGCCTTGATTCCTGGCTATCTCAGTGCCAAGCCCCATGTGGAGTTTGGCCTCTGCGGATCTTTGCCCTGATGAGGGTAAGGGATATGTCGAGGGTAAGTGGGACAACAGACACAGGGCGCCGGCGTTGGTGGGGTTGCCAAGGGAGGGTGAGGGCCAGCATCAAACTTGATTCCTGACTACCTTATTGCCAATCTCCACGTGGAGTGTGGCCGCTTCGTAGCTTGGCCCTGGTGAGGGTCAGGGCTAGGTTGAGGTTAGGAGGGAAAACAGGCACAGAGCCCCGGATTTGGTGCGGCTGAGACGAGGCTGCCAAGAGATCGTGAGGGCCAGCATCAGCCTTGGTTCCTGGCTACTAGATTGCGTGAGCCCCAAGTTTGATGGTGGCCTCTTCGGTGCTTGGCTCTGATGAGAGTAAGGGATATGACGAGGCTAAGTGGGAGAACAGACACAGAGCCCCGGTATTGGTGCGGCTGAGAAAGGGCTGCCAAGAGATCGTGAGGGCCAGCATCAACCTTGATTCCTGGCGACTTCAGTACCTAAGCCCCACGTGGAGAATGGTCGCTTCGGAGCTTGGCTCCGAGGAGGGTAAGGGATAGGTCGCTGTTAGGTGCGAGCAGAGACACAGAGCCCCGGTGTTGGTGCGGCTGAGACGGGGCTGCCAAGAGATCGTGAGGGCCAGCATCAGCCTTGGTTCCTGGCTACTTCAGTGCCTGAGCCCCATGTTGAGGGTGGCCTCTTCGGAGCTTGGTTCCGATGAGGCTAAGGGATATGTCGAGAATCAGTGGGAAAACAGAGACAGAGCCCCGGTGTTGGTGAGGCTGCCAAGGAAGGTGAGGGCCAGCATCATCCGCGAGTCCTGGCTAGTTCAGTGCCTAGACCCATGTGGTCGGTGGCGACTTCGTAGCTTGGCCCTGATGAGGGTCAGGACTAGGTTGAGGTTAGGAGGGAGAGCAGACACAGAGCCCCGGCATTGGTGCGACTGAGAAGGGGCTGCGCAGTGATCGTGAATGCCAGTATCAACCTTGATTTTTGGCTACCTCAGAGCCTAAGCCGCACGTGCAGAGTGGTCGCTTCGGAGCTTGGCTCCGAGGAGGGTCAGGGATAGGTTGAAGTTAGGTGGGAGAAGAGGCACCGAGCCCTGGTGTTTGTGGGGCTGCCTAGGGACTGCAAACGGAAGGCGAGGGCCAGCATCAGCCTTGATTCCTGGCTATCTCAGTGCCAAGCCCCATGTGGCGGGTGGCCGCTTCGGAGCCTTGCCCCGATGAGGGTAAGGGATATGTCGAGGATAAGTGGGAGAACAGAGACAGAGCGCCGGCGCTGGTGGGGTTGCCAAGGGAAGGTGAGGGCCAGCATCAACCTTGATGCCTGACTACCTTAGTGCCAATCTCCACGTGGAGGGTAGCTGCTTCGGAGCTTGGCCCTGATGAGGGTCTGGGCTAGGTTGAGGTTAGGAGGGAGAACAGAGACAGAGCCCCGGTGTTGGTAGGGTGCCTAGGGACTGCAAACGGAAGGCGAGGGCCAGCATCTGCCTTGGTTCCTGGCTATCTCAGTGCCAAGCCCCATGTGGAGTTTGGCCGATTCGGAGCTTTCCCCTGATGAGGATAATGGTTATATCGCTGCTAGGTCAGAGCCGAGACACCGTGCCACGGTGTTGATGGGGTTGAGAAGTAGCTGCCAAGAGATCGTGAGGGCCAGCATTATCCTTGATTCCTGGCTAACTCAGTGCCAAGCCGCATGTGGTGGGTGGCCGCTGCGGAGCTTTGCCCAGATGAGGGTAAGGGATATGTCGAGGATAAGTGGGAGAACAGAGACAGAGCCTCGGTGTTGGTGGGGCTACCAAGGAAAGGTGAGGGCCAGCATCAACCTTGATTTCTGGCTACCTTAGTGCCAAGCTTCACGTGGAGGGTGGACGCTTCAGAGCTTGGCCCTGATGAGGGTCTGGGCTAGGTTGAAGTTAGGAAGGAGAACAGACACAGAGCCCCGGTGGTTGTGGGGCTGCCTAGGGACTGCAAATGGAAGGTGAGGGCCAGCATCAGCCTTGATTCCTGGCTATCTCAGTGCCAAGCCCCATGTGGAGTTTGGCCTCTGCGGATCTTTGCCCTGATGAGGATAAGGGATATGTCGAGGGTAAGTGGGACAACAGACACAGGGCGCCGGCGTTGGTGGGGTTGCCAAGGGAGGGTGAGGGCCAGCATCAAACTTGATTCCTGACTACCTTATTGCCAATCTCCACGTGGAGTGTGGCCGCTTCGTAGCTTGGCCCTGGTGAGGGTCAGGGCTAGGTTGAGGTTAGGAGGGAAAACAGGCACAGAGCCCCGGATTTGGTGCGGCTGAGACGAGGCTGCCAAGAGATCGTGAGGGCCAGCATCAGCCTTGGTTCCTGGCTACTAGATTGCGTGAGCCCCAAGTTTGATGGTGGCCTCTTCGGTGCTTGGCTCTGATGAGAGTAAGGGATATGACGAGGCTAAGTGGGAGAACAGACACAGAGCCCCGGTATTGGTGCGGCTGAGAAAGGGCTGCCAAGAGATCGTGAGGGCCAGCATCAACCTTGATTCCTGGCGACTTCAGTACCTAAGCCCCACGTGGAGAATGGTCGCTTCGGAGCTTGGCTCCGAGGAGGGTAAGGGATAGGTCGCTGTTAGGTGCGAGCAGAGACACAGAGCCCCGGTGTTGGTGCGGCTGAGACGGGGCTGCCAAGAGATCGTGAGGGCCAGCATCAGCCTTGGTTCCTGGCTACTTCAGTGCCTGAGCCCCATGTTGAGGGTGGCCTCTTCGGAGCTTGGTTCCGATGAGGCTAAGGGATATGTCGAGAATCAGTGGGAAAACAGAGACAGAGCCCCGGTGTTGGTGAGGCTGCCAAGGAAGGTGAGGGCCAGCATCATCCGCGAGTCCTGGCTAGTTCAGTGCCTAGACCCATGTGGTCGGTGGCGACTTCGTAGCTTGGCCCTGATGAGGGTCAGGACTAGGTTGAGGTTAGGAGGGAGAGCAGACACAGAGCCCCGGCATTGGTGCGACTGAGAAGGGGCTGCGCAGTGATCGTGAATGCCAGTATCAACCTTGATTTTTGGCTACCTCAGAGCCTAAGCCGCACGTGCAGAGTGGTCGCTTCGGAGCTTGGCTCCGAGGAGGGTCAGGGATAGGTTGAAGTTAGGTGGGAGAAGAGGCACCGAGCCCTGGTGTTTGTGGGGCTGCCTAGGGACTGCAAACGGAAGGCGAGGGCCAGCATCAGCCTTGATTCCTGGCTATCTCAGTGCCAAGCCCCATGTGGCGGGTGGCCGCTTCGGAGCCTTGCCCCGATGAGGGTAAGGGATATGTCGAGGATAAGTGGGAGAACAGAGACAGAGCGCCGGCGCTGGTGGGGTTGCCAAGGGAAGGTGAGGGCCAGCATCAACCTTGATGCCTGACTACCTTAGTGCCAATCTCCACGTGGAGGGTAGCCGCTTTGGAGCTTGGCCCTGATGAGGGTCTGGGCTAGGTTGAGGTTAGGAGGGAGAACAGAGACAGAGCCCCGGTGTTGGTAGGGCTGCCTAGGGACTGCAAACGGAAGGCGAGGGCCAGCATCTGCCTTGGTTCCTGGCTATCTCAGTGCCAAGCCCCATGTGGAGTTTGGCCAATTCGGAGCTTTCCCCTGATGAGGATAATGGTTATATCGCTGCTAGGTCAGAGCCGAGACACCGTGCCACGGTGTTGATGGGGTTGAGAAGTAGCTGCCAAGAGATCGTGAGGGCCAGCATTATCCTTGATTCCTGGCTAACTCAGTGCCAAGCCGCATGTGGTGGGTGGCCGCTGCGGATCTTTGCCCTGATGAGGGTAAGGGATATGTCGAGGGTAAGTGGGACAACAGACACAGGGCGCCGGCGTTGGTGGGGTTGCCAAGGGAGGGTGAGGGCCAGCATCAAACTTGATTCCTGACTACCTTATTGCCAATCTCCACGTGGAGTGTGGCCGCTTCGTAGCTTGGCCCTGGTGAGGGTCAGGGCTAGGTTGAGGTTAGGAGGGAAAACAGGCACAGAGCCCCGGATTTGGTGCGGCTGAGACGAGGCTGCCAAGAGATCGTGAGGGCCAGCATCAGCCTTGGTTCCTGGCTACTAGATTGCGTGAGCCCCAAGTTTGATGGTGGCCTCTTCGGTGCTTGGCTCTGATGAGAGTAAGGGATATGACGAGGCTAAGTGGGAGAACAGACACAGAGCCCCGGTATTGGTGCGGCTGAGAAAGGGCTGCCAAGAGATCGTGAGGGCCAGCATCAACCTTGATTCCTGGCGACTTCAGTACCTAAGCCCCACGTGGAGAATGGTCGCTTCGGAGCTTGGCTCCGAGGAGGGTAAGGGATAGGTCGCTGTTAGGTGCGAGCAGAGACTCAGAGCCCCGGTGTTGGTGCGGCTGAGACGGGGCTGCCAAGAGATCGTGAGGGCCAGCATCAGCCTTGGTTCCTGGCTACTTCAGGGCCTGAGCCCCATGTTGAGGGTGGCCTCTTCGGAGCTTGGTTCCGATGAGGCTAAGGGATATGTCGAGAATCAGTGGGAAAACAGAGACAGAGCCCCGGTGTTGGTGAGGCTGCCAAGGAAGGTGAGGGCCAGCATCATCCGCGAGTCCTGGCTACTTCAGTGCCTAGACCCATGTGGTCGGTGGCGACTTCGTAGCTTGGCCCTGATGAGGGTCAGGACTAGGTTGAGGTTAGGAGGGAGAGCAGACACAGAGCCCCGGCATTGGTGCGACTGAGAAGGGGCTGCGCAGTGATCGTGAATGCCAGTATCAACCTTGATTTTTGGCTACCTCAGAGCCTAAGCCGCACGTGCAGAGTGGTCGCTTCGGAGCTTGGCTCCGAGGAGGGTCAGGGATAGGTTGAAGTTAGGTGGGAGAAGAGGCACCGAGCCCTGGTGTTTGTGGGGCTGCCTAGGGACTGCAAACGGAAGGCGAGGGCCAGCATCAGCCTTGATTCCTGGCTATCTCAGTGCCAAGCCCCATGTGGCGGGTGGCCGCTTCGGAGCCTTGCCCCGATGAGGGTAAGGGATATGTCGAGGATAAGTGGGAGAACAGAGACAGAGCGCCGGCGCTGGTGGGGTTGCCAAGGGAAGGTGAGGGCCAGCATCAACCTTGATGCCTGACTACCTTAGTGCCAATCTCCACGTGGAGGGTAGCCGCTTTGGAGCTTGGCCCTGATGAGGGTCTGGGCTAGGTTGAGGTTAGGAGGGAGAACAGAGACAGAGCCCCGGTGTTGGTAGGGCTGCCTAGGGACTGCAAACGGAAGGCGAGGGCCAGCATCTGCCTTGGTTCCTGGCTATCTCAGTGCCAAGCCCCATGTGGAGTTTGGCCAATTCGGAGCTTTCCCCTGATGAGGATAATGGTTATATCGCTGCTAGGTCAGAGCCGAGACACCGTGCCACGGTGTTGATGGGGTTGAGAAGTAGCTGCCAAGAGATCGTGAGGGCCAGCATTATCCTTGATTCCTGGCTAACTCAGTGCCAAGCCGCATGTGGTGGGTGGCCGCTGCGGATCTTTGCCCTGATGAGGGTAAGGGATATGTCGAGGGTAAGTGGGACAACAGACACAGGGCGCCGGCGTTGGTGGGGTTGCCAAGGGAGGGTGAGGGCCAGCATCAAACTTGATTCCTGACTACCTTATTGCCAATCTCCACGTGGAGTGTGGCCGCTTCGTAGCTTGGCCCTGGTGAGGGTCAGGGCTAGGTTGAGGTTAGGAGGGAAAACAGGCACAGAGCCCCGGATTTGGTGCGGCTGAGACGAGGCTGCCAAGAGATCGTGAGGGCCAGCATCAGCCTTGGTTCCTGGCTACTAGATTGCGTGAGCCCCAAGTTTGATGGTGGCCTCTTCGGTGCTTGGCTCTGATGAGAGTAAGGGATATGACGAGGCTAAGTGGGAGAACAGACACAGAGCCCCGGTATTGGTGCGGCTGAGAAAGGGCTGCCAAGAGATCGTGAGGGCCAGCATCAACCTTGATTCCTGGCGACTTCAGTACCTAAGCCCCACGTGGAGAATGGTCGCTTCGGAGCTTGGCTCCGAGGAGGGTAAGGGATAGGTCGCTGTTAGGTGCGAGCAGAGACACAGAGCCCCGGTGTTGGTGCGGCTGAGACGGGGCTGCCAAGAGATCGTGAGGGCCATCATCAGCCTTGGTTCCTGGCTACTTCAGTACCTGAGCCCCATGTTGAGGGTGGCCTCTTCGGAGCTTGGTTCCGATGAGGCTAAGGGATATGTCGAGAATCAGTGGGAAAACAGAGACAGAGCCCCGGTGTTGGTGAGGCTGCCAAGGAAGGTGAGGGCCAGCATCATCCGCGAGTCCTGGCTACTTCAGTGCCTAGACCCATGTGGTCGGTGGCGACTTCGTAGCTTGGCCCTGATGAGGGTCAGGACTAGGTTGAGGTTAGGAGGGAGAGCAGACACAGAGCCCCGGCATTGGTGCGACTGAGAAGGGGCTGCGCAGTGATCGTGAATGCCAGTATCAACCTTGATTTTTGGCTACCTCAGAGCCTAAGCCGCACGTGCAGAGTGGTCGCTTCGGAGCTTGGCTCCGAGGAGGGTCAGGGATAGGTTGAAGTTAGGTGGGAGAAGAGGCACCGAGCCCTGGTGTTTGTGGGGCTGCCTAGGGACTGCAAACGGAAGGCGAGGGCCAGCATCAGCCTTGATTCCTGGCTATCTCAGTGCCAAGCCCCATGTGGCGGGTGGCCGCTTCGGAGCCTTGCCCCGATGAGGGTAAGGGATATGTCGAGGATAAGTGGGAGAACAGAGACAGAGCGCCGGCGCTGGTGGGGTTGCCAAGGGAAGGTGAGGGCCAGCATCAACCTTGATGCCTGACTACCTTAGTGCCAATCTCCACGTGGAGGGTAGCTGCTTCGGAGCTTGGCCCTGATGAGGGTCTGGGCTAGGTTGAGGTTAGGAGGGAGAACAGAGACAGAGCCCCGGTGTTGGTAGGGCTGCCTAGGGACTGCAAACGGAAGGCGAGGGCCAGCATCCGCCTTGGTTCCTGGCTATCTCAGTGCCAAGCCCCATGTGGAGTTTGGCCGATTCGGAGCTTTCCCCTGATGAGGATAATGGTTATATCGCTGCTAGGTCTGAGCCGAGACACCGTGCCACGGTGTTGATGGGGTTGAGAAGTAGCTGCCAAGAGATCGTGAGGGCCAGCATTATCCTTGATTCCTGGCTAACTCAGTGCCAAGCCGCATGTGGTGGGTGGCCGCTGCGGAGCTTTGCCCCGCTGAGGGTAAGGGATATGTCGAGGATAAGTGGGAGAACAGAGACAGAGCCTCGGTGTTGGTGGGGCTACCAAGGAAAGGTGAGGGCCAGCATCAACCTTGATTTCTGGCTACCTTAGTGCCAAGCTTCACGTGGAGGGTGGACGCTTCAGAGCTTGGCCCTGATGAGGGTCTGGGCTAGGTTGAAGTTAGGAAGGAGAACAGACACAGAGCCCCGGTGGTTGTGGGGCTGCCTAGGGACTGCAAATGGAAGGTGAGGGCCAGCATCAGCCTTGATTCCTGGCTATCTCAGTGCCAAGCCCCATGTGGAGTTTGGCCTCTGCGGATCTTTGCCCTGATGAGGATAAGGGATATGTCGAGGGTAAGTGGGACAACAGACACAGGGCGCCGGCGTTGGTGGGGTTGCCAAGGGAGGGTGAGGGCCAGCATCAACCTTGATTCCTGACTACCTTATTGCCAATCTCCACGTGGAGTGTGGCCGCTTCGTAGCTTGGCCCTGGTGAGGGTCAGGGCTAGGTTGAGGTTAGGAGGGAAAACAGGCACAGAGCCCCGGATTTGGTGCGGCTGAGACGAGGCTGCCAAGAGATCGTGAGGGCCAGCATCAGCCTTGGTTCCTGGCTACTTCAGTGCCTGAACCCCAGGTTGAGCTTGGCCTCTTCTTTAATTGGCTCCGCTGAGGGTAAGGGATATGTCGAGGATAAGTGGGAGAAGAGAGACAGAGCCCCGGTTTTGGTGGGGCTGCCAAGGGAAGGTGACGGCCAGCATCATCCCCGACTGCTGGCTATTCAATGCCAAACCCTATGTGAAGGGTGGCCGCTTAGGAAGTTTTGGTCTGATGAGGGTCAGGGCTAGGTTGACGTTAGGAGGGAGAGCAGACACACAGCCCCGGCATTAGTGCGACTGAGAAGGGGCTGCGCAGTGATCGTGAGTGCCAGTATCATCCTTGATTTTTGGCTACCGCAGAGCCTTAGCCCCACGTGCAGAATGGTCGCTTCGGAGCTTGGCTCCGATGAGGGCCAGGGATAGGTCGCTGTTAGGTGCGAGCAGAGACACAGAGCCACGGTGTTGGTGGGGCTGAGACGGGGCTGCCAGGAGATCGTGAGGGCCAGCATCAGCCTTGATTCCTGGCTATCTCAGTGCCAAGCCCCATGTGGAGTTTGGCCGCTGCGGATCTTTGCCCTGATGAGGGTAAGGGATATGTCGAGGCTAAGTGGGAGAACAGACACAGAGCCCCGGTATTGGTGGGGCTGAGAAGGGGCTGCCAAGAGATCGTGAGGGCCAGCATCAACCTTGATTCCTGGCTACTTCAGTACCTAAGCCCCACGTGGAGAATGGTCGCTTCGGAGCTTGGCTCCGAGGAGGGTAAGGGATAGGTCGCTGTTAGGTGCGAGCAGAGACACAGAGCCACGGTGTTGGTGCGGCTGAGACGAGGCTGCCAAGAGATCGTGAGGGCCAGCATCAGCCTTGGTTCCTGGCTACTTCAGTGCCTGAGCCCCACGTTGAGGCTTGCCTCTTCTTAGCTTGGCTTCGCTGAGGGTAAGGGATATGTCGAGGATAAGTGGGAGAAGAGAGACAGAGCCCCGGTTTTGGTGGGGCTACCAAGGGAAGGTGAGGGCCAGCATCATCCACGACTCCTGGCTATGCAGTGCTAAGCCCTATGTGGAGGGTGGCCGCTTAGGAAATTTTGCTCTGATGAGGGTCAGGGCTAGGTTGAGGTTAGGTGGGAGAACAGAGACAGAGCCCCGGTGTTGGTGCGACTGAGAAGGGGCTGCGCAGTGATCGTGAATGCCAGTATCAACCTTGATTCTTGGCTACCTCAGTGCCTAAGCCCCACATGAACAGTGGTCGATTCGGAGCTTGGCTCCGATGAGGGTAAGCGGTAAGTTGATATTAGGTGCGAGCAGAGACACTGAGCCCCGTCATTGGTGGGGCTGCCAAAAGATAATGATGGCCAGCATCAACCTTGATTCCTCACTACCTCAGTGCCAAGCTCCACGTGGAGGGTGGCCGCTTCGGTGCTTGGCCCTGGTGAGGGTCAGGGCAAAATTGACATTAGGTGGGAGAAGAGACAGAGAGCACTGGTGTTGGTGAGGTTGCCAAGAAAGGTGAGGGCCAGCATCATCCGCGAGTCCTGGCTATTCAGTGCCAAGCCCTATGTGGAGGGTGGCCGCCTCGGCAGCTTGGCTCTGATGAGGTAAGGGATATGTCGAGGATTAGTGAGAGAACAGAGACAGAGCCTCGGTGTTGGTGGGGCTGAGAAGGTGCTGCCAAGAGACCGTGAGGGCCAGCATTAGCCTTGCTTCCTTGCTACTTCAGTGCCTGAGCCCCATGTGGAGGGTTGCATCTTCGGAGCTTGGCTCGGATGAGGGTAAGTGATAGGTCGCTGTTAGGTGCGAGCAGAGACACAGAGCCCGGTATTGATGGGGCTGAGACGGGGCTGCCAGGAGATCGTAGGTCCAGCATCAGCCTTGCTTCCTGCCTACCTCATTGCCTAAGCCCCACGTGGAGAGTGGTCCTTCGGAGCTTGGCTCCGATGAGGGTAAGTGATAGGTCGCTGTTAGGTGCGAGCAGAGACACAGAGCCCGGTATTGATGGGGCTGAGACGGGGCTGCCAGGAGATCGTAGGTCCAGCATCAGCCTTGCTTCCTGCCTACCTCATTGCCTAAGCCCCACGTGGAGAGTGGTCCCTTCGGAGCTTGGCTCCGATGAGGGTAAGAGATAGGTCCCTGTTAGGTGCAAGCAGAGACACAGAGCCCCGGTATTGGTGGGGTTGAGAAGAGCTCTTGAGGGCCAGCATCAGCCATGGTTCCTGGCTAATACAGTGCGTGAGCCCCAAGTTGAGGGTGGCCTCTTCGGAGTTTGACTTTGATGAAGGTAAGGGATATGTCGAGGCGAAGTGGGAGAACAGACAAGAGAGCCCCGGTATTGGTGGGGCTGAGACGGGGCTGCCAAGAGACCGTGAGGACCAGTACCAACCTTGATTCCTGGATACTTCAGTGCCTGAGCCCCACGTTGAGGGTGGCCTCTTCGGAGTTTGACTTTGATGAAGGTAAGGGATATGTCGAGGCGAAGTGGGAGAACAGACAAGAGAGCCCCGGTATTGGTGGGGCTGAGACGGGGCTGCCAAGAGACCGTGAGGGCCAGCATCAACCTTGATTCCTGGATACTTCAGTGCCTAGCTCCATGTGGTCGGTGGCCACTTCGGAGCTTGGCCCTGATGAGGGTCAGGGCTAGGTTGAGGTTAGGAGGGAGAACAGAGACAGAGCCCCGGTGTTGGTAGGGCTGCTAATAGAAGGTGAGGGCCAGCATCAGCCTTGGTTCCTGGCTAGCTCAGTGCCAAGCCCCATGTGGAGTGGGGCCGCTGCGGAGCTTTGCCGTGATGATGGTAAGGGATATGTTGAGGATAAGTGGGAGAACAGAGACAGAACCCCGATTTTGGTGGAGCTGAGACGGGGCTGCCAAAAGATAGTGAGGGCCAGAATCAACCGTGATTCCTGACTACCTCAGTGCCAAGCTCCACGTGGAGGGTGGCCACTTCGGAGCTTGGCCCTGGTGAGGGTCAGGGCTAGGTTGAGGTTAGGTGGGAGAACAGAGACAGAGCCCCGTTGTTGGTGGGGCTGCCAAGGTCTCTTGAGGGCCAGCATCATCCTTGAGTCCTGGCCATTTCTGTGCCTGAGCCGGATGAGGCGGATGGCCGTTTCGGAGCTTGCCTCTGATGAGGAGAAGGGATAGTTTGAGGTTCTGCGTAGATAACGAGACCCTTCTGCATTACATAACGCCACCCAACACATGGACTCCAAACGAGGAGTAGCCCCTTCCCGGACCCATCACCCCTCTCCCTTATTCTCAAACCTAAATATCAGCCTTTGCCGTACCATCTCTCGAGCCCATTTCCTAAACAGCTTCCCACCAGAGGGCGCTCCAACACAGAAAGAACCAGGTTTGAAAGCTGTTTCTTGCTCTTGCCTTTTGTGGCAGCCCTTTCCGAGGGAGCTGCTCTCGCTCTACCACCCAACCAGCAACCTTACCACAGCCCAACTGCAAAGCAGTCGATCCCCTCTTCGGGCTCCCATAAACTACGAGGCAGGACTGAAAGATGTTGGTGGCTCTCACTTTCCCTTGATAGACCCTTCTCAGCTGCCCAACACCCAGCCAGCTCCAGCACCCCAAATGTGCCATATCCACCACACCTAGCACTCCTTGCTACACATTGGTGGTGCCTGGTGCTAGGCATGTTCCGTTGCTGAGTTGTGGGGGTGTTGGGTGGTGGGCACTGCAGGGACTGGCTTCTTGTCATGTCCTGGTGCTGGGGATGCTGGGTGCTGGGCTCCGGGGCTGCTGGGCATGTCGAGGTGCTGTGCATTGGCGGTGGGTGTGCTGGGTTGTGTGCATGTGTGGGAATGAGTGCTGGGCCATGGGAGTGCTGGGCCCTGGCAGTGCTGGGTGGAGGGTATGATGGGTGCATGTGTTGGTTTAACCCCAGCCAGCAAATAAACCCCACGCAGCCACTGGCTCTCCTCCCCCCCCACCCCATGGGACTGGGGAGAGAATCGAGAAGGCACAAGTAGGAAAGCTCCCGGGTTGAGATAAAAACAGTTTAATGATTGAAATAAAACGAAGTAGAACAGTAATAATAACAATGAGAACAACAACAACAACAGACGATACAAAGCAGGCAATGCACAATACAACTGCTCACCACTGCCGACCGTGTGTGGGGAGAGCCCCCTCCCCCGCCCCCTCCCATTTTTATTCTGAGCATGATGTCACATGCTATAGAATACCCCACTGGCCAGCTGGGTCAACTACCCCGGCTGTGCTCCCCACCCCTCCACCCCCCCAAGCCCCCCCCCGCGAGCTTCCTGTGGGAGGCTGAAAAGAGAAAACAAAAGTCTCCCGGTGCAAGCACCGCCCAGCAACAGCCAAAGCATTAAGGGGGCCATCAAGGCTCCTCTCACACCAAACCCAAAAGCCAGCACACCCCCCCCCAAGCTACTGGGAAGAAAGTTAACTCTGTCCCAGCCAGAAGCAGGACAGTGCAGTGCGCTGGAGTTCTGAGTGCTGGGTCCTAGGGGTACTGTGTATGTTCGGGTGCTGGGCATATCCGCGTGTGGGTACTGGGCAGTTGGGGTGCTAGGTGGTGGTGGTACTGGATGCTGGGCATTGGGTATGCTGGTTTCTGGGCACTGGGGGTGGTGGGTGCTGAGCGCAGGATGTGCTGGGTGCTATGTGCAGATCACTGGGGATGGTGGGGGCTGGTTTGCTGCTTTCTGGTGTGTTGGGCGCTGGGCATGTTTGGGTGCTGGGCATGTCTGGGTGCTGGGCACGGGCAATGGGGGTGCTGGGTATGTCCGGTGGTGGGTATTGGGCGGTGGGAGTGCTGGGTGCTAGGTACTGGGGATGCTGGGCCCTGGCATTGCTTGGTACTATGCATAACGGAATGGAGGGTATGTCTTGGTGCTGGCCATATCCGGTGCTGGCCATATCCGGTGCTGGGCATATCCGGTGCTAGGTGTGTGCTCTGGGTTTGCTGGGTGCTGTGCTCTGGGGGTGTTGGATTCCTGGCCTGTGCATGTGCTGGGCCCTGGTTGTGCTGGGTATGTGTGGGTGCTGGGTTTTGGGCAGTATGGGTGCTGTGTGGTGGGCGCTGGGCATGTCTGGGTGCTGGGTGATGGGCACTGGAGGTCCTGGGCGATGGGGAGCAGGGAAGCTGCCTTCTAGGAATGTCTCAGTGCTGGGCATATCCAAGTGCTTGGTACTGTGCACTGGTGGTGGTGCTGGATGCTGGGCATGTCCCGGTGCTAGGCAATGGCGGTGCTGGGTGCTTGGCGCTGGGGGTGATGGTCTTTGGGTGTGCTGGGTGGTGGGGCTGCTGGGCATGTGCGGGTGTTGATTGCTGGGCCCTGGGTGTACTGGATGCTGGACACTGGGGTGGTTGGTTTCTGGACACTGGGGCTTCTGGGTTCTGTGGACTGGGGTTGCTGGGTGCTGGGCATGTCCAGGGGCTGTGTGTTGGCGGTGGGTGTGCTGGGTTGTGCGCATGTCCGGGAATGAGTGCTGGGCCATGGGGGTGCTGGGTGGAGGGTATGATGGGTGCATGTCGTGGTTTAACCCCAGCCTGCAAATAAACCCTACGCAGCCGCTGGCTCTCCTCCCCCCCCTCACCCCGTGGGATGGGGGAGAGAATCGGGAGGGCACAAGTAGGAAAACTCCCGGGTTGAGATAAAAACAGTTTAACGATTGAAATAAAACGAAGTAGAACAGTAATAATAACAATGAGAACAACAACAACAACAGACGGCACAAAGCAGGCAATGCAGAATGCAACTGCTCACCACTGCCGACCGCGTGTCATGAACTGGGGGGGGGGGGGGGGGGGGGGGGAGTCGTTCCCCGCCCCCTCCCATTTCTTATACTGAGCATGATGTCACATGCTATAGAATACCCCATTGGCCAGCTAGGTGAACTACCCCGGCTGTGCTCCCCACCCCCCCGTCCCCCCACCCCCCCCCCGGGGTTGGTGGCTGCTGGGAGCTAGAGGTGCTGGCTGTGGGCATTTCCAGTTGCTGGTCATGACCGGGTGCTGGGTCTTGTGCGTGCTGGGTGTGTCCGGTGCTGGGCATGTCCGGATGCTGTGTGCTCGGCACTTGTTCTGGGTGGTGGGCAGTGAGGGTGCTGGGCGCTGGGGATGCTGGGCAATGCGGTGCTGGGCAGTGGGGTTGCTGGGTGCTGGGCATGTCTAGGGGCTGTGTGTTGGCGGTGGGTGTGCTGGGTTGTGCGCATGTCCGGGAATGAGTGCTGGGCCCTGGGGGTGCTGGGTAGAGGCTGTGATGGGCGTATGTCGTGGTTTAACCCCAGCCTGCAAATAAACCCTACGCAGCCGCTGGCTCTCCTCCCCCCCCCACCCCGTGGGATGGGGGAGAGAATCGGGAGGGCACAAGTAGGAAAACTCCTGGGTTGAGATAAAAACAGTTTAATGATTGAAATAAAATGAAGTAGAACAGTAATAATAACAATGAGAACAACAACAACAACAGACGGCACAAAGCAGGCAATGCAGAATGCAACTGCTCACCACTGCCGACCGCGTGTCATGAACTGGGGGAAGGGGGGGGGGGGGGGGAGTCGTTCCCCGCCCCCTCCCATTTCTTATACTGAGCATGATGTCACATGCTATAGAATACCCCATTGGCCAGCTAGGTGAACTACCCCGGCTGTGCTCCCCGGCCCCCAAAACCCCCCCAAGCCCCCCCGCGAGCTTCCTGTGGGAGGCCGAAAAGAGAAAACAAAAGGCTCCCGGTGCAAGCACCGCCCAGCAACAGCCAAAGCATTAAGGGGCCATCAAGGCTCCTCTCACACCAAACCCAAAAGCCAGCACACCCCCCAAGCTACTGGGAAGAAAGTTAACTCTGTCCCAGCCGGAAGCAGGACAGTGCTGAGTGCTGTGTATGTCCGGGTGCTGGGCATGTCTGGGTGCGGGGTACTGGGCACTGGGGGTGGTGGGTATGCTGGATGGTGGGTGTTGGGTATGCTGGTTGCTGGGCACTGGGGATGCTGGGTGTGAGACGTGTGGGGGTGCTGGATGGTGGGTGTTTGCTGTGCTGGGTACAGAGCAGTGGGGGTGCTGAGTGCTGCGGGTGCTGGGTGCTGGGCATGTCCAAGTGCTATGTGCTGATCACTGGAGATGTTGGGGGCTGGTTTGCTGGGATCTGGGCAGTGGTGTGTTGAGTGCTGGGCATGTTTGGGTGCTGGGCATGTCTGGGTACTGGGCACTGGCGGTGTGGGGCAGTGGGGGTGCTGTGTGCTGGGCACGTCCGGGTGGTGGGTGTTGGGCAGTGGGAGTGTTGGGTTCCAGGTACTGGGGTGCTGGGCCCTGGTATTGCTGGCTACTATACATAACTGAGTGCAGGGTATGTCTTGGTGCTGGATGCTGGGTACTGGAGGTAATGGGTGCTGGGTGTTGGGCATATGCGGTGCTGGGTGCTGGGCATATGCGGTGCTGGGTGGCTGTGCTGGGGTTGCTGGGTGCTGTGCTGTGAGGGTGCTGGATTCCTGGCACGTGCATGTGCTGTGTGCTGGGCCCTGGTTGTGCCGGGTATGTGTGGGTGCTGGGTGTTGGGCAGTGTGGGTGCTGTGTGGCGGGGCCTGGGCATGTCTGGGTGCTGGGCGGTTGGGCTGCTGGGCGGTGGGTAGCAGAGAAGCTGCCTGCTGGGCATGTCTGAGTGCTGGGCATGTGTGGGTGCTGGGTACTGGGCAGTGGGGGTGGTGGGCGTGGTGGTGGTGTGTGCTGGGCATGTCTGGGTGCTGGGCATGTGTGGGTGCTGGGTACTGGGCAGTGGGGGTGGTGGGCGGTGGTGGTGCTGTGTGCTGGGCATGTTGGGCTGCTGGGTTTTGGGCGGTGGGCGTGCTGGGTGTGTGCATGTGTTGGTTTCTGGGCGCTGGGGGTGCTGGGTGCTGTGCACTGGGGTTGCTGGGTGCTGGGCATGTCCGGGTGGCGGGCATGGCTGGGTGCTGAGTCCTGAGGTTGCTGCGTGCTGGGCACTGGGCTTGCTGGTGCTGCTGGTGTGGGTGCTGGGGGCTAGGTGTTGTCCGAAAAGCGGATTCGTGCCCGGCGTGAAAGGAACGAATTCCACATGCTCAGGAGAGAGATTGTTTTATTCAGGCCTGGGTGCTCGGTGGACGTGCCACAAATGAAGCACATCGGGTCTAATCACCTTTCTGTTTGTATCCATGCTTCTCATACATATTTTCAGTTTCTCTTTTACATATTCCTTAAATTTCCGAGAACTGATTATAATATTACATCATCCTAGACACATGCGCACTAAATCTTTAGGGTCTCCTTGAAGGTCTCGGGTGGTCTCTGGTGGTCGGCAGGGTAGTGAACTCTTCGTGAACCTGTTCCTTTCTTTCCTTCTAAGGTCGAGGTTTGTCTCCGAGCCACGTCTGGACCACGGTTTGTTTATGGTTCTCGTTTCCAAGGTTACTCTTCACTAGAGTCTAACAATGCTTCCAGGAGACATGATTTAGACTACAATTCTACACACCTGCAAACACCACACCTGCTAGTTCCCTAACTTCTAAGCCACAAGTCTTCGTTGTGTAGAATTACAGAAGTGAGCAGTATGGAACAGTAGATACTGTACCTACTGCATCAATCCCCCCCTTTGAGACTTACAATGTTGAGCATCATGAGTCTCACATCATTTAGTTATAAGCATTTGGTCTACAAAAAGACATACATTGAAGCATACAACAAGTAATTAGAACTAAGATGACGATCAGTATTGCAAATAAGAACAACTCTCTGAGCCAATTTAAATTTGGAAGCCACGAAAATGACCAAGAAAGATCTTGCCCTTCTCGTTCCTTAAATCCACAGGCTAAGTCCTTTAATTGTTGAATTTTCTTCGCAATTAACTCTGAATTATCACCTAGGTTCTGCAATACAAAAAGAAGACATGTTGGTTACTTCTCGGGCTAAAAGTTCTCAGATAGTTTGATTTCTCTCCCATTTTGGCAATAGAAATTGGGATTCAGCTTTGCTGATCGTCATAATTAATATCAACAGGCTCCACATTTTCTACTCCTAAACCCACAATTTCGTAATTAATTTGGTTTCCTTTCGAACAATAAATATTTTAAATATCACAGATAATTCCGCAACAGCTCTGGTAAGTCATCAAGTACACCTTCAAATTAATTGCAATGCTTCCTTAGGTGTAGATGTCCACGGTCTAGGAGGTATTTTGTTTATTCTGCTGTAATGAATCCAAGAGTCTATTTCTTCTAATTTTACAGCAGTGGTTGTTGTTAATAACACTTGGAAGAGTCCTTTCCACTTTTCTCCAAAGGGGTCATCCTTCCACCTTCGCAGGTAGACTTGGTCTCCTGGGCTGAACGAATGTACCAGAAATTCCAGGGGTAAAAGTGTCCTCAAAAGAACATATTTGTGTAAAGAACTCGCCATTTTACTCAAAGACAAGAGAGATTCAGTTAACACTTTTTCTCCTGTTACGTGCATTCGTTCAAACCTTCCTGTTAGATTGACGTTAGAAGGTTTACCACCCGGAATTTCCAATGGACTTACTTCTTCTTTAGCTCTTGGGGTTACCCTAATTCTTAACAAGGCAAGTGGTAAAGCTTCAATCCGTTTCAACTGAGCTTCCTGACATATTTTAGAAATTTGTCTCTTTAATACTTTGTTCATTCTCTCTCTACTTGTCTACTCAATTGTGGTCGTCTTAGTGTCTTACTCACATTCTTAATAACCTCCGCTACAAAATGTGGGCCTCTATCAGAGCACATCTCTTAAGGGACTCCAAATCTTGAAATAATTTCTTTCCATAAGTGTTTTGTTGCCTCTTTTGCCTTGTTGGTTTGCCACGGGAAAGCTTTTGGCCATCCGGAGAAGGTATTTACCAATACCAATAAATATCGGTATTGGTTGCACCTTGGTAACTCTGAAAAATCTATTCGCCAATACTCACTGGGAGTTACGCCTTTCCTTACCTCTCCAGGAGGGGGTCGGATTTGTATTTTCGAATTGTTCCTAAGACAAATCTCACATTTAGCACACTCACTCACACTTTTAGCAATCAATAACATTTTAGTCCCTATTTTGCATACCGTTTTACTGACTCGACCATTGCTTCTGCTCCCATATGTGTCTCAGCATGGGTTGTGACCATCAATTTCTTCATGATTTCGGGAGTTACTATACATTGTCCATGCGAAGTAATCCATCATCCTTGATCATTCTTTTTGCACTGTAATAGCTTAGCCAACTTATTTTCTTTTTCGTTATAATTTGGGGATTCTATTTGAATTTCTTTGGATGCACAGCAACTTCTTTGGGTTTTTTTCTGTGGTTTTTTTTTTTTTTTTTTTTTCGGTACTGCTTCCAATAAATTTAAAATCTCTGTTCCATGCTTTATAGGTGAGCCACTGGCAGACAGAAGTTCTCGCTCTTTCCATATCGCTCCATGGGCATGAACAACTCCAAAAGCATATTTAGAGTCTGTCTAAATATTAACTCTTTTACCTTTAGCCAGATCTAAAGCTCTTGTCCAAGTTGTTATCTTGGCCTTCTGGGCGGATGTATTTGGAGGTAATGCTTTTACTTCTTGGTCTTCGGTTAAAGTTACCGCGGCATAGCCAGCCCTCCTTTCTCCTTTCACAACAAAGCTGCTTCCATCGGTAAATAATTCTTCATCCGGAGTCTGGAGAGGGACATCTCTCAGGTCTGGCCTGCTGGCATATGCCTGTTTGATAACTTGTAAACAATCATGGTTAGGATCGCTCTCTTTTTCACTTGGCATTGAAGAAGCAGGATTTAAAATGGCACTTACTTCAAAATGATGTCATCTTGTTCCACTAACGGAGCTTGATATTGTAGATTGAGGGGGTGCCATCTTGCAAATGGCCTTTTTTTCCTATCATTTCCCAGTCTTCGTTATCCTTGGGAAATCCCAAATCCCAAATAAATTACAGTTTGTTTTGCAATTTGTGCTTTCTTTTCTGACAGCCTGTACCCAGCCATTCCCAACAAGTTTAGCAGGCTAACAGTCTTTTCTTTGCAGATCTCAATAGCATCTGCTCCCAATAGGATGTCATCAACACACTGAAGGAGGGTGATTTGATCTTCCTTACCGGACCAGTGTTCCAGTTCCTTGGTCAAGGCTGCTCCAAAGATGGTTGGGCTATTTTTAAACCCTCGTGGCAGCACAGTCCAGCAGAGCTGAGTTCTCCTCCCAGTCGACAGATCTTCCCATTCAAAGGCAAAAATCTTTTGACTGTTTTCTTCCAGAGCGGTCGAACTCCTGTTTTCAATTCAACTTTTACCGGTTCCACATTGTTTGCTCTTCCTGGTTTGTCTGTCGCCCAAACAGAAGGGTAAACTGATTTCTTCAGATTCTTCTGTGTTTGTCTGTAATATATAAACTTGGGCTTGCCAGGCATCAGCTTCAGGAAAATGAACTTTTCCTTTTGTTTGGATCCAAGAAAAACGGATTTTTCCTTTTTCAAAGTTAATTTGTGCTCCCAATTTATTCAATAAATCCTGTCCTAAGAGAGGCATGGTGCATTCCGGTATATATGAAAATTCATGCATCAATGTTCTTCCTCCGATTTGACAGTTTAAAGTTTTCAAAAAAAAGACCTTTCCTCTTTCTTTCCCGTGACCCCAACAACAGATACATTAAATTTACTCGTTGGTCCTTTACATGTATTTATAACAGAATATTTTGCACCAGTGTCCACTAAAAAATCGACTCTTTTCTTTCCCATAGCTTTACTGGAACCAGGGGCTCGGCTGGGAGAATATCATTTTCTGCCCCGGTCCCCATCCTTCAGAATCCTCTCCCATCCTAAGGAGATCAGCTTCAGGTGGAATTTGCTGTGGCCGAATCACAGCAACTTTCTTCTTCTCTGGACACTCATTCTTCCAATTGCTTCTTACATACAGCGCATCGATTGATCCCTAACGGAGTAGACTGTTCAAATATATTTCCACGTCCTTGACCTCTGCCCCTTAAGTACCCTTTGCTTTTACCTCTCCAAAATCCTCTGCCCCTACCTCCAGCAGATCCTTGGGCATTCACAAAAGCAGCCGCAAGAATTGCAGCTTTCCGTTTCCCCTTTTTTTCTTTCATTTTCCATATTAATTTTTTTCCAATACGACCCTCTCTTCTTCAGGAGTTAACAAATTATTTAAAAGACTTTGAATATCTTGCCGATCGGGATTATGACTTTTAATAATTGTCTTTAAAGATCTATACACCTTTTCAGGATTTTCCCTATAGGATCCTGCCAATTCTTTCCAATTCATCAAATCAGAAGTAGTAAAAGGTATTTTTGCAAACACTGGTCCCCCCCTTAGGCCCACAGCCTGACGAAGGGGTGCTAATAAAACAGACCCCTCTTGGGTCCCAGTTCTGCCAGCTATTGGACTAAATGGATTACTTCCCCTTGCTTCAGTTTCAAAACTCTCTTTTTCACTCGGTGCCACCAACATCTGTGTATCGTCTTCCTCTTCTCCTAGTTTTAAACACCATTTTCCTAGACTACAAGCAGAAGAACAATGCGGTTTTGGTTCCTTGTCCTCCATCATCATCATCATCACATTAGAATCTGAGTCTAAAAGTTTACATTCCTTCCGAATTTCATGATCATTTCTCAAGGGAAAGAAAAGTCCACAGAAGGGGCCTCATCCCATTTGCCCTGTCGTCTAAAAAATAACATCAGTTGCAAGGCAGTATTATATTGCAGAGTTGCCAATTCTGGCCGTTTTTCCTCATCTTCTAATTTATACATTGGCCACCATTTAGTACAAGACTCAATTAATTTCTCCTTTCTCAAAGGATCTCCCCCAAATGCTCCCCAATATTTTATGATGCATCCAAGGGGAGAGGAAGGTGTTACTTTAGACTATTGAGTTCCCATATTTTTGCCCAAAAAGAACGTTCTTAACCATGATTTCATATACTCCAGTCGTCACTGTCAAACGCATATGAATAAACCTTTTTACCTTTGGCCACAATTCCTTACCAAATGCATGCACAATTTTATACCCCAGCACAATCTCTCTTTTACCTTAGCGTTGCACTGTTGAGTCGCTCACCTGCTCTGGTCGGGGAGAATACTCACAGAGTCCCCGATCAAAAGGGCGGTGCGTGCTGGAGTCCGGAGAGCAGGGTCTCCCCACCGAGAGCCGGCAAGTCGATGAGGGCAAGGCTTCCCACCTGGGTCGCCAAAAACTGTCGTCCAAAAAGCGGATTCGTGCCCGGCGTGCAGTTAAGCAATTCCACACGCTCAGGAGAGAGATTGTTTTATTCAGGCCTGGGTGCTCGGTGGACGTGCCACAAATGAAGCACACCGGGTCTAATCACCTTTCTGTTTGTATCCGTGCTTCTCATACATATTTTCAGTTTCTCTTTTACATATTCCTTAAATTTCCGAGAACTGATTATAATATTACATCATCCTAGACATATGCGCACTAAAGCCTTTAGGGTCTCCTTGAGGGTCTCGGGTGGTCGGCAGGGTAGTGAACTCTTCGTGAACCTGTTCCTTTCTTTCCTTCTAAGGTCGAGGTTTGTCTCCGAGCCACGTCTGGACCACGGTTTGTTTATGGTTCTCGTTTCCAAGGTTACTCTTCACTAGAGTCTAACAATGCTTCCAGGAGACACGATTTAGACTACAATTCTACACACCTGCAAACACCACACCTGCTAGTTCCCTAACTTCTAAGCCACAAGTCTTCATTGTGTAGAATTACAGAAGCGAGCCAAGGTACTGGGGCTACTGGTTGCTGGGCCCTGGGAGTGCTGGGTACCATGCATAATTGGGTGCAGGCTATGTCTTGCTGGTGGATGCTGGGCACTGGGGCTGCTGGGTGCTGGGCATGTCTCGATGCTGTGTGTTGGCGGTGGGTGTGCTGGGTTGTGCGCATGTCCGGGAATTAGTGCTGGGCCCTGGGAGTGCTGGGTGCGGGGAGCTAGGGGTGCTGGCTGTGGGCATTTCCAGGTACTGGTCATGACCAGGTGCTGGTTGTTGGGTCTTGTGGGTGCTGGGGCTGGGCGTGTGCAGGTGCTGGGCATGTCCAGATGCTGTGTGCTCGGCACTTGGGGTTCTGGGTAGTGGGCAGTGAGGGTGCACACCAAACACCCACCATCCCGCACGCCCACAAGTCTCACACCCAGCACCCGCAGTGGCAGGAACCAGCATACCCAACACCCAGCTTCCAGCACACCCACTGCCCAGGACCTGCATACGCTGCATTGAACCCAGCACCCCCAGCACCCAGTAACCGATAGCCCCAGCGCCCAGCACGCCAGGGCCCAGCAACCAACACACACACACGCCCAGCACCCCCACCGCCCAAAACCCAGCACCCCGACGTGCCCAGCACACAGCAGCCCCAGGGACCACCACCCCCAGCGCCAAGCACCCAGCACCACCAGTGCTCAGCACCCAGACATGCCCAGCACCTAGCACCACCACCCCCAGTGCCCAACACCCAGCACCCACACATACCCGGCACAACCAGGGCCCAGCACACAGCCCACGCACGTGCCAGGAATCCAGCACCCTCACAGCACAGCACCCAGCAACCCCAGCACAGCCACCCAGCACCACATATGCCCAACACCCAGCACTGCATATGCCCAGCACCCATTACCTCCAGCACCAAGCATCCAGCACCAAGACATACCCTGCACTCAGTTTTGCATATTACCCAGCAATGCCAGGGCCCAGCACCGCCAGTACCTAGCACCCAGCACTCCCACTGCCCAGTACCCAGCACCCCGACATGCCCAGCACACAGCACCCGCACCGCCCCACACTGCCAGTTCCCAGTACCCAGCACCCAGACATGCCCAGCACCCAGACAAACATGCCCAGCGCCCAACACACCAGAACACAGCAAACCAGCCCCCAAGAACCCCAGTGATCAGCACATAGCACCTGGACATGCCCAGCACCTGCAGCGCTCAGCACCCCAAACACCCACCATACAACACCCCTACAGGTCTCACACACTTCCGCCCAGTGCCCGGAAAGCAGCATACCCAACACTCAGCATCCAGCACCCCCACGCCCCAGCACCCAGTGCCAGCACGCTGCACTTAGACATGGCCAGCACGCGGACATGCTCAGCACCCAGCAACACAGAGGCACAGAACCCAGCACCCCCAGCGCCCAGAAACCAACCACCCCAGCGTCCAGCACCCAGTACACCCAGGGCCCGGCAACCAACACCCGCACATGCCCAGCACCCCAACACCCAGCACAGGGACATGCCCAGCGCCTACCACACAGCACCCACACTGCCCAACACCCACACATACCCGGGGCAGAGCACAGAGCACACGCACGTGCCAAGAAACAAGCACCCCCAGAGCACAGCACCCAGCAACTCCAGAGCACAGACCCAGCACTGGATATGCCCAGCACCCAGTACCTCCAGCACCAAGAGATACCCTGCACTCAGTTATGCATAGTACCCAGCAATACCCGGGCCCCGCAACCGCACCAGCCAGCACCCAGCAACCCGAGTGCCCAGCCCCCAGCAACCTCAGGGCCCAGCCCCCAGCACCCGCACATTCCCAGCACCCAGCAACCCCACTGCCCAACACCCACCCCCCCGGACATGCCCAGCACACAGCACCCCCAGGGACCACCACCCCCAGCGCCTGGACATGCCCAGCATCCAAACATGCCCAGCACGCTACACACCAGAACACAGCAAACCAGCCCCCAACATCCCCAGTGATCAGCACGTAGCACCCAGACATGCCCAGCACCCAGCACGTCCAGTGCCCTGCACCCAGTACACCAAACACCCACCACCATACAGGTCTCGCAGCCAGCACCTCCCCAGTGCCCAGAAACCAGCATACCCAACACCCCCACAGCCCAAGAACCCGTTTACCCAGCATCCAGACATGCCCAGCACTCGGACATACACAGCACCCCCAGGGCCCCGCACTAACTCCCGGACAGGCGCACAACCCAGCACCCGAACTGCCAACAAACAGCACCTGGACATGCCCACAACTCAGCAGCCCCAGTGCCCAGCACCCAGCACCGCAACAGCCAGCATCCCCAGCGTCCAGCACCCTCACTGCCGACCACCCAGAATCCCAAGTGCCGAGCACACAGCATCCGCACATGCCCAGCACCCGGACACGCCCGGCACCTGGTCATGTCCAGCAACTGAAATGCCCACAGCCAGCACCCCTAGCTCCCAGCAGCCAGCACTCCCAGTGCCCAGCATCAGTCATGCCAAGGACGAGGACATGCCCAGCACCCAACACCCCAGTGGCCAACACCCAATACCCCCAGCACCCAGCAGCAAGACATACCCTGCACCCGCTTATGCATAGTACCCAGCACTCCCAGGGCCCAGCAACCAGCACCCACAGGACTTAGCACCCAGCAACCCCAGTGCCCAGCACCCAATACCCCCAGCTCCCAGTAGCCCCAGAACCCACCATCCAGCAGCAAGACATACCCTGCACCCGCTTACGCATAGTACCCAGCACTCCCAGCCCCCAGCAGTCGCGCCGCCCAGCACCCAGCAACCCCAGTGCACAGCACCCGCTAACCCCAGTGCCCAGCATCCCCAGCGCACAGCATCCGGCATATGGACATGCCCAGCACACGGACATACCCACTAGCCAGCACCCCTAGTGTCCAGCACCCAAAACTCCCTCCATCCATCACCCAGACATGCCCAGTGCTCAGCACCCCCAACACCCAACAGCCAGGATCAGGAAATGCCCAGCAACAAGCACTCCCATGCCTACCACCGCCAGTGCCCAATAACCAGCACACAGACAATGCCCACCAGCCAGCATCAAGCACTCGGTACAGAGGCATGCCCAGCACCCTGATATGCATAGTCCCCAGCGCCCCCACTGCCCAGCACTCCCAGTGCCCCGGACCCATCACTTGGACATGCTCAGCACCCAGAGATGTCCAGCACCCCGCACGCCCAGTGCCTAGAACCCAGTACCCCCAATGACCAGCACCCAGCGCAGCCAGTGCCCAGCACTGCCTGTAGCCAGCATCCACCACCCAGACACCATCATCACCTGCCCATTCCCAGCACCAAATCCTCCCAGTGCCCAGCACAGGGACATGGCGAGCACCCAGATATGCCCAACACCCAGCAACCGCAGCACCCAGACATGTCCAGAACCCACTACATTCAGGGCCTAGCACACAGTACCCCCACGACCCAGCACCGACACATGCTCAGCACCAAGCACTGCCAATGATCCCAAGGGGTGCTAGGTGTGCTGGATGTTGCGCCTTTGCGGTGCTGGAGATGGCTGGGTGCTGGGCAGCTGAGAAGAGGCTGGAAAGGGAAGGTGAGCGCCGCGAATATATTTCAATCCTGGCAAAACGTGTGTGGGAGCTCGACGGGGCGCTTGACTGCTTTGCAGTTGGGCTGCGGCAAGGTTGACGGTTGAGTGCTACGGCAAGCGCATAGCCCCGGTGTTGGTGGGGACGTCAAAGGGCTGCCATGGCAGGCGAGTGCAACGAACACCGGCCATCTTGGTTCCCTCTGTGTTGGAGCGCCATCTAGTGGGTAGACGTGTCAGAGCCTGGCTCCGATGAAGGTAAGAAGTAGGTTGATGTTTAGGTGGGAGACCAAAGAGAAGGGAGCAGGGGTTGGTGGGGCTGAGAGGGGCTGCCAAGAGATCGTGAGGGCCAGCATCAGTCTTCATTCCTGGCCACGTCTGTCCCTGAGCCCCATGTGGAGTTTGGCCGCTGCGGATCTTTGCCCTGATGAGGGTAAGGGATATGTCGAGGCTAAGTGGGAGAACAGACACAGAGCCCCGGTATTGGTGCGGCTGAGAAAGGGCTGCCAAAGATCGTGAGGGCCAGCATCAACCTTGATTCCTGGCTACTTCAGTACCTAAGCCCCACGTGCAGAGTGGTCGCTTCGGAGCTTGGCTCCGAAGAGGGTAAGGGATAGGTTGAAGTTAGGTGGGAGAAGAGGCACCGAGGTGGGGCTGCCTAGGGACTGCAAACGGAAGGCGAGGGCCAGCATCAGCCTTGATTCCTGGCTATCTCAGTGCCAAGCCCCATGTGGCGGGTGGCCGCTTCGGAGCCTTGCCCCGATGAGGGTAAGGGATATGTCGAGGATAAGTGGGAGAACAGAGACAGAGCGCCGGCGCTGGTGGGGTTGCCAAGGGAAGGTGAGGGCCAGCATCAACCTTGATTCCTGACTACCTTAGTGCCAATCTCCACGTGGAGGGTAGCCGCTTCGGAGCTTGGCCCTGATGAGGGTCTGGGCTAGGTTGAGGTTAGGAGGGAGAACAGAGACAGAGCCCCGGTGTTGGTAGGGCTGCCTAGGGACTGCAAACGGAAGGCGAGGGCCAGCATCCGCCTTGGTTCCTGGCTATCTCAGTGCCAAGCCCCATGTGGAGTTTGGCCGATTCGGAGCTTTCCCCTGATGAGGATAATGGTTATATCGCTGCTAGGTCAGAGCCGAGACACCGTGCCACGGTGTTGATGGGGTTGAGAAGTAGCTGCCAAGAGATCGTGAGGGCCAGCATCATCCTTGATTCCTGGCTAACTCAGTGCCAAGCCGCATGTGGTGGGTGGCCGCTGCGGAGCTTTGCCCCGCTGAGGGTAAGGGATATGTCGAGGATAAGTGGGAGAACAGAGACAGAGCCTCGGTGTTGGTGGGGCTACCAAGGAAAGGTGAGGGCCAGCATCAACCTTGATTTCTGGCTACCTTAGTGCCAAGCTTCACGTGGAGGGTGGACGCTTCAGAGCTTGGCCCTGAGGAGGGTCTGGGCTAGGTTGAAGTTAGGAAGGAGAACAGACACAGAGCCCCGGTGGTTGTGGGGCTGCCTAGGGACTGCAAATGGAAGGTGAGGGCCAGCATCAGCCTTGACGCCTGAATATCTCAGTGCCAAGCCCCATGTGGAGTCTGGCCTCTGCGGATCTTTGCCCTGATGAGGGTAAGGGATATGTCGAGGCTAAGTGGGAGAACAGACACAGAGCCCCGGTATTGGTGCGGCTGAGAAGGGGCTGCCAAGAGATCGTGAGGGCCAGCATCAACCTTGATTCCTGGCTACTTCAGTACCTAAGCCCCACGTGGAGAATGGTCGCTTCGGAGCTTGGCTCCGAGGAGGGTAAGGGATAGGTCGCTGTTAGGTGCGAGCAGAGACACAGAGCCCCGGTGTTGGTGGGGCTGCCAAGAGATCGTGAGGGCCAGCATCAGCCTTGGTTCCTGGCTACTTCAGGGCCTGAGCCCCATGTTGAGGGTGGCCTCTTCGGAGCTTGGTTCCGATGAGGCTAAGGGATATGTCGAGAATCAGTGGGAAAACAGAGACAGAGCCCCGGTGTTGGTGAGGCTGCCAAGGAAGGTGAGGGCCAGCATCATCCGCGAGTCCTGGCTACTTCAGTGCCTAGACCCATGTGGTCGGTGGCGACTTCGTAGCTTGGCCCTGATGAGGGTCAGGACTAGGTTGAGGTTAGGAGGGAGAGCAGACACAGAGCCCCGGCATTGGTGCGACTGAGAAGGGGCTGCGCAGTGATCGTGAATGCCAGTATCAACCTTGATTTTTGGCTACCTCAGAGCCTAAGCCGCACGTGCAGAGTGGTCGCTTCGGAGCTTGGCTCCGAGGAGGGTAAGGGATAGGTTGAAGTTAGGTGGGAGAAGAGGCACCGAGCCCTGGTGTTTGTGGGGCTGCCTAGGGACTGCAAACGGAAGGCGAGGGCCAGCATCAGCCTTGATTCCTGGCTATCTCAGTGCCAAGCCCCATGTGGCGGGTGGCCGCTTCGGAGCCTTGCCCCGATGAGGGTAAGGGATATGTCGAGGATAAGTGGGAGAACAGAGACAGAGCGCCGGCGCTGGTGGGGTTGCCAAGGGAAGGTGAGGGCCAGCATCAACCTTGATTCCTGACTACCTTAGTGCCAATCTCCACGTGGAGGGTAGCCGCTTCGGAGCTTGGCCCTGATGAGGGTCTGGGCTAGGTTGAGGTTAGGAGGGAGAACAGAGACAGAGCCCCGGTGTTGGTAGGGCTGCCTAGGGACTGCAAACGGAAGGCGAGGGCCAGCATCCGCCTTGGTTCCTGGCTATCTCAGTGCCAAGCCCCATGTGGAGTTTGGCCGATTCGGAGCTTTCCCCTGATGAGGATAATGGTTATATCGCTGCTAGGTCAGAGCCGAGACACCGTGCCACGGTGTTGATGGGGTTGAGAAGTAGCTGCCAAGAGATCGTGAGGGCCAGCATCATCCTTGATTCCTGGCTAACTCAGTGCCAAGCCGCATGTGGTGGGTGGCCGCTGCGGAGCTTTGCCCCGCTGAGGGTAAGGGATATGTCGAGGATAAGTGGGAGAACAGAGACAGAGCCTCGGTGTTGGTGGGGCTACCAAGGAAAGGTGAGGGCCAGCATCAACCTTGATTTCTGGCTACCTTAGTGCCAAGCTTCACGTGGAGGGTGGACGCTTCAGAGCTTGGCCCTGAGGAGGGTCTGGGCTAGGTTGAAGTTAGCAAGGAGAACAGACACAGAGCCCCGGTGGTTGTGGGGCTGCCTAGGGACTGGAAATGGAAGGTGAGGGCCAGCATCAGCCTTGACGCCTGAATATCTCAGTGCCAAGCCCCATGTGGAGTCTGGCCTCTGCGGATCTTTGCCCTGATGAGGGTAAGGGATATGTCGAGGCTAAGTTGGAGAACAGACACAGAGCCCCGGTATTGGTGCGGCTGAGAAGGGGCTGCCAAGAGATCGTGAGGGCCAGCATCAACCTTGATTCCTGGCTACTTCAGTACCTAAGCCCCACGTGGAGAATGGTCGCTTCGGAGCTTGGCTCCGAGGAGGGTAAGGGATAGGTCGCTGTTAGGTGCGAGCAGAGACACAGAGCCCCGGTGTTGGTGGGGCTGCCAAGAGATCGTGAGGGCCAGCATCAGCCTTGGTTCCTGGCTACTTCAGGGCCTGAGCCCCATGTTGAGGGTGGCCTCTTCGGAGCTTGGTTCCGATGAGGCTAAGGGATATGTCGAGAATCAGTGGGAAAACAGAGACAGAGCCCCGGTGTTGGTGAGGCTGCCAAGGAAGGTGAGGGCCAGCATCATCCGCGAGTCCTGGCTACTTCAGTGCCTAGACCCATGTGGTCGGTGGCGACTTCGTAGCTTGGCCCTGATGAGGGTCAGGACTAGGTTGAGGTTAGGAGGGAGAGCAGACACAGAGCCCCGGCATTGGTGCGACTGAGAAGGGGCTGCGCAGTGATCGTGAATGCCAGTATCAACCTTGATTTTTGGCTACCTCAGAGCCTAAGCCGCACGTGCAGAGTGGTCGCTTCGGAGCTTGGCTCCGAGGAGGGTCAGGGATAGGTTGAAGTTAGGTGGGAGAAGAGGCACCGAGCCCTGGTGTTTGTGGGGCTGCCTAGGGACTGCAAACGGAAGGCGAGGGCCAGCATCAGCCTTGATTCCTGGCTATCTCAGTGCCAAGCCCCATGTGGCGGGTGGCCGCTTCGGAGCCTTGCCCCGATGAGGGTAAGGGATATGTCGAGGATAAGTGGGAGAACAGAGACAGAGCGCCGGCGCTGGTGGGGTTGCCAAGGGAAGGTGAGGGCCAGCATCAACCTTGATTCCTGACTACCTTAGTGCCAATCTCCACGTGGAGGGTAGCCGCTTCGGAGCTTGGCCCTGATGAGGGTCTGGGCTAGGTTGAGGTTAGGAGGGAGAACAGAGACAGAGCCCCGGTGTTGGTAGGGCTGCCTAGGGACTGCAAACGGAAGGCGAGGGCCAGCATCCGCCTTGGTTCCTGGCTATCTCAGTGCCAAGCCCCATGTGGAGTTTGGCCGATTCGGAGCTTTCCCCTGATGAGGATAATGGTTATATCGCTGCTAGGTCAGAGCCGAGACACCGTGCCACGGTGTTGATGGGGTTGAGAAGTAGCTGCCAAGAGATCGTGAGGGCCAGCATCATCCTTGATTCCTGGCTAACTCAGTGCCAAGCCGCATGTGGTGGGTGGCCGCTGCGGAGCTTTGCCCCGCTGAGGGTAAGGGATATGTCGAGGATAAGTGGGAGAACAGAGACAGAGCCTCGGTGTTGGTGGGGCTACCAAGGAAAGGTGAGGGCCAGCATCAACCTTGATTTCTGGCTACCTTAGTGCCAAGCTTCACGTGGAGGGTGGACGCTTCAGAGCTTGGCCCTGAGGAGGGTCTGGGCTAGGTTGAAGTTAGCAAGGAGAACAGACACAGAGCCCCGGTGGTTGTGGGGCTGCCTAGGGACTGGAAATGGAAGGTGAGGGCCAGCATCAGCCTTGATGCCTGGCTATCTCAGTGCCAAGCCCCTTGTGGAGTTTGGCCTCTGCGGATCTTTGCCCTGATGAGGGTAAGGGATATGTCGAGGGTAAGTGGGACAACAGACACAGGGCGCCGGCGTTGGTGGGGTTGCCAAGGGAGGGTGAGGGCCAGCATCAAACTTGATTCCTGACTACCTTATTGCCAATCTCCACGTGGAGTGTGGCTGCTTCGTAGCTTGGCCCTGGTGAGGGTCAGGGCTAGGTTGAGGTTAGGAGGGAAAACAGGCACAGAGCCCCGGATTTGGTGCGGCTGAGACGAGGCTGCCAAGAGATCGTGAGGGCCAGCATCAGCCATGGTTCCTGGCTACTACATTGCGTGAGCCCCAAGTTTGATGGTGGCCTCTTCGGAGCTTGGCTCTGATGAGAGTAAGGGATATGTCGAGGCTAAGTGGGAGAACAGACACAGAGCCCCGGTATTGGTGCGGCTGAGAAAGGGCTGCCAAGAGATCGTGAGGGCCAGCATCAACCTTGATTCCTGGCTACTTCAGTACCTAAGCCCCACGTGGAGAATGGTCGCTTCGGAGCTTGGCTCCGAGGAGGGTAAGGGATAGGTCGCTGTTAGGTGCGAGCAGAGACACAGAGCCACGGTGTTGGTGCGGCTGAGACGGGGCTGCCAAGAGATCGTGAGGGCCAGCATCAGCCTTGGTTCCTGGCTACTTCAGGGCCTGAGCCCCATGTTGAGGGTGGCCTCTTCGGAGCTTGGTTCCGATGAGGCTAAGGGATATGTCGAGAATCAGTGGGAAAACAGAGACAGAGCCCCGGTGTTGGTGAGGCTGCCAAGGAAGGTGAGGGCCAGCATCATCCGCGAGTCCTGGCTACTTCAGTGCCTAGACCCATGTGGTCGGTGGCGACTTCGTAGCTTGGCCCTGATGAGGGTCAGGGCTAGGTTGAGGTTAGGAGGGAGAGCAGACACAGAGCCCCGGCATTGGTGCGACTGAGAAGGGGCTGCGCAGTGATCGTGAATGCCAGTATCAACCTTGATTTTTGGCTACCTCAGAGCCTAAGCCGCACGTGCAGAGTGGTCACTTCGGAGCTTGGCCCTGGTGAGGGTCAGGGATAGGTTGAAGTTAGGTGGGAGAAGAGGCACAGAGCCCCGGATTTGGTGCGGCTGAGACGAGGCTGCCAAGAGATCGTGAGGGCCAGCATCAGCCTTGGTTCCTGGCTACTTCAGTGCCTGAACCCCAGGTTGAGCTTGGCTTCTTCTTTAATTGGCTCCGCTGAGGGTAAGGGATATGTCGAGGATAAGTGGGAGAAGAGAGACAGAGCCCCGGTTTTGGTGGGGCTGCCAAGGGAAGGAGACGGCCAGCATCATCCCCGACTGCTGGCTATTCAATGCCAAACCCTATGTGAAGGGTGGCCGCTTAGGAAGTTTTGGTCTGATGAGGGTCAGGGCTAGGTTGACGTTAGGAGGGAGAGCAGACACACAGCCCCGGCATTAGTGCGACTGAGAAGGGGCTGCGCAGTGATCGTGAGTGCCAGTATCATCCTTGATTTTTGGCTACCGCAGAGCCTTAGCCCCACGTGCAGAATGGTCGCTTCGGAGCTTGGCTCCGATGAGGGCCAGGGATAGGTCGCTGTTAGGTGCGAGCAGAGACACAGAGCCACGGTGTTGGTGGGGCTGAGACGGGGCTGCCAGGAGATCGTGAGGGCCAGCATCAGCCTTGATTCCTGGCTATCTCAGTGCCAAGCCCCATGTGGAGTTTGGCCGCTGCGGATCTTTGCCCTGATGAGGGTAAGGGATATGTCGAGGCTAAGTGGGAGAACAGACACAGAGCCCCGGTATTGGTGCGGCTGAGAAGGGGCTGCCAAGAGATCGTGAGGGCCAGCATCAACCTTGATTCCTGGCTACTTCAGTACCTAAGCCCCACGTGGAGAATGGTCGCTTCAGAGCTTGGCTCCGAGGAGGGTAAGGGATAGGTCGCTGTTAGGTGCGAGCAGAGACACAGAGCCACGGTGTTGGTGGGGCTGCCAAGAGATCGTGAGGGCCAGCATCAGCCTTGGTTCCTGGCTACTTCAGGGCCTGAGCCCCATGTTGAGGCTGGCCTCTTCGGAGCTTGGTTCCGATGAGGCTAAGGGATATGTCGAGAATCAGTGGGAAAACAGAGACAGAGCCCCGGTGTTGGTGAGGCTGCCAAGGAAGGTGAGGGCCAGCATCATCCGCGAGTCCTGGCTACTTCAGTGCCTAGACCCATGTGGTCGGTGGCGACTTCGTAGCTTGGCCCTGATGAGGGTCAGGGCTAGGTTGAGGTTAGGAGGGAGAGCAGACACAGAGCCCCGGCATTGGTGCGACTGAGAAGGGGCTGCGCAGTGATCGTGAATGCCAGTATCAACCTTGATTTTTGGCTACCTCAGAGCCTAAGCCGCACGTGCAGAGTGGTCGCTTCGGAGCTTGGCTCCGAGGAGGGTCAGGGATAGGTTGAAGTTAGGTGGGAGAAGAGGCACCGAGCCCTGGTGTTTGTGGGGCTGCCTAGGGACTGCAAACGGAAGGCGAGGGCCAGCATCAGCCTTGATTCCTGGCTATCTCAGTGCCAAGCCCCATGTGGCGGGTGGCCGCTTCGGAGCCTTGCCCCGATGAGGGTAAGGGATATGTCGAGGATAAGTGGGAGAACAGAGACAGAGCGCCGGCGCTGGTGGGGTTGCCAAGGGAAGGTGAGGGCCAGCATCAACCTTGATGCCTGACTACCTTAGTGCCAATCTCCACGTGGAGGGTAGCCGCTTCGGAGCTTGGCCCTGATGAGGGTCTGGGCTAGGTTGAGGTTAGGAGGGAGAACAGAGACAGAGCCCCGGTGTTGGTAGGGCTGCCTAGGGACTGCAAACGGAAGGCGAGGGCCAGCATCTGCCTTGGTTCCTGGCTATCTCAGTGCCAAGCCGCATGTGGTGGGTGGCCGCTGCGGAGCTTTGCCCCGATGAGGGTAAGGCTTATGTCGAGGATAAGTGGGAGAACAGAGACAGAGCCTCGGTGTTGGTGGGGCTACCAAGGAAAGGTGAGGGCCAGCATCAACCTTGATTTCTGGCTACCTTAGTGCCAAGCTTCACGTGGAGGGTGGACGCTTCAGAGCTTGGCCCTGATGAGGGTCTGGGCTAGGTTGAAGTTAGGAAGGAGAACAGACACAGAGCCCCGGTGGTTGTGGGGCTGCCTAGGGACTGCAAATGGAAGGTGAGGGCCAGCATCAGCCTTGATTCCTGGCTATCTCAGTGCCAAGCCCCATGTGGAGTTTGGCCTCTGCGGATCTTTGCCCTGATGAGGATAAGGGATATGTCGAGGGTAAGTGGGACAACAGACACAGGGCGCCGGCGTTGGTGGGGTTGCCAAGGGAGGGTGAGGGCCAGCATCAAACTTGATTCCTGACTACCTTATTGCCAATCTCCACGTGGAGTGTGGCCGCTTCGTAGCTTGGCCCTGGTGAGGGTCAGGGCTAGGTTGAGGTTAGGAGGGAAAACAGGCACAGAGCCCCGGATTTGGTGCGGCTGAGACGAGGCTGCCAAGAGATCGTGAGGGCCAGCATCAGCCTTGGTTCCTGGCTACTTCAGTGCCTGAACCCCAGGTTGAGCTTGGCCTCTTCTTTAATTGGCTCCGCTGAGGGTAAGGGATATGTCGAGGATAAGTGGGAGAAGAGAGACAGAGCCCCGGTTTTGGTGGGGCTGCCAAGGGAAGGTGACGGCCAGCATCATCCCCGACTGCTGGCTATTCAATGCCAAACCCTATGTGAAGGGTGGCCGCTTAGGAAGTTTTGGTCTGATGAGGGTCAGGGCTAGGTTGACGTTAGGAGGGAGAGCAGACACACAGCCCCGGCATTAGTGCGACTGAGAAGGGGCTGCGCAGTGATCGTGAGTGCCAGTATCATCCTTGATTTTTGGCTACCGCAGAGCCTTAGCCCCACGTGCAGAATGGTCGCTTCGGAGCTTGGCTCCGATGAGGGCCAGGGATAGGTCGCTGTTAGGTGCGAGCAGAGACACAGAGCCACGGTGTTGGTGGGGCTGAGACGGGGCTGCCAGGAGATCGTGAGGGCCAGCATCAGCCTTGATTCCTGGCTATCTCAGTGCCAAGCCCCATGTGGAGTTTGGCCGCTGCGGATCTTTGCCCTGATGAGGGTAAGGGATATGTCGAGGCTAAGTGGGAGAACAGACACAGAGCCCCGGTATTGGTGCGGCTGAGAAGGGGCTGCCAAGAGATCGTGAGGGCCAGCATCAACCTTGATTCCTGGCTACTTCAGTACCTAAGCCCCACGTGGAGAATGGTCGCTTCGGAGCTTGGCTCCGAGGAGGGTAAGGGATAGGTCGCTGTTAGGTGCGAGCAGAGACACAGAGCCACGGTGTTGGTGCGGCTGAGACGAGGCTGCCAAGAGATCGTGAGGGCCAGCATCAGCCTTGGTTCCTGGCTACTTCAGTGCCTGAGCCCCACGTTGAGGCTTGCCTCTTCTTAGCTTGGCTTCGCTGAGGGTAAGGGATATGTCGAGGATAAGTGGGAGAAGAGAGACAGAGCCCCGGTTTTGGTGGGGCTACCAAGGGAAGGTGAGGGCCAGCATCATCCACGACTCCTGGCTATGCAGTGCTAAGCCCTATGTGGAGGGTGGCCGCTTAGGAAATTTTGCTCTGATGAGGGTCAGGGCTAGGTTGAGGTTAGGTGGGAGAACAGAGACAGAGCCCCGGCATTGGTGCGACTGAGAAGGGGCTGTGCAGTGATCGTGAGGACCAGCATCAACCTTGATTCTTGGCTACCTCAGTGCCTAAGCCCCACATGAACAGTGGTCGCTTCGGAGCTTGGCTCCGATGAGGGTAAGCGGTAAGTTGATATTAGGTGCGAGCAGAGACACTGAGCCCCGTCATTGGTGGGGCTGCCAAAAGATAATGATGGCCAGCATCAACCTTGATTCCTGACTACCTCAGTGCCAAGCTCCACGTGGAGGGTGGCCGCTTCGGTGCTTGGCCCTGGTGAGGGTCAGGGCAAAATTGACATTAGGTGGGAGAAGAGACAGAGAGCACTGGTGTTGGTGAGGTTGCCAAGAAAGGTGAGGGCCAGCATCATCCGCGAGTCCTGGCTATTCAGTGCCAAGCCCTATGTGGAGGGTGGCCGCCTCGGCAGCTTGGCTCTGATGAGGTAAGGGATATGTCGAGGATTAGTGAGAGAACAGAGACAGAGCCTCGGTGTTGGTGGGGCTGAGAAGGTGCTGCCAAGAGACCGTGAGGGCCAGCATTAGCCTTGCTTCCTTGCTACTTCAGTGCCTGAGCCCCATGTGGAGGGTTGCATCTTCGGAGCTTGGCTCGGATGAGGGTAAGTGATAGGTCGCTGTTAGGTGCGAGCAGAGACACAGAGCCCGGTATTGATGGGGCTGAGACGGGGCTGCCAGGAGATCGTAGGTCCAGCATCAGCCTTGCTTCCTGCCTACCTCATTGCCTAAGCCCCACGTGGAGAGTGGTCCTTCGGAGCTTGGCTCCGATGAGGGTAAGAGATAGGTCCCTGTTAGGTGCAAGCAGAGACACAGAGCCCCGGTATTGGTGGGGTTGAGAAGAGCTCTTGAGGGCCAGCATCAGCCATGGTTCCTGGCTAATACAGTGCGTGAGCCCCAAGTTGAGGGTGGCCTCTTCGGAGTTTGACTTTGATGAAGGTAAGGGATATGTCGAGGCGAAGTGGGAGAACAGACAAGAGAGCCCCGGTATTGGTGGGGCTGAGACGGGGCTGCCAAGAGACCGTGAGGACCAGTACCAACCTTGATTCCTGGATACTTCAGTGCCTGAGCCCCACGTTGAGGGTGGCCTCTTCGGAGTTTGACTTTGATGAAGGTAAGGGATATGTCGAGGCGAAGTGGGAGAACAGACAAGAGAGCCCCGGTATTGGTGGGGCTGAGACGGGGCTGCCAAGAGACCGTGAGGGCCAGCATCAACCTTGATTCCTGGATACTTCAGTGCCTAGCTCCATGTGGTCGGTGGCCACTTCGGAGCTTGGCCCTGATGAGGGTCAGGGCTAGGTTGAGGTTAGGAGGGAGAACAGAGACAGAGCCCCGGTGTTGGTAGGGCTGCTAATAGAAGGTGAGGGCCAGCATCAGCCTTGGTTCCTGGCTAGCTCAGTGCCAAGCCCCATGTGGAGTGGGGCCGCTGCGGAGCTTTGCCGTGATGATGGTAAGGGATATGTTGAGGATAAGTGGGAGAACAGAGACAGAACCCCGATTTTGGTGGAGCTGAGACGGGGCTGCCAAAAGATAGTGAGGGCCAGAATCAACCGTGATTCCTGACTACCTCAGTGCCAAGCTCCACGTGGAGGGTGGCCACTTCGGAGCTTGGCCCTGGTGAGGGTCAGGGCTAGGTTGAGGTTAGGTGGGAGAACAGAGACAGAGCCCCGTTGTTGGTGGGGCTGCCAAGGTCTCTTGAGGGCCAGCATCATCCTTGAGTCCTGGCCATTTCTGTGCCTGAGCCGGATGAGGCGGATGGCCGTTTCGGAGCTTGCCTCTGATGAGGAGAAGGGATAGTTTGAGGTTCTGCGTAGATAACGAGACCCTTCTGCATTACATAACGCCACCCAACACATGGACTCCAAACGAGGAGTAGCCCCTTCCCGGACCCATCACCCCTCTCCCTTATTCTCAAACCTAAATATCAGCCTTTGCCGTACCATCTCTCGAGCCCATTTCCTAAACAGCTTCCCACCAGAGGGCGCTCCAACACAGAAAGAACCAGGTTTGAAAGCTGTTTCTTGCTCTTGCCTTTTGTGGCAGCCCTTTCCGAGGGAGCTGCTCTCGCTCTACCACCCAACCAGCAACTTTACCACAGCCCAACTGCAAAGCAGTCAATCCCCTCTTCGGGCTCCCATAAACTAAGAGGCAGGACTGAAAGATGTTGGTGGCTCTCACTTTCCCTTGATAGACCCTTCTCAGCTGCCCAACACCCAGCCAGCTCCAGCACCCCAAATGTGCCATATCCAGCACACCTAGCACTCCTTGCTACACATTGGTGGTGCCTGGTGCTAGGCATGTTCCGTTGCTGAGTTGTGGGGGTGTTGGGTGGTGGGCACTGCAGGGACTGGCTTCTTGTCATGTCCTGGTGCTGGGGATGCTGGGTGCTGGGCTCCGGGGCTGCTGGGCATGTCGAGGTGCTGTGCATTGGCGGTGGGTGTGCTGGGTTGTGTGCATGTGTGGGAATGAGTGCTGGGCCATGGGAGTGCTGGGCCCTGGCAGTGCTGGGTGGCGGGTATGATGGGTGCATGTGTTGGTTTAACCCCAGCCAGCAAATAAACCCCACGCAGCCACTGGCTCTCCTCCCCCCCCACCCCATGGGACTGGGGAGAGAATCGAGAAGGCACAAGTAGGAAAGCTCCCGGGTTGAGATAAAAACAGTTTAATGATTGAAATAAAACGAAGTAGAACAGTAATAATAACAATGAGAACAACAACAACAACAGACGATACAAAGCAGGCAATGCACAATACAACTGCTCACCACTGCCGACCGTGTGTGGGGAGAGCCCCCTCCCCCGCCCCCTCCCATTTTTATTCTGAGCATGATGTCACATGCTATAGAATACCCCACTGGCCAGCTGGGTCAACTACCCCGGCTGTGCTCCCCACCCCTCCACCCCCCCAAGCCCCCCCCCGCGAGCTTCCTGTGGGAGGCTGAAAAGAGAAAACAAAAGTCTCCCGGTGCAAGCACCGCCCAGCAACAGCCAAAGCATTAAGGGGGCCATCAAGGCTCCTCTCACACCAAACCCAAAAGCCAGCACCCCCCCCCCCCCAAGCTACTGGGAAGAAAGTTAACTCTGTCCCAGCCAGAAGCAGGACAGTGCAGTGCGCTGGAGTTCTGAGTGCTGGGTCCTAGGGGTACTGTGTATGTTCGGGTGCTGGGCATATCCGCGTGTGGATACTGGGCAGTTGGGGTGCTAGGTGGTGGTGGTACTGGATGCTGGGCATTGGGTATGCTGGTTTCTGGGCACTGGGGGTGGTGGGTGCTGAGCGCAGGATGTGCTGGGTGCTATGTGCAGATCACTGGGGATGGTGGGGGCTGGTTTGCTGCTTTCTGGTGTGTTGGGCGCTGGGCATGTTTGGGTGCTGGGCATGTCTGGGTGCTGGGCACGGGCAATGGGGGTGCTGGGTATGTCCGGTGGTGGGTATTGGGCGGTGGGAGTGCTGGGTGCTAGGTACTGGGGATGCTGGGCCCTGGCATTGCTTGGTACTATGCATAACGGAATGGAGGGTATGTCTTGGTGCTGGCCATATCCGGTGCTGGCCATATCCGGTGCTGGGCATATCCGGTGCTAGGTGTGTGCTCTGGGTTTGCTGGGTGCTGTGCTCTGGGGGTGTTGGATTCCTGGCATGTGCATGTGCTGGGCCCTGGTTGTGCTGGGTATGTGTGGGTGCTGGGTTTTGGGCAGTATGGGTGCTGTGTGGTGGGCGCTGGGCATGTCTGGGTGCTGGGTGATGGGCACTGGAGGTCCTGGGCGATGGGGAGCAGGGAAGCTGCCTTCTAGGAATGTCTCAGTGCTGGGCATATCCAAGTGCTTGGTACTGTGCACTGGTGGTGGTGCTGGATGCTGGGCATGTCCCGGTGCTAGGCAATGGCGGTGCTGGGTGCTTGGCGCTGGGGGTGATGGTCTTTGGGTGTGCTGGGTGGTGGGGCTGCTGGGCATGTGCGGGTGTTGATTGCTGGGCCCTGGGTGTACTGGATGCTGGACACTGGGGTGGTTGGTTTCTGGACACTGGGGCTTCTGGGTTCTGTGGACTGGGGTTGCTGGGTGCTGGGCATGTCCAGGGGCTGTGTGTTGGCGGTGGGTGTGCTGGGTTGTGCGCATGTCCGGGAATGAGTGCTGGGCCATGGGGGTGCTGGGTGGAGGGTATGATGGGTGCATGTCGTGGTTTAACCCCAGCCTGCAAATAAACCCTACGCAGCCGCTGGCTCTCCTCCCCCCCCTCACCCCGTGGGATGGGGGAGAGAATCGGGAGGGCACAAGTAGGAAAACTCCCGGGTTGAGATAAAAACAGTTTAACGATTGAAATAAAACGAAGTAGAACAGTAATAATAACAATGAGAACAACAACAACAACAGACGGCACAAAGCAGGCAATGCAGAATGCAACTGCTCACCACTGCCGACCGCGTGTCATGAACTGGGGGGGGGGGGGGGGGGGGGGGGGGGGGGAGTCGTTCCCCGCCCCCTCCCATTTCTTATACTGAGCATGATGTCACATGCTATAGAATACCCCATTGGCCAGCTAGGTGAACTACCCCGGCTGTGCTCCCCACCCCCCCGTCCCCCCACCCCCCCCCCGGGGTTGGTGGCTGCTGGGAGCTAGAGGTGCTGGCTGTGGGCATTTCCAGTTGCTGGTCATGACCGGGTGCTGGGTCTTGTGCGTGCTGGGTGTGTCCGGTGCTGGGCATGTCCGGATGCTGTGTGCTCGGCACTTGTTCTGGGTGGTGGGCAGTGAGGGTGCTGGGCGCTGGGGATGCTGGGCAATGCGGTGCTGGGCAGTGGGGTTGCTGGGTGCTGGGCATGTCTAGGGGCTGTGTGTTGGCGGTGGGTGTGCTGGGTTGTGCGCATGTCCGGGAATGAGTGCTGGGCCCTGGGGGTGCTGGGTAGAGGCTGTGATGGGCGTATGTCGTGGTTTAACCCCAGCCTGCAAATAAACCCTACGCAGCCGCTGGCTCTCCTCCCCCCCCCACCCCGTGGGATGGGGGAGAGAATCGGGAGGGCACAAGTAGGAAAACTCCTGGGTTGAGATAAAAACAGTTTAATGATTGAAATAAAATGAAGTAGAACAGTAATAATAACAATGAGAACAACAACAACAACAGACGGCACAAAGCAGGCAATGCAGAATGCAACTGCTCACCACTGCCGACCGCGTGTCATGAACTGGGGGAAGGGGGGGGGGGGGAGTCGTTCCCCGCCCCCTCCCATTTCTTATACTGAGCATGATGTCACATGCTATAGAATACCCCATTGGCCAGCTAGGTGAACTACCCCGGCTGTGCTCCCCGGCCCCCAAAACCCCCCCAACCCCCCCCGCGAGCTTCCTGTGGGAGGCCGAAAAGAGAAAACAAAAGGCTCCCGGTGCAATCACCGCCCAGCAACAGCCAAAGCATTAAGGGGCCATCAAGGCTCCTCTCACACCAAACCCAAAAGCCAGCACACCCCCGAAGCTACTGGGAAGAAAGTTAACTCTGTCCCAGCCGGAAGCAGGACAGTGCTGAGTGCTGTGTATGTCCGGGTGCTGGGCATGTCTGGGTGCGGGGTACTGGGCACTGGGGGTGGTGGGTATGCTGGATGGTGGGTGTTGGGTATGCTGGTTGCTGGGCACTGGGGATGCTGGGTGTGAGACGTGTGGGGGTGCTGGATGGTGGGTGTTTGCTGTGCTGGGTACAGAGCAGTGGGGGTGCTGAGTGCTGCGGGTGCTGGGTGCTGGGCATGTCCAAGTGCTATGTGCTGATCACTGGAGATGTTGGGGGCTGGTTTGCTGGGATCTGAGCAGTGGTGTGTTGAGTGCTGGGCATGTTTGGGTGCTGGGCATGTCTGGGTACTGGGCACTGGCGGTGTGGGGCAGTGGGGGTGCTGTGTGCTGGGCACGTCCGGGTGGTGGGTGTTGGGCAGTGGGAGTGTTGGGTTCCAGGTACTGGGGTGCTGGGCCCTGGTATTGCTGGCTACTATACATAACTGAGTGCAGGGTATGTCTTGGTGCTGGATGGTGGGTACTGGAGGTAATGGGTGCTGGGTGTTGGGCATATGCGGTGCTGGGTGCTGGGCATATGCGGTGCTGGGTGGCTGTGCTGGGGTTGCTGGGTGCTGTGCTGTGAGGGTGCTGGATTCCTGGCACGTGCGTGTGCTGTGTGCTGGGCCCTGGTTGTGCCGGGTATGTGTGGGTGCTGGGTGTTGGGCAGTGTGGTGCTGTGTGGCGGGGCCTGGGCATGTCTGGGTGCTGGGCGGTTGGGATGCTGGGCGGTGGGTAGCAGAGAAGCTGCCTGCTGGGCATGTCTGAGTGCTGGGCATGTGTGGGTGCTGGGTACTGGGCAGTGGGGGTGGTGGGCGTGGTGGTGGTGTGTGCTGGGCATGTCTGGGTGCTGGGCATGTGTGGGTGCTGGGTACTGGGCAGTGGGGGTGGTGGGCGGTGGTGGTGCTGTGTGCTGGGCATGTTGGGCTGCTGGGTTTTGGGCGGTGGGCGTGCTGGGTGTGTGCATGTGTTGGTTTCTGGGCGCTGGGGGTGCTGGGTGCTGTGCACTGGGGTTGCTGGGTGCTGGGCATGTCCGGGTGGCGGGCATGGCTGGGTGCTGAGTCCTGAGGTTGCTGCGTGCTGGGCACTGGGCTTGCTGGTGCTGCTGGTGCGGGTGCTGGGGGCTAGGTGTTGTCCGAAAAGCGGATTCGTGCCCGGCGTGAAAGGAACGAATTCCACATGCTCAGGAGAGAGATTGTTTTATTCAGGCCTGGGTGCTCGGTGGACGTGCCACAAATGAAGCACATCGGGTCTAATCACCTTTCTGTTTGTATCCATGCTTCTCATACATATTTTCAGTTTCTCTTTTACATATTCCTTAAATTTCCGAGAACTGATTATAATATTACATCATCCTAGACACATGCGCACTAAATCTTTAGGGTCTCCTTGAAGGTCTCGGGTGGTCTCTGGTGGTCGGCAGGGTAGTGAACTCTTCGTGAACCTGTTCCTTTCTTTCCTTCTAAGGTCGAGGTTTGTCTCCGAGCCACGTCTGGACCACGGTTTGTTTATGGTTCTCGTTTCCAAGGTTACTCTTCACTAGAGTCTAACAATGCTTCCAGGAGACATGATTTAGACTACAATTCTACACACCTGCAAACACCACACCTGCTAGTTCCCTAACTTCTAAGCCACAAGTCTTCATTGTGTAGAATTACAGAAGCGAGCAGTATGGAACAGTAGATACTGTACCTACTGCATCAATCCCCCCCTTTGAGACTTACAATGTTGAGCATCATGAGTCTCACATCATTTAGTTATAAGCATTTGGTCTACAAAAAGACATACATTGAATCATACAACAAGTAATTAGAACTAAGATGACGATCAGTATTGCAAATAAGAACAACTGTCTGAGCCAATTTAAATTTGGAAGCCACGAAAATGACCAAGAAAGATCTTGCCCTTCTCGTTCCTTAAATCCACAGGCTAAGTCCTTTAATTGTTGAATTTTCTTCGCAATTAACTCTGAATTATCACCTAGGTTCTGCAATACAAAAAGAAGACATGTTGGTTACTTCTCGGGCTAAAAGTTCTCGGATAGTTTGATTTCTCTCCCATTTTGGCAATAGAAATTGGGATTCAGCTTTGCTGATCGTCATAATTAATATCAACAGGCTCCACATTTTCTACTCCTAAACCCACAATTTCGTAATTAATTTGGTTTCCTTTCGAACAATAAATATTTTAAATATCACAGATAATTCCGCAACAGCTCTGGTAAGTCATCAAGTACACCTTCAAATTAATTGCAATGCTTCCTTAGGTGTAGATGTCCACGGTCTAGGAGGTATTTTGTTTATTCTGCTGTAATGAATCCAAGAGTCTATTTCTTCTAATTTTACAGCAGTGGTTGTTGTTAATAACACTTGGAAGAGTCCTTTCCACTTTTCTCCAAAGGGGTCATCCTTCCACCTTCGCAGGTAGACTTGGTCTCCTGGGCTGAACGAATGTACCAGAAATTCCAGGGGTAAAAGTGTCCTCAAAAGAACATATTTGTGTAAAGAACTCGCCATTTTACTCAAAGACAAGAGAGATTCAGTTAACACTTTTTCTCCTGTTACGTGCATTCGTTCAAACCTTCCTGTTAGATTGACGTTAGAAGGTTTACCACCCGGAATTTCCAATGGACTGACTTCTTCTTTAGCTCTTGGGGTTACCCTAATTCTTAACAAGGCAAGTGGTAAAGCTTCAATCCGTTTCAACTGAGCTTCCTGACATATTTTAGAAATTTGTCTCTTTAATACTTTGTTCATTCTCTCTCTACTTGTCTACTCAATTGTGGTCGTCTTAGTGTCTTACTCACATTCTTAATAACCTCCGCTACAAAATGTGGGCCTCTATCAGAGCACATCTCTTAAGGGACTCCAAATCTTGAAATAATTTCTTTCCATAAGTGTTTTGTTACCTCTTTTGCCTTGTTGGTTTGCCACGGGAAAGCTTTTGGCCATCCGGAGAAGGTATTTACCAATACCAATAAATATCGGTATTGGTTGCACCTTGGTAACTCTGAAAAATCTATTCGCCAATACTCACTGGGAGTTACGCCTTTCCTTACCTCTCCAGGAGGGGGTCGGATTTGTATTTTCGAATTGTTCCTAAGACAAATCTCACATTTAGCACACTCACTCACACTTTTAGCAATCAATAACATTTTAGTCCCTATTTTGCATACCGTTTTACTGACTCGACCATTGCTTCTGCTCCCATATGTGTCTCAGCATGGGTTGTGACCATCAATTTCTTCATGATTTCGGGAGTTACTATACATTGTCCATGCGAAGTAATCCATCATCCTTGATCATTCTTTTTGCACTGTAATAGCTTAGCCAACTTATTTTCTTTTTCGTTATAATTTGGGGATTCTATTTGAATTTCTTTGGATGCACAGCAACTTCTTTGGGTTTTTTTCTGTGTTTTTGGGTTTTGTTTTTTTTTTTTCGGTACTGCTTCCAATAAATTTAAAATCTCTGTTCCATGCTTTATAGGTGAGCCACTGGCAGACAAAAGTTCTCGCTCTTTCCATATCGCTCCATGGGCATGAACAACTCCAAAAGCATATTTAGAGTCTGTCTAAATATTAACTCTTTTACCTTTAGCCAGATCTAAAGCTCTTGTCCAAGTTGTTATCTTGGCCTTCTGGGCGGATGTATTTGGAGGTAATGCTTTTACTTCTTGGTCTTCGGTTAAAGTTACCGCGGCATAGCCAGCCCTCCTTTCTCCTTTCACAACAAAGCTGCTTCCATCGGTAAATAATTCTTCATCCGGAGTCTGGAGAGGGACATCTCTCAGGTCTGGCCTGCTGGCATATGCCTGTTTGATAACTTGTAAACAATCATGGTTAGGATCGCTCTCTTTTTCACTTGGCATTGAAGAAGCAGGATTTAAAATGGCACTTACTTCAAAATGATGTCATCTTGTTCCACTAACGGAGCTTGATATTGTAGATTGAGGGGGTGCCATCTTGCAAATGGCCTTTTTTTCCTATCATTTCCCAGTCTTCGTTATCCTTGGGAAATCCCAAATCCCAAATAAATTACAGTTTGTTTTGCAATTTGTGCTTTCTTTTCTGACAGCCTGTACCCAGCCATTCCCAACAAGTTTAGCAGGCTAACAGTCTTTTCTTTGCAGATCTCAATAGCATCTGCTCCCAATAGGATGTCATCAACACACTGAAGGAGGGTGATTTGATCTTCCTTACCGGACCAGTGTTCCAGTTCCTTGGTCAAGGCTGCTCCAAAGATGGTTGGGCTATTTTTAAACCCTCGTGGCAGCACAGTCCAGCAGAGCTGAGTTCTCCTCCCAGTCGACAGATCTTCCCATTCAAAGGCAAAAATCTTTTGACTGTTTTCTTCCAGAGCGGTCGAACTCCTGTTTTCAATTCAACTTTTACCGGTTCCACATTGTTTGCTCTTCCTGGTTTGTCTGTCGCCCAAACAGAAGGGTAAACTGATTTCTTCAGATTCTTCTGTGTTTGTCTGTAATATATAAACTTGGGCTTGCCAGGCATTAGCTTCAGGAAAATGAACTTTTCCTTTTGTTTGGATCCAAGAAAAACGGATTTTTCCTTTTTCAAAGTTAATTTGTGCTCCCAATTTATTCAATAAATCCTGTCCTAAGAGAGGCATGGTGCATTCCGGTATATATGAAAATTCATGCATCAATGTTCTTCCTCCGATTTGACAGTTTAAAGTTTTCAAAAAAAAGACCTTTCCTCTTTCTTTCCCGTGACCCCAACAACAGATACATTAAATTTACTCGTTGGTCCTTTACATGTATTTATAACAGAATATTTTGCACCAGTGTCCACTAAAAAATCGACTCTTTTCTTTCCCATAGCTTTACTGGAACCAGGGGCTCGGCTGGGAGAATATCATTTTCTGCCCCGGTCCCCATCCTTCAGAATCCTCTCCCATCCTAAGGAGATCAGCTTCAGGTGGAATTTGCTGTGGCCGAATCACAGCAACTTTCTTCTTCTCTGAACACTCATTCTTCCAATTGCTTCTTACATACAGCGCATCGATTGATCCCTAACGGAGTAGACTGTTCAAATATATTTCCACATCCTTGACCTCTGCCCCTTAAGTACCCTTTGCTTTTACCTCTCCAAAATCCTCTGCCCCTACCTCCAGCAGATCCTTGGGCATTCACAAAAGCAGCCGCAAGAATTGCAGCTTTCCGTTTCCCCTTTTTTTCTTTCATTTTCCATATTAATTTTTTTCCAATACGACCCTCTCTTCTTCAGGAGTTAACAAATTATTTAAAAGACTTTGAATATCTTGCCGATCGGGATTATGACTTTTAATAATTGTCTTTAAAGATCTATACACCTTTTCAGGATTTTCCCTATAGGATCCTGCCAATTCTTTCCAATTCATCAAATCAGAAGTAGTAAAAGGTATTTTTGCAAACACTGGTCCCCCCCTTAGGCCCACAGCCTGACGAAGGGGTGCTAATAAAACAGACCCCTCTTGGGTCCCAGTTCTGCCAGCTATTGGACTAAATGGATTACTTCCCCTTGCTTCAGTTTCAAAACTCTCTTTTTCACTCGGTGCCACCAACATCTGTGTATCGTCTTCCTCTTCTCCTAGTTTTAAACACCATTTTCCTAGACTACAAGCAGAAGAACAATGCGGTTTTGGTTCCTTGTCCTCCATCATCATCATCATCACATTAGAATCTGAGTCTAAAAGTTTACATTCCTTCCGAATTTCATGATCATTTCTCAAGGGAAAGAAAAGTCCACAGAAGGGGCCTCATCCCATTTGCCCTGTCGTCTAAAAAATAACATCAGTTGCAAGGCAGTATTATATTGCAGAGTTGCCAATTCTGGCCGTTTTTCCTCATCTTCTAATTTATACATTGGCCACCATTTAGTACAAGACTCAATTAATTTCTCCTTTCTCAAAGGATCTCCCCCAAATGCTCCCCAATATTTTATGATGCATCCAAGGGGAGAGGAAGGTGTTACTTTAGACTATTGAGTTCCCATATTTTTGCCCAAAAAGAACGTTCTTAACCATGATTTCATATACTCCAGTCGTCACTGTCAAACGCATATGAATAAACCTTTTTACCTTTGGCCACAATTCCTTACCAAATGCATGCACAATTTTATACCCCAGCACAATCTCTCTTTTACCTTAGCGTTGCACTGTTGAGTCGCTCACCTGCTCTGGTCGGGGAGAATACTCACAGAGTCCCCGATCAAAAGGGCGGTGCGTGCTGGAGTCCGGAGAGCAGGGTCTCCCCACCGAGAGCCGGCAAGTCGATGAGGGCAAGGCTTCCCACCTGGGTCGCCAAAAACTGTCGTCCAAAAAGCGGATTCGTGCCCGGCGTGCAGTTAAGCAATTCCACACGCTCAGGAGAGAGATTGTTTTATTCAGGCCTGGGTGCTCGGTGGACGTGCCACAAATGAAGCACACCGGGTCTAATCACCTTTCTGTTTGTATCCATGCTTCTCATACATATTTTCAGTTTCTCTTTTACATATTCCTTAAATTTCCGAGAACTGATTATAATATTACATCATCCTAGACATATGCGCACTAAAGCCTTTAGGGTCTCCTTGAGGGTCTCGGGTGGTCGGCAGGGTAGTGAACTCTTCGTGAACCTGTTCCTTTCTTTCCTTCTAAGGTCGAGGTTTGTCTCCGAGCCACGTCTGGACCACGGTTTGTTTATGGTTCTCGTTTCCAAGGTTACTCTTCACTAGAGTCTAACAATGCTTCCAGGAGACACGATTTAGACTACAATTCTACACACCTGCAAACACCACACCTGCTAGTTCCCTAACTTCTAAGCCACAAGTCTTCATTGTGTAGAATTACAGAAGCGAGCCAAGGTACTGGGGCTACTGGTTGCTGGGCCCTGGGAGTGCTGGGTACCATGCATAATTGGGTGCAGGGTATGTCTTGCTGGTGGATGCTGGGCACTGGGGCTGCTGGGTGCTGGGCATGTCTCGATGCTGTGTGTTGGCGGTGGGTGTGCTGGGTTGTGCGCATGTCCGGGAATTAGTGCTGGGCCCTGGGAGTGCTGGGTGCGGGGAGCTAGGGGTGCTGGCTGTGGGCATTTCCAGGTACTGGTCATGACCAGGTGCTGGTTGTTGGGTCTTGTGGGTGCTGGGGCTGGGCGTGTGCAGGTGCTGGGCATGTCCGGATGCTGTGTGCTCGGCACTTGGGGTTCTGGGTAGTGGGCAGTGAGGGTGCACACCAAACACCCACCATCCCGCACGCCCACAAGTCTCACACCCAGCACCCGCAGTGGCAGGAACCAGCATACCCAACACCCAGCTTCCAGCACACCCACTGCCCAGGACCTGCATACGCTGCATTGAACCCAGCACCCCCAGCACCCAGTAACCGATAGCCCCAGCGCCCAGCACGCCAGGGCCCAGCAACCAACACACGCACACGCCCAGCACCCCCACCGCCCAAAACCCAGCACCCCGACGTGCCCAGCACACAGCAGCCCCAGGGACCACCACCCCCAGCGCCAAGCACCCAGCACCACCAGTGCTCAGCACCCAGACATGCCCAGCACCTAGCACCACCACCCCCAGTGCCCAACACCCAGCACCCACACATACCCGGCACAACCAGGGCCCAGCACACAGCCCACGCACGTGCCAGGAATCCAGCACCCTCACAGCACAGCACCCAGCAACCCCAGCACAGCCACCCAGCACCACATATGCCCAACACCCAGCACTGCATATGCCCAGCACCCATTACCTCCAGCACCAAGCATCCAGCACCAAGACATACCCTGCACTCAGTTTTGCATATTACCCAGCAATGCCAGGGCCCAGCACCGCCAGTACCTAGCACCCAGCACTCCCACTGCCCAGTACCCAGCACCCCGACATGCCCAGCACACAGCACCCGCACCGCCCCACACTGCCAGTTCCCAGTACCCAGCACCCAGACATGCCCAGCACCCAGACAAACATGCCCAGCACGCTACACACCAGAACACAGCAAACCAGCCCCCAACATCCCCAGTGATCAGCACGTAGCACCCGGACATGCCCAGCACCCAGCACGTCCAGTGCCCTGCACCCAGTACACCAAACACCCACCACCATACAGGTCTCGCAGCCAGCACCTCCCCAGTGCCCAGAAACCAGCATACCCAACACCCCCACAGCCCAAGAACCCGTTTACCCAGCATCCAGACATGCCCAGCACTCGGACATACACAGCACCCCCAGGGCCCCGCACTAACTCCCGGACAGGCGCACAACCCAGCACCCGAACCGCCAACAAACAGCACCTGGACATGCCCACCACTCAGCAGCCCCAGTGCCCAGCACCCAGCACCGCAACAGCCAGCATCCCCAGCGTCCAGCACCCTCACTGCCGACCACCCAGAATCCCAAGTGCCGAGCACACAGCATCCGCACATGCCCAGCACCCGGACACGCCCGGCACCTGGTCATGTCCAGCAACTGAAATGCCCACAGCCAGCACCCCTAGCTCCCAGCAGCCAGCACTCCCAGTGCCCAGCATCAGTCATGCCAAGGACGAGGACATGCCCAGCACCCAACACCCCAGTGGCCAACACCCAATACCCCCAGCACCCAGCAGCAAGACATACCCTGCACCCGCTTATGCATAGTACCCAGCACTCCCAGGGCCCAGCAACCAGCACCCACAGGACTTAGCACCCAGCAACCCCAGTGCCCAGCACCCAATACCCCCAGCTCCCAGTAGCCCCAGAACCCACCATCCAGCAGCAAGACATACCCTGCACCCGCTTACGCATAGTACCCAGCACTCCCAGCCCCCAGCAGTCGCGCCGCCCAGCACCCAGCAACCCCAGTGCACAGCACCCGCTAACCCCAGTGCCCAGCATCCCCAGCGCACAGCATCCGGCATATGGACATGCCCAGCACACGGACATACCCACTAGCCAGCACCCCTAGTGCCCAGCACCCAAAACTCCCTCCATCCATCACCCAGACATGCCCAGTGCTCAGCACGCCCAACACCCAACAGCCAGGATCAGGAAATGCCCAGCAACAAGCACTCCCATGCCTACCACCGCCAGTGCCCAATAACCAGCACACAGACAATGCCCACCAGCCAGCATCAAGCACTCGGTACAGAGGCATGCCCAGCACCCTGATATGCATAGTCCCCAGCGCCCCCACTGCCCAGCACTCCCAGTGCCCCGGACCCATCACTTGGACATGCTCAGCACCCAGAGATGTCCAGCACCCCGCACGCCCAGTGCCTAGAACCCAGTACCCCCAATGACCAGCACCCAGCGCAGCCAGTGCCCAGCACTGCCTGTAGCCAGCATCCACCACCCAGACACCATCATCACCTGCCCATTCCCAGCACCAAATCCTCCCAGTGCCCAGCACAGGGACATGGCGAGCACCCAGATATGCCCAACACCCAGCAACCGCAGCACCCAGACATGTCCAGAACCCACTACATTCAGGGCCTAGCACACAGTACCCCCACGACCCAGCACCGACACATGCTCAGCACCAAGCACTGCCAATGATCCCAAGGGGTGCTAGGTGTGCTGGATGTTGCGCCTTTGCGGTGCTGGAGATGGCTGGGTGCTGGGCAGCTGAGAAGGGGCTGGAAAGGGAAGGTGAGCGCCGCGAACATATTTCAGTCCTGGCAAAACGTGTGTGGGAGCTCGACGGGGCGCTTGACTGCTTTGCAGTTGGGCTGCGGCAAGGTTGACGGTTGAGTGCTACGGCAAGCGCATAGCCCCGGTGTTGGTGGGGACGTCAAAGGGCTGCCATGGCAGGCGAGTGCAACGAACACCGGCCATCTTGGTTCCCTCTGTGTTGGAGCGCCATCTAGTGGGTAGACGTGTCAGAGCCTGGCTCCGATGAAGGTAAGAAGTAGGTTGATGTTTAGGTGGGAGACCAAAGAGAAGGGAGCAGGGGTTGGTGGGGCTGAGAGGGGCTGCCAAGAGATCGTGAGGGCCAGCATCAGTCTTCATTCCTGGCCACGTCTGTCCCTGAGCCCCATGTGGAGTTTGGCCGCTGCGGATCTTTGCCCTGATGAGGGTAAGGGATATGTCGAGGCTAAGTGGGAGAACAGACACAGAGCCCCGGTATTGGTGCGGCTGAGAAAGGGCTGCCAAGAGATCGTGAGGGCCAGCATCAACCTTGATTCCTGGCTACTTCAGTACCTAAGCCCCACGTGGAGAATGGTCGCTTCGGAGCTTGGCTCCGAGGAGGGTAAGGGATAGGTTGAAGTTAGGTGGGAGAAGAGGCACCGAGCCCTGGTGTTTGTGGGGCTGCCTAGGGACTGCAAACGGAAGGCGAGGGCCAGCATCAGCCTTGATTCCTGGCTATCTCAGTGCCAAGCCCCATGTGGAGTTTGGCCTCTGCGGATCTTTGCCCTGATGAGGATAAGGGATATGTCGAGGGTAAGTGGGACAACAGACACAGGGCGCCGGCGTTGGTGGGGTTGCCAAGGGAAGGTGAGGGCCAGCATCAAACTTGATTCCTGACTACCTTATTGCCAATCTCCACGTGGAGTGTGGCCGCTTCGTAGCTTGGCCCTGGTGAGGGTCAGGGCTAGGTTGAGGTTAGGAGGGAAAACAGGCACAGAGCCCCGGATTTGGTGCGGCTGAGACGAGGCTGCCAAGAGATCGTGAGGGCCAGCATCAGCCTTGGTTCCTGGCTACTTCAGTGCCTGAACCCCAGGTTGAGCTTGGCCTCTTCTTTAATTGGCTCCGCTGAGGGTAAGGGATATGTCGAGGATAAGTGGGAGAAGAGAGACAGAGCCCCGGTTTTGGTGGGGCTGCCAAGGGAAGGTGACGGCCAGCATCATCCCCGACTGCTGGCTATTCAATGCCAAACCCTATGTGAAGGGTGGCCGTTTAGGAAGTTTTGGTCTGATGAGGGTCAGGGCTAGGTTGACGTTAGGAGGGAGAGCAGACACACAGCCCCGGCATTAGTGCGACTGAGAAGGGGCTGCGCAGTGATCGTGAGTGCCAGTATCATCCTTGATTTTTGGCTACCGCAGAGCCTTAGCCCCACGTGCAGAATGGTCGCTTCGGAGCTTGGCTCCGGTGAGGGCCAGGGCTAGGTCGCTGTTAGGTGCGAGCAGAGACACAGAGCCACGGTGTTGGTGGGGCTGAGACGGGGCTGCCAGGAGATCGTGAGGGCCAGCATCAGCCTTGATTCCTGGCTATCTCAGTGCCAAGCCCCATGTGGAGTTTGGCCGCTGCGGATCTTTGCCCTGATGAGGGTAAGGGATATGTCGAGGCTAAGTGGGAGAACAGACACAGAGCCCCGGTATTGGTGCGGCTGAGAAGGGGCTGCCAAGAGATCGTGAGGGCCAGCATCAACCTTGATTCCTGGCTACTTCAGTACCTAAGCCCCACGTGGAGAATGGTCGCTTCGGAGCTTGGCTCCGAGGAGGGTAAGGGATAGGTCGCTGTTAGGTGCGAGCAGAGACACAGAGCCCCGGTGTTGGTGCGGCTGAGACGGGGCTGCCAAGAGATCGTGAGGGCCAGCATCAGCCTTGGTTCCTGGCTACTTCAGGGCCTGAGCCCCATGTTGAGGGTGGCCTCTTCGGAGCTTGGTTCCGATGAGGCTAAGGGATATGTCGAGAATCAGTGGGAAAACAGAGACAGAGCCCCGGTGTTGGTGAGGCTGCCAAGGAAGGTGAGGGCCAGCATCATCCGCGAGTCCTGGCTACTTCAGTGCCTAGACCCATGTGGTCGGTGGCGACTTCGTAGCTTGGCCCTGATGAGGGTCAGGACTAGGTTGAGGTTAGGAGGGAGAGCAGACACAGAGCCCCGGCATTGGTGCGACTGAGAAGGGGCTGCGCAGTGATCGTGAATGCCAGTATCAACCTTGATTTTTGGCTACCTCAGAGCCTAAGCCGCACGTGCAGAGTGGTCGCTTCGGAGCTTGGCTCCGAGGAGGGTCAGGGATAGGTTGAAGTTAGGTGGGAGAAGAGGCACCGAGCCCTGGTGTTTGTGGGGCTGCCTAGGGACTGCAAACGGAAGGCGAGGGCCAGCATCAGCCTTGATTCCTGGCTATCTCAGTGCCAAGCCCCATGTGGCGGGTGGCCGCTTCGGAGCCTTGCCCCGATGAGGGTAAGGGATATGTCGAGGATAAGTGGGAGAACAGAGACAGAGCGCCGGCGCTGGTGGGGTTGCCAAGGGAAGGTGAGGGCCAGCATCAACCTTGATGCCTGACTACCTTAGTGCCAATCTCCACGTGGAGGGTAGCCGCTTCGGAGCTTGGCCCTGATGAGGGTCTGGGCTAGGTTGAGGTTAGGAGGGAGAACAGAGACAGAGCCCCGGTGTTGGTAGGGCTGCCTAGGGACTGCAAACGGAAGGCGAGGGCCAGCATCCGCCTTGGTTCCTGGCTATCTCAGTGCCAAGCCCCATGTGGAGTTTGGCCAATTCGGAGCTTTCCCCTGATGAGGATAATGGTTATATCGCTGCTAGGTCAGAGCCGAGACACCGTGCCACGGTGTTGATGGGGTTGAGAAGTAGCTGCCAAGAGATCGTGAGGGCCAGCATTATCCTTGATTCCTGGCTAACTCAGTGCCAAGCCGCATGTGGTGGGTGGCCGCTGCGGAGCTTTGCCCCGCTGAGGGTAAGGGATATGTCGAGGATAAGTGGGAGAACAGAGACAGAGCCTCGGTGTTGGTGGGGCTACCAAGGAAAGGTGAGGGCCAGCATCAACCTTGATTTCTGGCTACCTTAGTGCCAAGCTTCACGTGGAGGGTGGACGCTTCAGAGCTTGGCCCTGATGAGGGTCTGGGCTAGGTTGAAGTTAGGAAGGAGAACAGACACAGAGCCCCGGTGGTTGTGGGGCTGCCTAGGGACTGCAAATGGAAGGTGAGGGCCAGCATCAGCCTTGATTCCTGGCTATCTCAGTGCCAAGCCCCATGTGGAGTTTGGCCTCTGCGGATCTTTGCCCTGATGAGGATAAGGGATATGTCGAGGGTAAGTGGGACAACAGACACAGGGCGCCGGCGTTGGTGGGGTTGCCAAGGGAGGGTGAGGGCCAGCATCAAACTTGATTCCTGACTACCTTATTGCCAATCTCCACGTGGACTGTGGCCGCTTCGTAGCTTGGCCCTGGTGAGGGTCAGGGCTAGGTTGAGGTTAGGAGGGAAAACAGGCACAGAGCCCCGGATTTGGTGCGGCTGAGACGAGGCTGCCAAGAGATCGTGAGGGCCAGCATCAGCCTTGGTTCCTGGCTACTTCAGTGCCTGAACCCCAGGTTGAGCTTGGCCTCTTCTTTAATTGGCTCCGCTGAGGGTAAGGGATATGTCGAGGATAAGTGGGAGAAGAGAGACAGAGCCCCGGTTTTGGTGGGGCTGCCAAGGGAAGGTGACGGCCAGCATCATCCCCGACTGCTGGCTATTCAATGCCAAACCCTATGTGAAGGGTGGCCGTTTAGGAAGTTTTGGTCTGATGAGGGTCAGGGCTAGGTTGACGTTAGGAGGGAGAGCAGACACACAGCCCCGGCATTAGTGCGACTGAGAAGGGGCTGCGCAGTGATCGTGAGTGCCAGTATCATCCTTGATTTTTGGCTACCGCAGAGCCTTAGCCCCACGTGCAGAATGGTCGCTTCGGAGCTTGGCTCCGGTGAGGGCCAGGGCTAGGTCGCTGTTAGGTGCGAGCAGAGACACAGAGCCACGGTGTTGGTGGGGCTGAGACGGGGCTGCCAGGAGATCGTGAGGGCCAGCATCAGCCTTGATTCCTGGCTATCTCAGTGCCAAGCCCCATGTGGAGTTTGGCCGCTGCGGATCTTTGCCCTGATGAGGGTAAGGGATATGTCGAGGCTAAGTGGGAGAACAGACACAGAGCCCCGGTATTGGTGCGGCTGAGAAGGGGCTGCCAAGAGATCGTGAGGGCCAGCATCAACCTTGATTCCTGGCTACTTCAGTACCTAAGCCCCACGTGGAGAATGGTCGCTTCGGAGCTTGGCTCCGAGGAGGGTAAGGGATAGGTCGCTGTTAGGTGCGAGCAGAGACACAGAGCCACGGTGTTGGTGGGGCTGCCAAGAGATCGTGAGGGCCAGCATCAGCCTTGGTTCCTGGCTACTTCAGGGCCTGAGCCCCATGTTGAGGCTGGCCTCTTCGGAGCTTGGTTCCGATGAGGCTAAGGGATATGTCGAGAATCAGTGGGAAAACAGAGACAGAGCCCCGGTGTTGGTGAGGCTGCCAAGGAAGGTGAGGGCCAGCATCATCCGCGAGTCCTGGCTACTTCAGTGCCTAGACCCATGTGGTCGGTGGCGACTTCGTAGCTTGGCCCTGATGAGGGTCAGGACTAGGTTGAGGTTAGGAGGGAGAGCAGACACAGAGCCCCGGCATTGGTGCGACTGAGAAGGGGCTGCGCAGTGATCGTGAATGCCAGTATCAACCTTGATTTTTGGCTACCTCAGAGCCTAAGCCGCACGTGCAGAGTGGTCGCTTCGGAGCTTGGCTCCGAGGAGGGTCAGGGATAGGTTGAAGTTAGGTGGGAGAAGAGGCACCGAGCCCTGGTGTTTGTGGGGCTGCCTAGGGACTGCAAACGGAAGGCGAGGGCCAGCATCAGCCTTGATTCCTGGCTATCTCAGTGCCAAGCCCCATGTGGCGGGTGGCCGCTTCGGAGCCTTGCCCCGATGAGGGTAAGGGATATGTCGAGGATAAGTGGGAGAACAGAGACAGAGCGCCGGCGCTGGTGGGGTTGCCAAGGGAAGGTGAGGGCCAGCATCAACCTTGATGCCTGACTACCTTAGTGCCAATCTCCACGTGGAGGGTAGCTGCTTCGGAGCTTGGCCCTGATGAGGGTCTGGGCTAGGTTGAGGTTAGGAGGGAGAACAGAGACAGAGCCCCGGTGTTGGTAGGGTGCCTAGGGACTGCAAACGGAAGGCGAGGGCCAGCATCTGCCTTGGTTCCTGGCTATCTCAGTGCCAAGCCCCATGTGGAGTTTGGCCGATTCGGAGCTTTCCCCTGATGAGGATAATGGTTATATCGCTGCTAGGTCAGAGCCGAGACACCGTGCCACGGTGTTGATGGGGTTGAGAAGTAGCTGCCAAGAGATCGTGAGGGCCAGCATTATCCTTGATTCCTGGCTAACTCAGTGCCAAGCCGCATGTGGTGGGTGGCCGCTGCGGAGCTTTGCCCCGCTGAGGGTAAGGGATATGTCGAGGATAAGTGGGAGAACAGAGACAGAGCCTCGGTGTTGGTGGGGCTACCAAGGAAAGGTGAGGGCCAGCATCAACCTTGATTTCTGGCTACCTTAGTGCCAAGCTTCACGTGGAGGGTGGACGCTTCAGAGCTTGGCCCTGATGAGGGTCTGGGCTAGGTTGAAGTTAGGAAGGAGAACAGACACAGAGCCCCGGTGGTTGTGGGGCTGCCTAGGGACTGCAAATGGAAGGTGAGGGCCAGCATCAGCCTTGATTCCTGGCTATCTCAGTGCCAAGCCCCATGTGGAGTTTGGCCTCTGCGGATCTTTGCCCTGATGAGGATAAGGGATATGTCGAGGGTAAGTGGGACAACAGACACAGGGCGCCGGCGTTGGTGGGGTTGCCAAGGGAGGGTGAGGGCCAGCATCAAACTTGATTCCTGACTACCTTATTGCCAATCTCCACGTGGACTGTGGCCGCTTCGTAGCTTGGCCCTGGTGAGGGTCAGGGCTAGGTTGAGGTTAGGAGGGAAAACAGGCACAGAGCCCCGGATTTGGTGCGGCTGAGACGAGGCTGCCAAGAGATCGTGAGGGCCAGCATCAGCTTTGGTTCCTGGCTACTTCAGTGCCTGAACCCCAGGTTGAGCTTGGCCTCTTCTTTAATTGGCTCCGCTGAGGGTAAGGGATATGTCGAGGATAAGTGGGAGAAGAGAGACAGAGCCCCGGTTTTGGTGGGGCTGCCAAGGGAAGGTGACGGCCAGCATCATCCCCGACTGCTGGCTATTCAATGCCAAACCCTATGTGAAGGGTGGCCGCTTAGGAAGTTTTGGTCTGATGAGGGTCAGGGCTAGGTTGACGTTAGGAGGGAGAGCAGACACACAGCCCCGGCATTAGTGCGACTGAGAAGGGGCTGCGCAGTGATCGTGAGTGCCAGTATCATCCTTGATTTTTGGCTACCGCAGAGCCTTAGCCCCACGTGCAGAATGGTCGCTTCGGAGCTTGGCTCCGGTGAGGGCCAGGGCTAGGTCGCTGTTAGGTGCGAGCAGAGACACAGAGCCACGGTGTTGGTGGGGCTGAGACGGGGCTGCCAGGAGATCGTGAGGGCCAGCATCAGCCTTGATTCCTGGCTATCTCAGTGCCAAGCCCCATGTGGAGTTTGGCCGCTGCGGATCTTTGCCCTGATGAGGGTAAGGGATATGTCGAGGCTAAGTGGGAGAACAGACACAGAGCCCCGGTATTGGTGCGGCTGAGAAGGGGCTGCCAAGAGATCGTGAGGGCCAGCATCAACCTTGATTCCTGGCTACTTCAGTACCTAAGCCCCACGTGGAGAATGGTCGCTTCGGAGCTTGGCTCCGAGGAGGGTAAGGGATAGGTCGCTGTTAGGTGCGAGCAGAGACACAGAGCCCCGGTGTTGGTGGGGCTGCCAAGAGATCGTGAGGGCCAGCATCAGCCTTGGTTCCTGGCTACTTCAGGGCCTGAGCCCCATGTTGAGGGTGGCCTCTTCGGAGCTTGGTTCCGATGAGGCTAAGGGATATGTCGAGAATCAGTGGGAAAACAGAGACAGAGCCCCGGTGTTGGTGAGGCTGCCAAGGAAGGTGAGGGCCAGCATCATCCGCGAGTCCTGGCTACTTCAGTGCCTAGACCCATGTGGTCGGTGGCGACTTCGTAGCTTGGCCCTGATGAGGGTCAGGACTAGGTTGAGGTTAGGAGGGAGAGCAGACACAGAGCCCCGGCATTGGTGCGACTGAGAAGGGGCTGCGCAGTGATCGTGAATGCCAGTATCAACCTTGATTTTTGGCTACCTCAGAGCCTAAGCCGCACGTGCAGAGTGGTCGCTTCGGAGCTTGGCTCCGAGGAGGGTCAGGGATAGGTTGAAGTTAGGTGGGAGAAGAGGCACCGAGCCCTGGTGTTTGTGGGGCTGCCTAGGGACTGCAAACGGAAGGCGAGGGCCAGCATCAGCCTTGATTCCTGGCTATCTCAGTGCCAAGCCCCATGTGGCGGGTGGCCGCTTCGGAGCCTTGCCCCGATGAGGGTAAGGGATATGTCGAGGATAAGTGGGAGAACAGAGACAGAGCGCCGGCGCTGGTGGGGTTGCCAAGGGAAGGTGAGGGCCAGCATCAACCTTGATTCCTGACTACCTTAGTGCCAATCTCCACGTGGAGGGTAGCCGCTTCGGAGCTTGGCCCTGATGAGGGTCTGGGCTAGGTTGAGGTTAGGAGGGAGAACAGAGACAGAGCCCCGGTGTTGGTAGGGCTGCCTAGGGACTGCAAACGGAAGGCGAGGGCCAGCATCCGCCTTGGTTCCTGGCTATCTCAGTGCCAAGCCCCATGTGGAGTTTGGCCAATTCGGAGCTTTCCCCTGATGAGGATAATGGTTATATCGCTGCTAGGTCAGAGCCGAGACACCGTGCCACGGTGTTGATGGGGTTGAGAAGTAGCTGCCAAGAGATCGTGAGGGCCAGCATTATCCTTGATTCCTGGCTAACTCAGTGCCAAGCCGCATGTGGTGGGTGGCCGCTGCGGAGCTTTGCCCCGCTGAGGGTAAGGGATATGTCGAGGATAAGTGGGAGAACAGAGACAGAGCCTCGGTGTTGGTGGGGCTACCAAGGAAAGGTGAGGGCCAGCATCAACCTTGATTTCTGGCTACCTTAGTGCCAAGCTTCACGTGGAGGGTGGACGCTTCAGAGCTTGGCCCTGATGAGGGTCTGGGCTAGGTTGAAGTTAGGAAGGAGAACAGACACAGAGCCCCGGTGGTTGTGGGGCTGCCTAGGGACTGCAAATGGAAGGTGAGGGCCAGCATCAGCCTTGATTCCTGGCTATCTCAGTGCCAAGCCCCATGTGGAGTTTGGCCTCTGCGGATCTTTGCCCTGATGAGGATAAGGGATATGTCGAGGGTAAGTGGGACAACAGACACAGGGCGCCGGCGTTGGTGGGGTTGCCAAGGGAGGGTGAGGGCCAGCATCAAACTTGATTCCTGACTACCTTATTGCCAATCTCCACGTGGAGTGTGGCCGCTTCGTAGCTTGGCCCTGGTGAGGGTCAGGGCTAGGTTGAGGTTAGGAGGGAAAACAGGCACAGAGCCCCGGATTTGGTGCGGCTGAGACGAGGCTGCCAAGAGATCGTGAGGGCCAGCATCAGCCTTGGTTCCTGGCTACTTCAGTGCCTGAACCCCAGGTTGAGCTTGGCCTCTTCTTTAATTGGCTCCGCTGAGGGTAAGGGATATGTCGAGGATAAGTGGGAGAAGAGAGACAGAGCCCCGGTTTTGGTGGGGCTGCCAAGGGAAGGTGACGGCCAGCATCATCCCCGACTGCTGGCTATTCAATGCCAAACCCTATGTGAAGGGTGGCCGCTTAGGAAGTTTTGGTCTGATGAGGGTCAGGGCTAGGTTGACGTTAGGAGGGAGAGCAGACACACAGCCCCGGCATTAGTGCGACTGAGAAGGGGCTGCGCAGTGATCGTGAGTGCCAGTATCATCCTTGATTTTTGGCTACCGCAGAGCCTTAGCCCCACGTGCAGAATGGTCGCTTCGGAGCTTGGCTCCGATGAGGGCCAGGGATAGGTCGCTGTTAGGTGCGAGCAGAGACACAGAGCCACGGTGTTGGTGGGGCTGAGACGGGGCTGCCAGGAGATCGTGAGGGCCAGCATCAGCCTTGATTCCTGGCTATCTCAGTGCCAAGCCCCATGTGGAGTTTGGCCGCTTCGGTGCTTTGCCCTGATGAGGGTAAGGGATATGTCGAGGCTAAGTGGGAGAACAGACACAGAGCCCCGGTATTGGTGGGGCTGAGAAGGGGCTGCCAAGAGATCGTGAGGGCCAGCATCAACCTTGATTCCTGGCTACTTCAGTACCTAAGCCCCACGTGGAGAATGGTCGCTTCGGAGCTTGGCTCCGAGGAGGGTAAGGGATAGGTCGCTGTTAGGTGCGAGCAGAGACACAGAGCCACGGTGTTGGTGCGGCTGAGACGAGGCTGCCAAGAGATCGTGAGGGCCAGCATCAGCCTTGGTTCCTGGCTACTTCAGTGCCTGAGCCCCACGTTGAGGCTTGCCTCTTCTTAGCTTGGCTTCGCTGAGGGTAAGGGATATGTCGAGGATAAGTGGGAGAAGAGAGACAGAGCCCCGGTTTTGGTGGGGCTGCCAAGGGAAGGTGAGGGCCAGCATCATCCACGACTCCTGGCTATGCAGTGCTAAGCCCTATGTGGAGGGTGGCCGCTTAGGAAATTTTGCTCTGATGAGGGTCAGGGCTAGGTTGAGGTTAGGTGGGAGAACAGAGACAGAGCCCCGGCATTGGTGCGACTGAGAAGGGGCTGTGCAGTGATCGTGAGGACCAGCATCAACCTTGATTCTTGGCTACCTCAGTGCCTAAGCCCCACATGAACAGTGGTCGCTTCGGAGCTTGGCTCCGATGAGGGTAAGCGGTAAGTTGATATTAGGTGCGAGCAGAGACACTGAGCCCCGTCATTGGTGGGGCTGCCAAAAGATAATGATGGCCAGCATCAACCTTGATTCCTCACTACCTCAGTGCCAAGCTCCACGTGGAGGGTGGCCGCTTCGGTGCTTGGCCCTGGTGAGGGTCAGGGCAAAATTGACATTAGGTGGGAGAAGAGACAGAGAGCACTGGTGTTGGTGAGGTTGCCAAGAAAGGTGAGGGCCAGCATCATCCGCGAGTCCTGGCTATTCAGTGCCAAGCCCTATGTGGAGGGTGGCCGCCTCGGCAGCTTGGCTCTGATGAGGTAAGGGATATGTCGAGGATTAGTGAGAGAACAGAGACAGAGCCTCGGTGTTGGTGGGGCTGAGAAGGTGCTGCCAAGAGACCGTGAGGGCCAGCATTAGCCTTGCTTCCTTGCTACTTCAGTGCCTGAGCCCCATGTGGAGGGTTGCATCTTCGGAGCTTGGCTCGGATGAGGGTAAGTGATAGGTCGCTGTTAGGTGCGAGCAGAGACACAGAGCCCGGTATTGATGGGGCTGAGACGGGGCTGCCAGGAGATCGTAGGTCCAGCATCAGCCTTGCTTCCTGCCTACCTCATTGCCTAAGCCCCACGTGGAGAGTGGTCCTTCGGAGCTTGGCTCCGATGAGGGTAAGTGATAGGTCGCTGTTAGGTGCGAGCAGAGACACAGAGCCCGGTATTGATGGGGCTGAGACGGGGCTGCCAGGAGATCGTAGGTCCAGCATCAGCCTTGCTTCCTGCCTACCTCATTGCCTAAGCCCCACGTGGAGAGTGGTCCCTTCGGAGCTTGGCTCCGATGAGGGTAAGAGATAGGTCCCTGTTAGGTGCAAGCAGAGACACAGAGCCCCGGTATTGGTGGGGTTGAGAAGAGCTCTTGAGGGCCAGCATCAGCCATGGTTCCTGGCTAATACAGTGCGTGAGCCCCAAGTTGAGGGTGGCCTCTTCGGAGTTTGACTTTGATGAAGGTAAGGGATATGTCGAGGCGAAGTGGGAGAACAGACAAGAGAGCCCCGGTATTGGTGGGGCTGAGACGGGGCTGCCAAGAGACCGTGAGGACCAGTACCAACCTTGATTCCTGGATACTTCAGTGCCTGAGCCCCACGTTGAGGGTGGCCTCTTCGGAGTTTGACTTTGATGAAGGTAAGGGATATGTCGAGGCGAAGTGGGAGAACAGACAAGAGAGCCCCGGTATTGGTGGGGCTGAGACGGGGCTGCCAAGAGACCGTGAGGGCCAGCATCAACCTTGATTCCTGGATACTTCAGTGCCTAGCTCCATGTGGTCGGTGGCCACTTCGTAGCTTGGCCCTGATGAGGGTCAGGGCTAGGTTGAGGTTAGGAGGGAGAACAGAGACAGAGCCCCGGTGTTGGTAGGGCTGCTAATAGAAGGTGAGGGCCAGCATCAGCCTTGGTTCCTGGCTAGCTCAGTGCCAAGCCCCATGTGGAGTGTGGCCGCTGCGGAGCTTTGCCGTGATGATGGTAAGGGATATGTTGAGGATAAGTGGGAGAACAGAGACAGAACCCCGATTTTGGTGGAGCTGAGACGGGGCTGCCAAAAGATAGTGAGGGCCAGAATCAACCGTGATTCCTGACTACCTCAGTGCCAAGCTCCACGTGGAGGGTGGCCACTTCGGAGCTTGGCCCTGGTGAGGGTCAGGGCTAGGTTGAGGTTAGGTGGGAGAACAGAGACAGAGCCCCGTTGTTGGTGGGGCTGCCAAGGTCTCTTGAGGGCCAGCATCATCCTTGAGTCCTGGCCATTTCTGTGCCTGAGCCGGATGAGGCGGATGGCCGTTTCGGAGCTTGCCTCTGATGAGGAGAAGGGATAGTTTGAGGTTCTGCGTAGATAACGAGACCCTTCTGCATTACATAACGCCACCCAACACATGGACTCCAAACGAGGAGTAGCCCCTTCCCGGACCCATCACCCCTCTCCCTTATTCTCAAACCTAAATATCAGCCTTTGCCGTACCATCTCTCGAGCCCATTTCCTAAACAGCTTCCCACCAGAGGGCGCTCCAACACAGAAAGAACCAGGTTTGAAAGCTGTTTCTTGCTCTTGCCTTTTGTGGCAGCCCTTTCCGAGGGAGCTGCTCTCGCTCTACCACCCAACCAGCAACCTTACCACAGCCCAACTGCAAAGCAGTCGATCCCCTCTTCGGGCTCCCATAAACTAAGAGGCAGGACTGAAAGATGTTGGTGGCTCTCACTTTCCCTTGATAGACCCTTCTCAGCTGCCCAACACCCAGCCAGCTCCAGCACCCCAAATGTGCCATATCCACCACACCTAGCACTCCTTGCTACACATTGGTGGTGCCTGGTGCTAGGCATGTTCCGTTGCTGAGTTGTGGGGGTGTTGGGTGGTGGGCACTGCAGGGACTGGCTTCTTGTCATGTCCTGGTGCTGGGGATGCTGGGTGCTGGGCTCCGGGGCTGCTGGGCATGTCGAGGTGCTGTGCATTGGCGGTGGGTGTGCTGGGTTGTGTGCATGTGTGGGAATGAGTGCTGGGCCATGGGAGTGCTGGGCCCTGGCAGTGCTGGGTGGAGGGTATGATGGGTGCATGTGTTGGTTTAACCCCAGCCAGCAAATAAACCCCACGCAGCCACTGGCTCTCCTCCCCCCCCACCCCATGGGACTGGGGAGAGAATCGAGAAGGCACAAGTAGGAAAGCTCCCGGGTTGAGATAAAAACAGTTTAATGATTGAAATAAAACGAAGTAGAACAGTAATAATAACAATGAGAACAACAACAACAACAGACGATACAAAGCAGGCAATGCACAATACAACTGCTCACCACTGCCGACCGTGTGTGGGGAGAGCCCCCTCCCCCGCCCCCTCCCATTTTTATTCTGAGCATGATGTCACATGCTATAGAATACCCCACTGGCCAGCTGGGTCAACTACCCCGGCTGTGCTCCCCACCCCTCCACCCCCCCAAGCCCCCCCCCGCGAGCTTCCTGTGGGAGGCTGAAAAGAGAAAACAAAAGTCTCCCGGTGCAAGCACCGCCCAGCAACAGCCAAAGCATTAAGGGGGCCATCAAGGCTCCTCTCACACCAAACCCAAAAGCCAGCACACCCCCCCCCAAGCTACTGGGAAGAAAGTTAACTCTGTCCCAGCCAGAAGCAGGACAGTGCAGTGCGCTGGAGTTCTGAGTGCTGGGTCCTAGGGGTACTGTGTATGTTCGGGTGCTGGGCATATCCGCGTGTGGATACTGGGCAGTTGGGGTGCTAGGTGGTGGTGGTACTGGATGCTGGGCATTGGGTATGCTGGTTTCTGGGCACTGGGGGTGGTGGGTGCTGAGCGCAGGATGTGCTGGGTGCTATGTGCAGATCACTGGGGATGGTGGGGGCTGGTTTGCTGCTTTCTGGTGTGTTGGGCGCTGGGCATGTTTGGGTGCTGGGCATGTCTGGGTGCTGGGCACGGGCAATGGGGGTGCTGGGTATGTCCGGTGGTGGGTATTGGGCGGTGGGAGTGCTGGGTGCTAGGTACTGGGGATGCTGGGCCCTGGCATTGCTTGGTACTATGCATAACGGAATGGAGGGTATGTCTTGGTGCTGGCCATATCCGGTGCTGGCCATATCCAGTGCTGGGCATATCCGGTGCTAGGTGTGTGCTCTGGGTTTGCTGGGTGCTGTGCTCTGGGGGTGTTGGATTCCTGGCATGTGCATGTGCTGGGCCCTGGTTGTGCTGGGTATGTGTGGGTGCTGGGTTTTGGGCAGTATGGGTGCTGTGTGGTGGGCGCTGGGCATGTCTGGGTGCTGGGTGATGGGCACTGGAGGTCCTGGGCGATGGGGAGCAGGGAAGCTGCCTTCTAGGAATGTCTCAGTGCTGGGCATATCCAAGTGCTTGGTACTGTGCACTGGTGGTGGTGCTGGATGCTGGGCATGTCCCGGTGCTAGGCAATGGCGGTGCTGGGTGCTTGGCGCTGGGGGTGATGGTCTTTGGGTGTGCTGGGTGGTGGGGCTGCTGGGCATGTGCGGGTGTTGATTGCTGGGCCCTGGGTGTACTGGATGCTGGACACTGGGGTGGTTGGTTTCTGGACACTGGGGCTTCTGGGTTCTGTGGACTGGGGTTGCTGGGTGCTGGGCATGTCCAGGGGCTGTGTGTTGGCGGTGGGTGTGCTGGGTTGTGCGCATGTCCGGGAATGAGTGCTGGGCCATGGGGGTGCTGGGTGGAGGGTATGATGGGTGCATGTCGTGGTTTAACCCCAGCCTGCAAATAAACCCTACGCAGCCGCTGGCTCTCCTCCCCCCCCTCACCCCGTGGGATGGGGGAGAGAATCGGGAGGGCACAAGTAGGAAAACTCCCGGGTTGAGATAAAAACAGTTTAACGATTGAAATAAAACGAAGTAGAACAGTAATAATAACAATGAGAACAACAACAACAACAGACGGCACAAAGCAGGCAATGCAGAATGCAACTGCTCACCACTGCCGACCGCGTGTCATGAACTGGGGGGGGGGGGGGGGGGGGGGGGGGGAGTCGTTCCCCGCCCCCTCCCATTTCTTATACTGAGCATGATGTCACATGCTATAGAATACCCCATTGGCCAGCTAGGTGAACTACCCCGGCTGTGCTCCCCACCCCCCCGTCCCCCCACCCCCCCCCGGGGTTGGTGGCTGCTGGGAGCTAGAGGTGCTGGCTGTGGGCATTTCCAGTTGCTGGTCATGACCGGGTGCTGGGTCTTGTGCGTGCTGGGTGTGTCCGGTGCTGGGCATGTCCGGATGCTGTGTGCTCGGCACTTGTTCTGGGTGGTGGGCAGTGAGGGTGCTGGGCGCTGGGGATGCTGGGCAATGCGGTGCTGGGCACTGGGGTTGCTGGGTGCTGGGCATGTCTAGGGGCTGTGTGTTGGCGGTGGGTGTGCTGGGTTGTGCGCATGTCCGGGAATGAGTGCTGGGCCCTGGGGGTGCTGGGTAGAGGCTGTGATGGGCGTATGTCGTGGTTTAACCCCAGCCTGCAAATAAACCCTACGCAGCCGCTGGCTCTCCTCCCCCCCCCACCCCGTGGGATGGGGGAGAGAATCGGGAGGGCACAAGTAGGAAAACTCCTGGGTTGAGATAAAAACAGTTTAATGATTGAAATAAAATGAAGTAGAACAGTAATAATAACAATGAGAACAACAACAACAACAGACGGCACAAAGCAGGCAATGCAGAATGCAACTGCTCACCACTGCCGACCGCGTGTCATGAACTGGGGGAAGGGGGGGGGGGGGGGGAGTCGTTCCCCGCCCCCTCCCATTTCTTATACTGAGCATGATGTCACATGCTATAGAATACCCCATTGGCCAGCTAGGTGAACTACCCCGGCTGTGCTCCCCGGCCCCCAAAACCCCCCCAACCCCCCCCGCGAGCTTCCTGTGGGAGGCCGAAAAGAGAAAACAAAAGGCTCCCGGTGCAATCACCGCCCAGCAACAGCCAAAGCATTAAGGGGCCATCAAGGCTCCTCTCACACCAAACCCAAAAGCCAGCACACCCCCCAAGCTACTGGGAAGAAAGTTAACTCTGTCCCAGCCGGAAGCAGGACAGTGCTGAGTGCTGTGTATGTCCGGGTGCTGGGCATGTCTGGGTGCGGGGTACTGGGCACTGGGGGTGGTGGGTATGCTGGATGGTGGGTGTTGGGTATGCTGGTTGCTGGGCACTGGGGATGCTGGGTGTGAGACGTGTGGGGGTGCTGGATGGTGGGTGTTTGCTGTGCTGGGTACAGAGCAGTGGGGGTGCTGAGTGCTGCGGGTGCTGGGTGCTGGGCATGTCCAAGTGCTATGTGCTGATCACTGGAGATGTTGGGGGCTGGTTTGCTGGGATCTGGGCAGTGGTGTGTTGAGTGCTGGGCATGTTTGGGTGCTGGGCATGTCTGGGTACTGGGCACTGGCGGTGTGGGGCAGTGGGGGTGCTGTGTGCTGGGCACGTCCGGGTGGTGGGTGTTGGGCAGTGGGAGTGTTGGGTTCCAGGTACTGGGGTGCTGGGCCCTGGTATTGCTGGCTACTATACATAACTGAGTGCCGGGTATGTCTTGGTGCTGGATGCTGGGTACTGGAGGTAATGGGTGCTGGGTGTTGGGCATATGCGGTGCTGGGTGCTGGGCATATGCGGTGCTGGGTGGCTGTGCTGGGGTTGCTGGGTGCTGTGCTGTGAGGGTGCTGGATTCCTGGCACGTGCGTGTGCTGTGTGCTGGGCCCTGGTTGTGCCGGGTATGTGTGGGTGCTGGGTGTTGGGCAGTGTGGGTGCTGTGTGGCGGGGCCTGGGCATGTCTGGGTGCTGGGCGGTTGGGATGCTGGGCGGTGGGTAGCAGAGAAGCTGCCTGCTGGGCATGTCTGAGTGCTGGGCATGTGTGGGTGCTGGGTACTGGGCAGTGGGGGTGGTGGGCGTGGTGGTGGTGTGTGCTGGGCATGTCTGGGTGCTGGGCATGTGTGGGTGCTGGGTACTGGGCAGTGGGGGTGGTGGGCGGTGGTGGTGCTGTGTGCTGGGCATGTTGGGCTGCTGGGTTTTGGGCGGTGGGCGTGCTGGGTGTGTGCATGTGTTGGTTTCTGGGCGCTGGGGGTGCTGGGTGCTGTGCACTGGGGTTGCTGGGTGCTGGGCATGTCCGGGTGGCGGGCATGGCTGGGTGCTGAGTCCTGAGGTTGCTGCGTGCTGGGCACTGGGCTTGCTGGTGCTGCTGGTGCGGGTGCTGGGGGCTAGGTGTTGTCCGAAAAGCGGATTCGTGCCCGGCGTGAAAGGAACGAATTCCACATGCTCAGGAGAGAGATTGTTTTATTCAGGCCTGGGTGCTCGGTGGACGTGCCACAAATGAAGCACATCGGGTCTAATCACCTTTCTGTTTGTATCCATGCTTCTCATACATATTTTCAGTTTCTCTTTTACATATTCCTTAAATTTCCGAGAACTGATTATAATATTACATCATCCTAGACACATGCGCACTAAATCTTTAGGGTCTCCTTGAAGGTCTCGGGTGGTCTCTGGTGGTCGGCAGGGTAGTGAACTCTTCGTGAACCTGTTCCTTTCTTTCCTTCTAAGGTCGAGGTTTGTCTCCGAGCCACGTCTGGACCACGGTTTGTTTATGGTTCTCGTTTCCAAGGTTACTCTTCACTAGAGTCTAACAATGCTTCCAGGAGACACGATTTAGACTACAATTCTACACACCTGCAAACACCACACCTGCTAGTTCCCTAACTTCTAAGCCACAAGTCTTCGTTGTGTAGAATTACAGAAGCGAGCAGTATGGAACAGTAGATACTGTACCTACTGCATCAATCCCCCCCTTTGAGACTTACAATGTTGAGCATCATGAGTCTCACATCATTTAGTTATAAGCATTTGGTCTACAAAAAGACATACATTGAAGCATACAACAAGTAATTAGAACTAAGATGACGATCAGTATTGCAAATAAGAACAACTGTCTGAGCCAATTTAAATTTGGAAGCCACGAAAATGACCAAGAAAGATCTTGCCCTTCTCGTTCCTTAAATCCACAGGCTAAGTCCTTTAATTGTTGAATTTTCTTCGCAATTAACTCTGAATTATCACCTAGGTTCTGCAATACAAAAAGAAGACATGTTGGTTACTTCTCGGGCTAAAAGTTCTCAGATAGTTTGATTTCTCTCCCATTTTGGCAATAGAAATTGGGATTCAGCTTTGCTGATCGTCATAATTAATATCAACAGGCTCCACATTTTCTACTCCTAAACCCACAATTTCGTAATTAATTTGGTTTCCTTTCGAACAATAAATATTTTAAATATCACAGATAATTCCGCAACAGCTCTGGTAAGTCATCAAGTACACCTTCAAATTAATTGCAATGCTTCCTTAGGTGTAGATGTCCACGGTCTAGGAGGTATTTTGTTTATTCTGCTGTAATGAATCCAAGAGTCTATTTCTTCTAATTTTACAGCAGTGGTTGTTGTTAATAACACTTGGAAGAGTCCTTTCCACTTTTCTCCAAAGGGGTCATCCTTCCACCTTCGCAGGTAGACTTGGTCTCCTGGGCTGAACGAATGTACCAGAAATTCCAGGGGTAAAAGTGTCCTCAAAAGAACATATTTGTGTAAAGAACTCGCCATTTTACTCAAAGACAAGAGAGATTCAGTTAACACTTTTTCTCCTGTTACGTGCATTCGTTCAAACCTTCCTGTTAGATTGACGTTAGAAGGTTTACCACCCGGAATTTCCAATGGACTTACTTCTTCTTTAGCTCTTGGGGTTACCCTAATTCTTAACAAGGCAAGTGGTAAAGCTTCAATCCGTTTCAACTGAGCTTCCTGACATATTTTAGAAATTTGTCTCTTTAATACTTTGTTCATTCTCTCTCTACTTGTCTACTCAATTGTGGTCGTCTTAGTGTCTTACTCACATTCTTAATAACCTCCGCTACAAAATGTGGGCCTCTATCAGAGCACATCTCTTAAGGGACTCCAAATCTTGAAATAATTTCTTTCCATAAGTGTTTTGTTACCTCTTTTGCCTTGTTGGTTTGCCACGGGAAAGCTTTTGGCCATCCGGAGAAGGTATTTACCAATACCAATAAATATCGGTATTGGTTGCACCTTGGTAACTCTGAAAAATCTATTCGCCAATACTCACTGGGAGTTACGCCTTTCCTTACCTCTCCAGGAGGGGGTCGGATTTGTATTTTCGAATTGTTCCTAAGACAAATCTCACATTTAGCACACTCACTCACACTTTTAGCAATCAATAACATTTTAGTCCCTATTTTGCATACCGTTTTACTGACTCGACCATTGCTTCTGCTCCCATATGTGTCTCAGCATGGGTTGTGACCATCAATTTCTTCATGATTTCGGGAGTTACTATACATTGTCCATGCGAAGTAATCCATCATCCTTGATCATTCTTTTTGCACTGTAATAGCTTAGCCAACTTATTTTCTTTTTCGTTATAATTTGGGGATTCTATTTGAATTTCTTTGGATGCACAGCAACTTCTTTGGGTTTTTTCCTGTGGTTTTTTTTTTTTTTTTTTTTTTCGGTACTGCTTCCAATAAATTTAAAATCTCTGTTCCATGCTTTATAGGTGAGCCACTGGCAGACAGAAGTTCTCGCTCTTTCCATATCGCTCCATGGGCATGAACAACTCCAAAAGCATATTTAGAGTCTGTCTAAATATTAACTCTTTTACCTTTAGCCAGATCTAAAGCTCTTGTCCAAGTTGTTATCTTGGCCTTCTGGGCGGATGTATTTGGAGGTAATGCTTTTACTTCTTGGTCTTCGGTTAAAGTTACCGCGGCATAGCCAGCCCTCCTTTCTCCTTTCACAACAAAGCTGCTTCCATCGGTAAATAATTCTTCATCCGGAGTCTGGAGAGGGACATCTCTCAGGTCTGGCCTGCTGGCATATGCCTGTTTGATAACTTGTAAACAATCATGGTTAGGATCGCTCTCTTTTTCACTTGGCATTGAAGAAGCAGGATTTAAAATGGCACTTACTTCAAAATGATGTCATCTTGTTCCACTAACGGAGCTTGATATTGTAGATTGAGGGGGTGCCATCTTGCAAATGGCCTTTTTTTCCTATCATTTCCCAGTCTTCGTTATCCTTGGGAAATCCCAAATCCCAAATAAATTACAGTTTGTTTTGCAATTTGTGCTTTCTTTTCTGACAGCCTGTACCCAGCCATTCCCAACAAGTTTAGCAGGCTAACAGTCTTTTCTTTGCAGATCTCAATAGCATCTGCTCCCAATAGGATGTCATCAACACACTGAAGGAGGGTGATTTGATCTTCCTTACCGGACCAGTGTTCCAGTTCCTTGGTCAAGGCTGCTCCAAAGATGGTTGGGCTATTTTTAAACCCTCGTGGCAGCACAGTCCAGCAGAGCTGAGTTCTCCTCCCAGTCGACAGATCTTCCCATTCAAAGGCAAAAATCTTTTGACTGTTTTCTTCCAGAGCGGTCGAACTCCTGTTTTCAATTCAACTTTTACCGGTTCCACATTGTTTGCTCTTCCTGGTTTGTCTGTCGCCCAAACAGAAGGGTAAACTGATTTCTTCAGATTCTTCTGTGTTTGTCTGTAATATATAAACTTGGGCTTGCCAGGCATCAGCTTCAGGAAAATGAACTTTTCCTTTTGTTTGGATCCAAGAAAAACGGATTTTTCCTTTTTCAAAGTTAATTTGTGCTCCCAATTTATTCAATAAATCCTGTCCTAAGAGAGGCATGGTGCATTCCGGTATATATGAAAATTCATGCATCAATGTTCTTCCTCCGATTTGACAGTTTAAAGTTTTCAAAAAAAAGACCTTTCCTCTTTCTTTCCCGTGACCCCAACAACAGATACATTAAATTTACTCGTTGGTCCTTTACATGTATTTATAACAGAATATTTTGCACCAGTGTCCACTAAAAAATCGACTCTTTTCTTTCCCATAGCTTTACTGGAACCAGGGGCTCGGCTGGGAGAATATCATTTTCTGCCCCGGTCCCCATCCTTCAGAATCCTCTCCCATCCTAAGGAGATCAGCTTCAGGTGGAATTTGCTGTGGCCGAATCACAGCAACTTTCTTCTTCTCTGGACACTCATTCTTCCAATTGCTTCTTACATACAGCGCATCGATTGATCCCTAACGGAGTAGACTGTTCAAATATATTTCCACGTCCTTGACCTCTGCCCCTTAAGTACCCTTTGCTTTTACCTCTCCAAAATCCTCTGCCCCTACCTCCAGCAGATCCTTGGGCATTCACAAAAGCAGCCGCAAGAATTGCAGCTTTCCGTTTCCCCTTTTTTTCTTTCATTTTCCATATTAATTTTTTTCCAATACGACCCTCTCTTCTTCAGGAGTTAACAAATTATTTAAAAGACTTTGAATATCTTGCCGATCGGGATTATGACTTTTAATAATTGTCTTTAAAGATCTATACACCTTTTCAGGATTTTCCCTATAGGATCCTGCCAATTCTTTCCAATTCATCAAATCAGAAGTAGTAAAAGGTATTTTTGCAAACACTGGTCCCCCCCTTAGGCCCACAGCCTGACGAAGGGGTGCTAATAAAACAGACCCCTCTTGGGTCCCAGTTCTGCCAGCTATTGGACTAAATGGATTACTTCCCCTTGCTTCAGTTTCAAAACTCTCTTTTTCACTCGGTGCCACCAACATCTGTGTATCGTCTTCCTCTTCTCCTAGTTTTAAACACCATTTTCCTAGACTACAAGCAGAAGAACAATGCGGTTTTGGTTCCTTGTCCTCCATCATCATCATCATCACATTAGAATCTGAGTCTAAAAGTTTACATTCCTTCCGAATTTCATGATCATTTCTCAAGGGAAAGAAAAGTCCACAGAAGGGGCCTCATCCCATTTGCCCTGTCGTCTAAAAAATAACATCAGTTGCAAGGCAGTATTATATTGCAGAGTTGCCAATTCTGGCCGTTTTTCCTCATCTTCTAATTTATACATTGGCCACCATTTAGTACAAGACTCAATTAATTTCTCCTTTCTCAAAGGATCTCCCCCAAATGCTCCCCAATATTTTATGATGCATCCAAGGGGAGAGGAAGGTGTTACTTTAGACTATTGAGTTCCCATATTTTTGCCCAAAAAGAACGTTCTTAACCATGATTTCATATACTCCAGTCGTCACTGTCAAACGCATATGAATAAACCTTTTTACCTTTGGCCACAATTCCTTACCAAATGCATGCACAATTTTATACCCCAGCACAATCTCTCTTTTACCTTAGCGTTGCACTGTTGAGTCGCTCACCTGCTCTGGTCGGGGAGAATACTCACAGAGTCCCCGATCAAAAGGGCGGTGCGTGCTGGAGTCCGGAGAGCAGGGTCTCCCCACCGAGAGCCGGCAAGTCGATGAGGGCAAGGCTTCCCACCTGGGTCGCCAAAAACTGTCGTCCAAAAAGCGGATTCGTGCCCGGCGTGCAGTTAAGCAATTCCACACGCTCAGGAGAGAGATTGTTTTATTCAGGCCTGGGTGCTCGGTGGACGTGCCACAAATGAAGCACACCGGGTCTAATCACCTTTCTGTTTGTATCCATGCTTCTCATACATATTTTCAGTTTCTCTTTTACATATTCCTTAAATTTCCGAGAACTGATTATAATATTACATCATCCTAGACATATGCGCACTAAAGCCTTTAGGGTCTCCTTGAGGGTCTCGGGTGGTCGGCAGGGTAGTGAACTCTTCGTGAACCTGTTCCTTTCTTTCCTTCTAAGGTCGAGGTTTGTCTCCGAGCCACGTCTGGACCACGGTTTGTTTATGGTTCTCGTTTCCAAGGTTACTCTTCACTAGAGTCTAACAATGCTTCCAGGAGACACGATTTAGACTACAATTCTACACACCTGCAAACACCACACCTGCTAGTTCCCTAACTTCTAAGCCACAAGTCTTCATTGTGTAGAATTACAGAAGCGAGCCAAGGTACTGGGGCTACTGGTTGCTGGGCCCTGGGAGTGCTGGGTACCATGCATAATTGGGTGCAGGCTATGTCTTGCTGGTGGATGCTGGGCACTGGGGCTGCTGGGTGCTGGGCATGTCTCGATGCTGTGTGTTGGCGGTGGGTGTGCTGGGTTGTGCGCATGTCCGGGAATTAGTGCTGGGCCCTGGGAGTGCTGGGTGCGGGGAGCTAGGGGTGCTGGCTGTGGGCATTTCCAGGTACTGGTCATGACCAGGTGCTGGTTGTTGGGTCTTGTGGGTGCTGGGGCTGGGCGTGTGCAGGTGCTGGGCATGTCCAGATGCTGTGTGCTCGGCACTTGGGGTTCTGGGTAGTGGGCAGTGAGGGTGCACACCAAACACCCACCATCCCGCACGCCCACAAGTCTCACACCCAGCACCCGCAGTGGCAGGAACCAGCATACCCAACACCCAGCTTCCAGCACACCCACTGCCCAGGACCTGCATACGCTGCATTGAACCCAGCACCCCCAGCACCCAGTAACCGATAGCCCCAGCGCCCAGCACGCCAGGGCCCAGCAACCAACACACACACACGCCCAGCACCCCCACCGCCCAAAACCCAGCACCCCGACGTGCCCAGCACACAGCAGCCCCAGGGACCACCACCCCCAGCGCCAAGCACCCAGCACCACCAGTGCTCAGCACCCAGACATGCCCAGCACCTAGCACCACCACCCCCAGTGCCCAACACCCAGCACCCACACATACCCGGCACAACCAGGGCCCAGCACACAGCCCACGCACATGCCAGGAATCCAGCACCCTCACAGCACAGCACCCAGCAACCCCAGCACAGCCACCCAGCACCACATATGCCCAACACCCAGCACTGCATATGCCCAGCACCCATTACCTCCAGCACCAAGCATCCAGCACCAAGACATACCCTGCACTCAGTTTTGCATATTACCCAGCAATGCCAGGGCCCAGCACCGCCAGTACCTAGCACCCAGCACTCCCACTGCCCAGTACCCAGCACCCCGACATGCCCAGCACACAGCACCCGCACCGCCCCACACTGCCAGTTCCCAGTACCCAGCACCCAGACATGCCCAGCACCCAGACAAACATGCCCAGCGCCCAACACACCAGAACACAGCAAACCAGCCCCCAAGAACCCCAGTGATCAGCACATAGCACCTGGACATGCCCAGCACCTGCAGCGCTCAGCACCCCAAACACCCACCATACAACACCCCTACAGGTCTCACACACTTCCGCCCAGTGCCCGGAAAGCAGCATACCCAACACTCAGCATCCAGCACCCCCACGCCCCAGCACCCAGTGCCAGCACGCTGCACTTAGACATGGCCAGCACGCGGACATGCTCAGCACCCAGCAACACAGAGGCACAGAACCCAGCACCCCCAGCGCCCAGAAACCAACCACCCCAGCGTCCAGCACCCAGTACACCCAGGGCCCGGCAACCAACACCCGCACATGCCCAGCACCCCAACACCCAGCACAGGGACATGCCCAGCGCCTACCACACAGCACCCACACTGCCCAACACGCACACATACCCGGGGCAGAGCACAGAGCACACGCACGTGCCAAGAAACAAGCACCCCCAGAGCACAGCACCCAGCAACTCCAGAGCACAGACCCAGCACTGGATATGCCCAGCACCCAGTACCTCCAGCACCAAGAGATACCCTGCACTCAGTTATGCATAGTACCCAGCAATACCCGGGCCCCGCAACCGCACCAGCCAGCACCCAGCAACCCGAGTGCCCAGCCCCCAGCAACCTCAGGGCCCAGCCCCCAGCACCCGCACATTCCCAGCACCCAGCAACCCCACTGCCCAACACCCACCCCCCCGGACATGCCCAGCACACAGCACCCCCAGGGACCACCACCCCCAGCGCCTGGACATGCCCAGCATCCAAACATGCCCAGCACGCTACACACCAGAACACAGCAAACCAGCCCCCAACATCCCCAGTGATCAGCACGTAGCACCCGGACATGCCCAGCACCCAGCACGTCCAGTGCCCTGCACCCAGTACACCAAACACCCACCACCATACAGGTCTCGCAGCCAGCACCTCCCCAGTGCCCAGAAACCAGCATACCCAACACCCCCACAGCCCAAGAACCCGTTTACCCAGCATCCAGACATGCCCAGCACTCGGACATACACAGCACCCCCAGGGCCCCGCACTAACTCCCGGACAGGCGCACAACCCAGCACCCGAACCGCCAACAAACAGCACCTGGACATGCCCACCACTCAGCAGCCCCAGTGCCCAGCACCCAGCACCGCAACAGCCAGCATCCCCAGCGTCCAGCACCCTCACTGCCGACCACCCAGAATCCCAAGTGCTGAGCACACAGCATCCGCACATGCCCAGCACCCGGACACGCCCGGCACCTGGTCATGTCCAGCAACTGAAATGCCCACAGCCAGCACCCCTAGCTCCCAGCAGCCAGCACTCCCAGTGCCCAGCATCAGTCATGCCAAGGACGAGGACATGCCCAGCACCCAACACCCCAGTGGCCAACACCCAATACCCCCAGCACCCAGCAGCAAGACATACCCTGCACCCGCTTATGCATAGTACCCAGCACTCCCAGGGCCCAGCAACCAGCACCCACAGGACTTAGCACCCAGCAACCCCAGTGCCCAGCACCCAATACCCCCAGCTCCCAGTAGCCCCAGAACCCACCATCCAGCAGCAAGACATACCCTGCACCCGCTTACGCATAGTACCCAGCACTCCCAGCCCCCAGCAGTCACGCCGCCCAGCACCCAGCAACCCCAGTGCACAGCACCCGCTAACCCCAGTGCCCAGCATCCCCAGCGCACAGCATCCGGCATATGGACATGCCCAGCACACGGACATACCCACTAGCCAGCACCCCTAGTGTCCAGCACCCAAAACTCCCTCCATCCATCACCCAGACATGCCCAGTGCTCAGCACCCCCAACACCCAACAGCCAGGATCAGGAAATGCCCAGCAACAAGCACTCCCATGCCTACCACCGCCAGTGCCCAATAACCAGCACACAGACAATGCCCACCAGCCAGCATCAAGCACTCGGTACAGAGGCATGCCCAGCACCCTGATATGCATAGTCCCCAGCGCCCCCACTGCCCAGCACTCCCAGTGCCCCGGACCCATCACTTGGACATGCTCAGCACCCAGAGATGTCCAGCACCCCGCACGCCCAGTGCCTAGAACCCAGTACCCCCAATGACCAGCACCCAGCGCAGCCAGTGCCCAGCACTGCCTGTAGCCAGCATCCACCACCCAGACACCATCATCACCTGCCCATTCCCAGCACCAAATCCTCCCAGTGCCCAGCACAGGGACATGGCGAGCACCCAGATATGCCCAACACCCAGCAACCGCAGCACCCAGACATGTCCAGAACCCACTACATTCAGGGCCTAGCACACAGTACCCCCACGACCCAGCACCGACACATGCTCAGCACCAAGCACTGCCAATGATCCCAAGGGGTGCTAGGTGTGCTGGATGTTGCGCCTTTGCGGTGCTGGAGATGGCTGGGTGCTGGGCAGCTGAGAAGAGGCTGGAAAGGGAAGGTGAGCGCCGCGAATATATTTCAATCCTGGCAAAACGTGTGTGGGAGCTCGACGGGGCGCTTGACTGCTTTGCAGTTGGGCTGCGGCAAGGTTGACGGTTGAGTGCTACGGCAAGCGCCTAGCCCCGGTGTTGGTGGGGACCTCAAAGGGCTGCCAGGGCAGGCGAGTGCAACGAACACCGGCCATCTTGGTTCCCTCTGTGTTGGAGCGCCATCTAGTGGGTAGACGTGTCAGAGCCTGGCTCCGATGAAGGTAAGAAGTAGGTTGATGTTTAGGTGGGAGACCAAAGAGAAGGGAGCAGGGGTTGGTGGGGCTGAGAGGGGCTGCCAAGAGATCGTGAGGGCCAGCATCAGTCTTCATTCCTGGCCACGTCTGTCCCTGAGCCCCATGTGGAGTTTGGCCGCTGCGGATCTTTGCCCTGATGAGGGTAAGGGATATGTCGAGGCTAAGTGGGAGAACAGACACAGAGCCCCGGTATTGGTGCGGCTGAGAAAGGGCTGCCAAGAGATCGTGAGGGCCAGCATCAACCTTGATTCCTGGCTACTTCAGTAGCTAAGCCCCACGTGCAGAGTGGTCGCTTCGGAGCTTGGCTCCGAAGAGGGTAAGGGATAGGTTGAAGTTAGGTGGGAGAAGAGGCACCGAGGTGGGGCTGCCTAGGGACTGCAAACGGAAGGCGAGGGCCAGCATCAGCCTTGATTCCTGGCTATCTCAGTGCCAAGCCCCATGTGGCGGGTGGCCGCTTCGGAGCCTTGCCCCGATGAGGGTAAGGGATATGTCGAGGATAAGTGGGAGAACAGAGACAGAGCGCCGGCGCTGGTGGGGTTGCCAAGGGAAGGTGAGGGCCAGCATCAACCTTGATTCCTGACTACCTTAGTGCCAATCTCCACGTGGAGGGTAGCCGCTTCGGAGCTTGGCCCTGATGAGGGTCTGGGCTAGGTTGAGGTTAGGAGGGAGAACAGAGACAGAGCCCCGGTGTTGGTAGGGCTGCCTAGGGACTGCAAACGGAAGGCGAGGGCCAGCATCCGCCTTGGTTCCTGGCTATCTCAGTGCCAAGCCCCATGTGGAGTTTGGCCGATTCGGAGCTTTCCCCTGATGAGGATAATGGTTATATCGCTGCTAGGTCAGAGCCGAGACACCGTGCCACGGTGTTGATGGGGTTGAGAAGTAGCTGCCAAGAGATCGTGAGGGCCAGCATCATCCTTGATTCCTGGCTAACTCAGTGCCAAGCCGCCTGTGGTGGGTGGCCGCTGCGGAGCTTTGCCCCGATGAGGGTAAGGGATATGTCGAGGATAAGTGGGAGAACAGAGACAGAGCCTCGGTGTTGGTGGGGCTACCAAGGAAAGGTGAGGGCCAGCATCAACCTTGATTTCTGGCTACCTTAGTGCCAAGCTTCACGTGGAGGGTGGACGCTTCAGAGCTTGGCCCTGAGGAGGGTCTGGGCTAGGTTGAAGTTAGGAAGGAGAACAGACACAGAGCCCCGGTGGTTGTGGGGCTGCCTAGGGACTGCAAATGGAAGGTGAGGGCCAGCATCAGCCTTGATGCCTGGCTATCTCAGTGCCAAGCCCCTTGTGGAGTTTGGCCTCTGCGGATCTTTGCCCTGATGAGGGTAAGGGATATGTCGAGGGTAAGTGGGACAACAGACACAGGGCGCCGGCGTTGGTGGGGTTGCCAAGGGAGGGTGAGGGCCAGCATCAAACTTGATTCCTGACTACCTTATTGCCAATCTCCACGTGGAGTGTGGCTGCTTCGTAGCTTGGCCCTGGTGAGGGTCAGGGCTAGGTTGAGGTTAGGAGGGAAAACAGGCACAGAGCCCCGGATTTGGTGCGGCTGAGACGAGGCTGCCAAGAGATCGTGAGGGCCAGCATCAGCCATGGTTCCTGGCTACTACATTGCGTGAGCCCCAAGTTTGATGGTGGCCTCTTCAGTGCTTGGCTCTGATGAGAGTAAGGGATATGTCGAGGCTAAGTGGGAGAACAGACACAGAGCCCCGGTATTGGTGCGGCTGAGAAAGGGCTGCCAAGAGATCGTGAGGGCCAGCATCAACCTTGATTCCTGGCTACTTCAGTACCTAAGCCCCACGTGGAGAATGGTCGCTTCGGAGCTTGGCTCCGAGGAAGGTAAGGGATAGGTCGCTGTTAGGTGCGAGCAGAGACACAGAGCCACGGTGTTGGTGCGGCTGAGACGGGGCTGCCAAGAGATCGTGAGGGCCAGCATCAGCCTTGGTTCCTGGCTACTTCAGGGCCTGAGCCCCATGTTGAGGGTGGCCTCTTCGGAGCTTGGTTCCGATGAGGCTAAGGGATATGTCGAGAATCAGTGGGAAAACAGAGACAGAGCCCCGGTGTTGGTGAGGCTGCCAAGGAAGGTGAGGGCCAGCATCATCCGCGAGTCCTGGCTACTTCAGTGCCTAGACCCATGTGGTCGGTGGCGACTTCGTAGCTTGGCCCTGATGAGGGTCAGGGCTAGGTTGAGGTTAGGAGGGAGAGCAGACACAGAGCCCCGGCATTGGTGCGACTGAGAAGGGGCTGCGCAGTGATCGTGAATGCCAGTATCAACCTTGATTTTTGGCTACCTCAGAGCCTAAGCCGCACGTGCAGAGTGGTCGCTTTGGAGCTTGGCTCCGAGGAGGGTCAGGGATAGGTTGAAGTTAGGTGGGAGAAGAGGCACAGAGCCCCGGATTTGGTGCGGCTGAGACGAGGCTGCCAAGAGATCGTGAGGGCCAGCATCAGCCTTGGTTCCTGGCTACTTCAGTGCCTGAACCCCAGGTTGAGCTTGGCTTCTTCTTTAATTGGCTCCGCTGAGGGTAAGGGATATGTCGAGGATAAGTGGGAGAAGAGAGACAGAGCCCCGGTTTTGGTGGGGCTGCCAAGGGAAGGTGACGGCCAGCATCATCCCCGACTGCTGGCTATTCAATGCCAAACCCTATGTGAAGGGTGGCCGCTTAGGAAGTTTTGGTCTGATGAGGGTCAGGGCTAGGTTGACGTTAGGAGGGAGAGCAGACACACAGCCCCGGCATTAGTGCGACTGAGAAGGGGCTGCGCAGTGATCGTGAGTGCCAGTATCATCCTTGATTTTTGGCTACCGCAGAGCCTTAGCCCCACGTGCAGAATGGTCGCTTCGGAGCTTGGCTCCGATGAGGGCCAGGGATAGGTCGCTGTTAGGTGCGAGCAGAGACACAGAGCCACGGTGTTGGTGGGGCTGAGACGGGGCTGCCAGGAGATCGTGAGGGCCAGCATCAGCCTTGATTCCTGGCTATCTCAGTGCCAAGCCCCATGTGGAGTTTGGCCGCTGCGGATCTTTGCCCTGATGAGGGTAAGGGATATGTCGAGGCTAAGTGGGAGAACAGACACAGAGCCCCGGTATTGGTGCGGCTGAGAAGGGGCTGCCAAGAGATCGTGAGGGCCAGCATCAACCTTGATTCCTGGCTACTTCAGTACCTAAGCCCCACGTGGAGAATGGTCGCTTCGGAGCTTGGCTCCGAGGAGGGTAAGGGATAGGTCGCTGTTAGGTGCGAGCAGAGACACAGAGCCACGGTGTTGGTGCGGCTGAGACGAGGCTGCCAAGAGATCGTGAGGGCCAGCATCAGCCTTGGTTCCTGGCTACTTCATGGCCTGAGCCCCATGTTGAGGGTGGCCTCTTCGGAGCTTGGTTCCGATGAGGCTAAGGGATATGTCGAGAATCAGTGGGAAAACAGAGACAGAGCCCCGGTGTTGGTGAGGCTGCCAAGGAAGGTGAGGGCCAGCATCATCCGCGAGTCCTGGCTACTTCAGTGCCTAGACCCATGTGGTCGGTGGCGACTTCGTAGCTTGGCCCTGATGAGGGTCAGGGCTAGGTTGAGGTTAGGAGGGAGAGCAGACACAGAGCCCCGGCATTGGTGCGACTGAGAAGGGGCTGCGCAGTGATCGTGAATGCCAGTATCAACCTTGATTTTTGGCTACCTCAGAGCCTAAGCCGCACGTGCAGAGTGGTCGCTTCGGAGCTTGGCTCCGAGGAGGGTCAGGGATAGGTTGAAGTTAGGTGGGAGAAGAGGCACCGAGCCCTGGTGTTTGTGGGGCTGCCTAGGGACTGCAAACGGAAGGCGAGGGCCAGCATCAGCCTTGATTCCTGGCTATCTCAGTGCCAAGCCCCATGTGGCGGGTGGCCGCTTCGGAGCCTTGCCCCGATGAGGGTAAGGGATATGTCGAGGATAAGTGGGAGAACAGAGACAGAGCGCCGGCGCTGGTGGGGTTGCCAAGGGAAGGTGAGGGCCAGCATCAACCTTGATGCCTGACTACCTTAGTGCCAATCTCCACGTGGAGGGTAGCCGCTTCGGAGCTTGGCCCTGATGAGGGTCTGGGCTAGGTTGAGGTTAGGAGGGAGAACAGAGACAGAGCCCCGGTGTTGGTAGGGCTGCCTAGGGACTGCAAACGGAAGGCGAGGGCCAGCATCTGCCTTGGTTCCTGGCTATCTCAGTGCCAAGCCCCATGTGGAGTTTGGCCAATTCGGAGCTTTCCCCTGATGAGGATAATGGTTATATCGCTGCTAGGTCTGAGCCGAGACACCGTGCCACGGTGTTGATGGGGTTGAGAAGTAGCTGCCAAGAGATCGTGAGGGCCAGCATTATCCTTGATTCCTGGCTAACTCAGTGCCAAGCCGCATGTGGTGGGTGGCCGCTGCGGAGCTTTGCCCCGATGAGGGTAAGGCTTATGTCGAGGATAAGTGGGAGAACAGAGACAGAGCCTCGGTGTTGGTGGGGCTACCAAGGAAAGGTGAGGGCCAGCATCAACCTTGATTTCTGGCTACCTTAGTGCCAAGCTTCACGTGGAGGGTGGACGCTTCAGAGCTTGGCCCTGAGGAGGGTCTGGGCTAGGTTGAAGTTAGGAAGGAGAACAGACACAGAGCCCCGGTGGTTGTGGGGCTGCCTAGGGACTGCAAATGGAAGGTGAGGGCCAGCATCAGCCTTGATTCCTGGCTATCTCAGTGCCAAGCCCCATGTGGACTTTGGCCTCTGCGGATCTTTGCCCTGATGAGGATAAGGGATATGTCGAGGGTAAGTGGGACAACAGACACAGGGCGCCGGCGTTGGTGGGGTTGCCAAGGGAGGGTGAGGGCCAGCATCAAACTTGATTCCTGACTACCTTATTGCCAATCTCCACGTGGAGTGTGGCCGCTTCGTAGCTTGGCCCTGGTGAGGGTCAGGGCTAGGTTGAGGTTAGGAGGGAAAACAGGCACAGAGCCCCGGATTTGGTGCGGCTGAGACGAGGCTGCCAAGAGATCGTGAGGGCCAGCATCAGCCTTGGTTCCTGGCTACTTCAGTGCCTGAACCCCAGGTTGAGCTTGGCCTCTTCTTTAATTGGCTCCGCTGAGGGTAAGGGATATGTCGAGGATAAGTGGGAGAAGAGAGACAGAGCCCCGGTTTTGGTGGGGCTGCCAAGGGAAGGTGACGGCCAGCATCATCCCCGACTGCTGGCTATTCAATGCCAAACCCTATGTGAAGGGTGGCCGCTTAGGAAGTTTTGGTCTGATGAGGGTCAGGGCTAGGTTGACGTTAGGAGGGAGAGCAGACACACAGCCCCGGCATTAGTGCGACTGAGAAGGGGCTGCGCAGTGATCGTGAGTGCCAGTATCATCCTTGATTTTTGGCTACCGCAGAGCCTTAGCCCCACGTGCAGAATGGTCGCTTCGGAGCTTGGCTCCGATGAGGGCCAGGGATAGGTCGCTGTTAGGTGCGAGCAGAGACACAGAGCCACGGTGTTGGTGGGGCTGAGACGGGGCTGCCAGGAGATCGTGAGGGCCAGCATCAGCCTTGATTCCTGGCTATCTCAGTGCCAAGCCCCATGTGGAGTTTGGCCGCTGCGGATCTTTGCCCTGATGAGGGTAAGGGATATGTCGAGGCTAAGTGGGAGAACAGACACAGAGCCCCGGTATTGGTGCGGCTGAGAAGGGGCTGCCAAGAGATCGTGAGGGCCAGCATCAACCTTGATTCCTGGCTACTTCAGTACCTAAGCCCCACGTGGAGAATGGTCGCTTCGGAGCTTGGCTCCGAGGAGGGTAAGGGATAGGTCGCTGTTAGGTGCGAGCAGAGACACAGAGCCACGGTGTTGGTGCGGCTGAGACGAGGCTGCCAAGAGATCGTGAGGGCCAACATCAGCCTTGGTTCCTGGCTACTTCAGTGCCTGAGCCCCACGTTGAGGCTTGCCTCTTCTTAGCTTGGCTTCGCTGAGGGTAAGGGATATGTCGAGGATAAGTGGGAGAAGAGAGACAGAGCCCCGGTTTTGGTGGGGCTACCAAGGGAAGGTGAGGGCCAGCATCATCCACGACTCCTGGCTATGCAGTGCTAAGCCCTATGTGGAGGGTGGCCGCTTAGGAAATTTTGCTCTGATGAGGGTCAGGGCTAGGTTGAGGTTAGGTGGGAGAACAGAGACAGAGCCCCGGCATTGGTGCGACTGAGAAGGGGCTGCGCAGTGATCGTGAATGCCAGTATCAACCTTGATTCTTGGCTACCTCAGTGCCTAAGCCCCACATGAACAGTGGTCGCTTCGGAGCTTGGCTCCGATGAGGGTAAGCGGTAAGTTGATATTAGGTGCGAGCAGAGACACTGAGCCCCGTCATTGGTGGGGCTGCCAAAAGATAATGATGGCCAGCATCAACCTTGATTCCTGACTACCTCAGTGCCAAGCTCCACGTGGAGGGTGGCCGCTTCGGTGCTTGGCCCTGGTGAGGGTCAGGGCAAAATTGACATTAGGTGGGAGAAGAGACAGAGAGCACTGGTGTTGGTGAGGTTGCCAAGAAAGGTGAGGGCCAGCATCATCCGCGAGTCCTGGCTATTCAGTGCCAAGCCCTATGTGGAGGGTGGCCGCCTCGGCAGCTTGGCTCTGATGAGGTAAGGGATATGTCGAGGATTAGTGAGAGAACAGAGACAGAGCCTCGGTGTTGGTGGGGCTGAGAACGTGCTGCCAAGAGACCGTGAGGGCCAGCATTAGCCTTGCTTCCTTGCTACTTCAGTGCCTGAGCCCCATGTGGAGGGTTGCATCTTCGGAGCTTGGCTCGGATGAGGGTAAGTGATAGGTCGCTGTTAGGTGCGAGCAGAGACACAGAGCCCGGTATTGATGGGGCTGAGATGGGGCTGCCAGGAGATCGTAGGTCCAGCATCAGCCTTGCTTCCTGCCTACCTCATTGCCTAAGCCCCACGTGGAGAGTGGTCCTTCGGAGCTTGGCTCCGATGAGGGTAAGAGATAGGTCCCTGTTAGGTGCAAGCAGAGACACAGAGCCCCGGTATTGGTGGGGTTGAGAAGAGCTCTTGAGGGCCAGCATCAGCCATGGTTCCTGGCTAATACAGTGCGTGAGCCCCAAGTTGAGGGTGGCCTCTTCGGAGTTTGACTTTGATGAAGGTAAGGGATATGTCGAGGCGAAGTGGGAGAACAGACAAGAGAGCCCCGGTATTGGTGGGGCTGAGACGGGGCTGCCAAGAGACCGTGAGGACCAGTACCAACCTTGATTCCTGGATACTTCAGTGCCTGAGCCCCACGTTGAGGGTGGCCTCTTCGGAGTTTGACTTTGATGAAGGTAAGGGATATGTCGAGGCGAAGTGGGAGAACAGACAAGAGAGCCCCGGTATTGGTGGGGCTGAGACGGGGCTGCCAAGAGACCGTGAGGGCCAGCATCAACCTTGATTCCTGGATACTTCAGTGCCTAGCTCCATGTGGTCGGTGGCCACTTCGTAGCTTGGCCCTGATGAGGGTCAGGGCTAGGTTGAGGTTAGGAGGGAGAACAGAGACAGAGCCCCGGTGTTGGTAGGGCTGCTAATAGAAGGTGAGGGCCAGCATCAGCCTTGGTTCCTGGCTAGCTCAGTGCCAAGCCCCATGTGGAGTGTGGCCGCTGCGGAGCTTTGCCGTGATGATGGTAAGGGATATGTTGAGGATAAGTGGGAGAACAGAGACAGAACCCCGATTTTGGTGGAGCTGAGACGGGGCTGCCAAAAGATAGTGAGGGCCAGAATCAACCGTGATTCCTGACTACCTCAGTGCCAAGCTCCACGTGGAGGGTGGCCACTTCGGAGCTTGGCCCTGGTGAGGGTCAGGGCTAGGTTGAGGTTAGGTGGGAGAACAGAGACAGAGCCCCGTTGTTGGTGGGGCTGCCAAGGTCTCTTGAGGGCCAGCATCATCCTTGAGTCCTGGCCATTTCTGTGCCTGAGCCGGATGAGGCGGATGGCCGTTTCGGAGCTTGCCTCTGATGAGGAGAAGGGATAGTTTGAGGTTCTGCGTAGATAACGAGACCCTTCTGCATTACATAACGCCACCCAACACATGGACTCCAAACGAGGAGTAGCCCCTTCCCGGACCCATCACCCCTCTCCCTTATTCTCAAACCTAAATATCAGCCTTTGCCGTACCATCTCTCGAGCCCATTTCCTAAACAGCTTCCCACCAGAGGGCGCTCCAACACAGAAAGAACCAGGTTTGAAAGCTGTTTCTTGCTCTTGCCTTTTGTGGCAGCCCTTTCCGAGGGAGCTGCTCTCGCTCTACCACCCAACCAGCAACCTTACCACAGCCCAACTGCAAAGCAGTCGATCCCCTCTTCGGGCTCCCATAAACTAAGAGGCAGGACTGAAAGATGTTGGTGGCTCTCACTTTCCCTTGATAGACCCTTCTCAGCTGCCCAACACCCAGCCAGCTCCAGCACCCCAAATGTGCCATATCCAGCACACCTAGCACTCCTTGCTACACATTGGTGGTGCCTGGTGCTAGGCATGTTCCGTTGCTGAGTTGTGGGGGTGTTGGGTGGTGGGCACTGCAGGGACTGGCTTCTTGTCATGTCCTGGTGCTGGGGATGCTGGGTGCTGGGCTCCGGGGCTGCTGGGCATGTCGAGGTGCTGTGCATTGGCGGTGGGTGTGCTGGGTTGTGTGCATGTGTGGGAATGAGTGCTGGGCCATGGGAGTGCTGGGCCCTGGCAGTGCTGGGTGGCGGGTATGATGGGTGCATGTGTTGGTTTAACCCCAGCCAGCAAATAAACCCCACGCAGCCACTGGCTCTCCTCCCCCCCCACCCCATGGGACTGGGGAGAGAATCGAGAAGGCACAAGTAGGAAAGCTCCCGGGTTGAGATAAAAACAGTTTAATGATTGAAATAAAACGAAGTAGAACAGTAATAATAACAATGAGAACAACAACAACAACAGACGATACAAAGCAGGCAATGCACAATACAACTGCTCACCACTGCCGACCGTGTGTGGGGAGAGCCCCCTCCCCCGCCCCCTCCCATTTTTATTCTGAGCATGATGTCACATGCTATAGAATACCCCACTGGCCAGCTGGGTCAACTACCCCGGCTGTGCTCCCCACCCCTCCACCCCCCCAAGCCCCCCCCCGCGAGCTTCCTGTGGGAGGCTGAAAAGAGAAAACAAAAGTCTCCCGGTGCAAGCACCGCCCAGCAACAGCCAAAGCATTAAGGGGGCCATCAAGGCTCCTCTCACACCAAACCCAAAAGCCAGCACACCCCCCCCCAAGCTACTGGGAAGAAAGTTAACTCTGTCCCAGCCAGAAGCAGGACAGTGCAGTGCGCTGGAGTTCTGAGTGCTGGGTCCTAGGGGTACTGTGTATGTTCGGGTGCTGGGCATATCCGCGTGTGGATACTGGGCAGTTGGGGTGCTAGGTGGTGGTGGTACTGGATGCTGGGCATTGGGTATGCTGGTTTCTGGGCACTGGGGGTGGTGGGTGCTGAGCGCAGGATGTGCTGGGTGCTATGTGCAGATCACTGGGGATGGTGGGGGCTGGTTTGCTGCTTTCTGGTGTGTTGGGCGCTGGGCATGTTTGGGTGCTGGGCATGTCTGGGTGCTGGGCACGGGCAATGGGGGTGCTGGGTATGTCCGGTGGTGGGTATTGGGCGGTGGGAGTGCTGGGTGCTAGGTACTGGGGATGCTGGGCCCTGGCATTGCTTGGTACTATGCATAACGGAATGGAGGGTATGTCTTGGTGGTGGCCATATCCGGTGCTGGCCATATCCGGTGCTGGGCATATCCGGTGCTAGGTGTGTGCTCTGGGTTTGCTGGGTGCTGTGCTCTGGGGGTGTTGGATTCCTGGCATGTGCATGTGCTGGGCCCTGGTTGTGCTGGGTATGTGTGGGTGCTGGGTGTTGGGCAGTATGGGTGCTGTGTGGTGGGCGCTGGGCATGTCTGGGTGATGGGCACTGGAGGTCCTGGGCGATGGGGAGCAGGGAAGCTGCCTTCTAGGAATGTCTCAGTGCTGGGCATATCCGAGTGCTTGGTACTGTGCACTGGTGGTGGTGCTGGATGCTGGGCATGTCCCGGTGCTAGGCAATGGCGGTGCTGGGTGCTTGGTGCTGGGGGTGATGGTCTTTGGGTGTGCTGGGTGGTGGGGCTGCTGGGCATGTGCGGGTGTTGGTTGCTGGGCCCTGGGTGTACTGGATGCTGGACACTGGGGTGGTTGGTTTCTGGACACTGGGGCTTCTGGGTTCTGTGGACTGGGGTTGCTGGGTGCTGGGCATGTCCAGGGGCTGTGTGTTGGCGGTGGGTGTGCTGGGTTGTGCGCATGTCCGGGAATGAGTGCTGGGCCATGGGGCTGCTGGGTGGAGGGTATGATGGGTGCATGTCGTGGTTTAACCCCAGCCTGCAAATAAACCCTACGCAGCCGCTGGCTCTCCTCCCCCCCCACACCCCGTGGGATGGGGGAGAGAATCGGGAGGGCACAAGTAGGAAAACTCCCAGGTTGAGATAAAAACAGTTTAACGATTGAAATAAAACGAAGTAGAACAGTAATAATAACAATGAGAACAACAACAACAACAGACGGCACAAAGCAGGCAATGCAGAATGCAACTGCTCACCACTGCCGACCGCGTGTCATGAACTGGGGGAAGGGGGGGGGGGGGAGTCGTTCCCCGCCCCCTCCCATTTCTTATACTGAGCATGATGTCACATGCTATAGAATACCCCACTGGCCAGCTAGGTCAACTACCCCGGCTGTGCTCCCCACCCCCTCGCCCCCCCCCCCCCCCCCCATGAGCTTCCTGTGGGAGGCCGAAAAGAGAGAACAAAAGGCTCCCGGTGCAAGCACCGCCCAGCAACAGCCAAAGCATTAAGGGGCCATCAAGGCTCCTCTCACACCAAACCCAAAAGCCAGCACACCCCCGAAGCTACTGGGAAGAAAGTTAACTCTGTCCCAGCCGGAAGCAGGACAGTGCTGAAGTGCTGTGTATGTCCGGGTGCTGGGCATGTCTGGGTGCGTGTTACTGGGCACTGGGGGTGCTGTGTGTGAGATGTGTGGGGGTGCTGGATGTGTTTGGTGTGCTGGGTACAGAGCACTGGGGATGCTGGCTGCTGAGCGCTGTGGGTGCTGGGTACTATGCATAAGCGAGTGCAGGGTATCTCTTGCTGCTGGATGCTGGGTGCTGGGCATATTGTGTGCTGGGCACAGGCGTGCTTGGTGCTGGGCATGTCCAGGTGCTTGGCATGACCGGGTGCTGGGCGCTGGGCGCTGGGGATGCTGGTTGCTGCGGTGCTGGCTGCTGGGCCCTGGGGGTGCTGGGCGCTGCGGGTGCTGGGCCTTCCGGGTGCTATGTGCTGATCAGGGGGGATGTTGGGGGCCGGTTTGCTGCGTTCTGGTGTGTTGGGCACTGGGCATGTTTGGGTGCTGAGCACTTCTGGGTGCTGCATACTGGGCACTGGCAGTGTGGGGTGGTGGGGGTGCTGTGTGCTGGGCATGTCCGGGGGGTGGGTGTTGGGCAGTGGGAGTGTTGGGTGCTAGGTACTGGGGTGCTGGGCCCTGGTATTGCTGGGTACTCTGCATAACTGAGTGCAGGGTATGTCTTGGTGCTGGATGCCTGGTGCTGGAGCTACTGGGTGCTGGGTTCTGGACATATGCGGTGCTGGGTGGCTGTGCTGGGGTTGCTGGGTGCTGTGCTCTGGGGATGCTGGATTCCTGGCACGTGCGTGGGCTGTGTGCTGGGCCCTGGTTGTGCCGGCTATGTGGGGGTGCTGGGTGTTGGGCAGTGTGGGTGCTGTGTGGTGGGCCCTGGACACGACCGGGTGCGGGGTGCTGAGCACTGGGGTGTTGGGTGCTGGGCAAGTCCGAGTGCTTGGCACGACTGGGTGCTGAGTGCTAGGCACTGGGGTTGGTGGCTGCTGGGAGCTAGAGGTGCTGGCTGTGGGCATTTCCAGTTGCTGGTCATGACCGGGTGCTGGGTCTTGTGCGTGCTGGGTGTGTCCGGTGCTGGGCATGTCCGGATGCTGTGTGCTCGGCACTTGTTCTGGGTGGTGGGCAGTGAGGGTGCTGGGCGCTGGGGATGCTGGGCAATGCGGTGCTGGGCACTGGGGTTGCTGGGTGCTGGGCATGTCTAGGGGCTGTGTGTTGGCGGTGGGTGTGCTGGGTTGTGCGCATGTCCGGGAATGAGTGCTGGGCCCTGGGGGTGCTGGGTAGAGGCTGTGATGGGCGTATGTCGTGGTTTAACCCCAGCCTGCAAATAAACCCTACGCAGCCGCTGGCTCTCCTCCCCCCCCACCCCGTGGGATGGGGGAGAGAATCGGGAGGGCACAAGTAGGAAAACTCCTGGGTTGAGATAAAAACAGTTTAATGATTGAAATAAAATGAAGTAGAACAGTAATAATAACAATGAGAACAACAACAACAACAGACGGCACAAAGCAGGCAATGCAGAATGCAACTGCTCACCACTGCCGACCGCGTGTCATGAACTGGGGGAAGGGAGGGGGGGGGGGAGTCGTTCCCCGCCCCCTCCCATTTCTTATACTGAGCATGATGTCACATGCTATAGAATACCCCATTGGCCAGCTAGGTGAACTACCCCGGCTGTGCTCCCCGGCCCCCAAAACCCCCCCAACCCCCCCCGCGAGCTTCCTGTGGGAGGCCGAAAAGAGAAAACAAAAGGCTCCCGGTGCAATCACCGCCCAGCAACAGCCAAAGCATTAAGGGGCCATCAAGGCTCCTCTCACACCAAACCCAAAAGCCAGCACACCCCCCAAGCTACTGGGAAGAAAGTTAACTCTGTCCCAGCCGGAAGCAGGACAGTGCTGAGTGCTGTGTATGTCCGGGTGCTGGGCATGTCTGGGTGCGGGGTACTGGGCACTGGGGGTGGTGGGTATGCTGGATGGTGGGTGTTGGGTATGCTGGTTGCTGGGCACTGGGGATGCTGGGTGTGAGACGTGTGGGGGTGCTGGATGGTGGGTGTTTGCTGTGCTGGGTACAGAGCAGTGGGGGTGCTGAGTGCTGCGGGTGCTGGGTGCTGGGCATGTCCAAGTGCTATGTGCTGATCACTGGAGATGTTGGGGGCTGGTTTGCTGGGATCTGGGCAGTGGTGTGTTGAGTGCTGGGCATGTTTGGGTGCTGGGCATGTCTGGGTACTGGGCACTGGCGGTGTGGGGCAGTGGGGGTGCTGTGTGCTGGGCACGTCCGGGTGGTGGGTGTTGGGCAGTGGGAGTGTTGGGTTCCAGGTACTGGGGTGCTGGGCCCTGGTATTGCTGGCTACTATACATAACTGAGTGCAGGGTATGTCTTGGTGCTGGATGGTGGGTACTGGAGGTAATGGGTGCTGGGTGTTGGGCATATGCGGTGCTGGGTGCTGGGCATATGCGGTGCTGGGTGGCTGTGCTGGGGTTGCTGGGTGCTGTGCTGTGAGGGTGCTGGATTCCTGGCACGTGCGTGTGCTGTGTGCTGGGCCCTGGTTGTGCCGGGTATGTGTGGGTGCTGGGTGTTGGGCAGTGTGGTGCTGTGTGGCGGGGCCTGGGCATGTCTGGGTGCTGGGCGGTTGGGATGCTGGGCGGTGGGTAGCAGAGAAGCTGCCTGCTGGGCATGTCTGAGTGCTGGGCATGTGTGGGTGCTGGGTACTGGGCAGTGGGGGTGGTGGGCGTGGTGGTGGTGTGTGCTGGGCATGTCTGGGTGCTGGGCATGTGTGGGTGCTGGGTACTGGGCAGTGGGGGTGGTGGGCGGTGGTGGTGCTGTGTGCTGGGCATGTTGGGCTGCTGGGTTTTGGGCGGTGGGCGTGCTGGGTGTGTGCATGTGTTGGTTTCTGGGCGCTGGGGGTGCTGGGTGCTGTGCACTGGGGTTGCTGGGTGCTGGGCATGTCCGGGTGGCGGGCATGGCTGGGTGCTGAGTCCTGAGGTTGCTGCGTGCTGGGCACTGGGCTTGCTGGTGCTGCTGGTGCGGGTGCTGGGGGCTAGGTGTTGTCCGAAAAGCGGATTCGTGCCCGGCGTGAAAGGAACGAATTCCACATGCTCAGGAGAGAGATTGTTTTATTCAGGCCTGGGTGCTTGGTGGACGTGCCACAAATGAAGCACATCGGGTCTAATCACCTTTCTGTTTGTATCCATGCTTCTCATACATATTTTCAGTTTCTCTTTTACATATTCCTTAAATTTCCGAGAACTGATTATAATATTACATCATCCTAGACACATGCGCACTAAATCTTTAGGGTCTCCTTGAAGGTCTCGGGTGGTCTCTGGTGGTCGGCAGGGTAGTGAACTCTTCGTGAACCTGTTCCTTTCTTTCCTTCTAAGGTCGAGGTTTGTCTCCGAGCCACGTCTGGACCACGGTTTGTTTATGGTTCTCGTTTCCAAGGTTACTCTTCACTAGAGTCTAACAATGCTTCCAGGAGACACGATTTAGACTACAATTCTACACACCTGCAAACACCACACCTGCTAGTTCCCTAACTTCTAAGCCACAAGTCTTCGTTGTGTAGAATTACAGAAGCGAGCAGTATGGAACAGTAGATACTGTACCTACTGCATCAATCCCCCCCTTTGAGACTTACAATGTTGAGCATCATGAGTCTCACATCATTTAGTTATAAGCATTTGGTCTACAAAAAGACATACATTGAAGCATACAACAAGTAATTAGAACTAAGATGACGATCAGTATTGCAAATAAGAACAACTGTCTGAGCCAATTTAAATTTGGAAGCCACGAAAATGACCAAGAAAGATCTTGCCCTTCTCGTTCCTTAAATCCACAGGCTAAGTCCTTTAATTGTTGAATTTTCTTCGCAATTAACTCTGAATTATCACCTAGGTTCTGCAATACAAAAAGAAGACATGTTGGTTACTTCTCGGGCTAAAAGTTCTCAGATAGTTTGATTTCTCTCCCATTTTGGCAATAGAAATTGGGATTCAGCTTTGCTGATCGTCATAATTAATATCAACAGGCTCCACATTTTCTACTCCTAAACCCACAATTTCGTAATTAATTTGGTTTCCTTTCGAACAATAAATATTTTAAATATCACAGATAATTCCGCAACAGCTCTGGTAAGTCATCAAGTACACCTTCAAATTAATTGCAATGCTTCCTTAGGTGTAGATGTCCACGGTCTAGGAGGTATTTTGTTTATTCTGCTGTAATGAATCCAAGAGTCTATTTCTTCTAATTTTACAGCAGTGGTTGTTGTTAATAACACTTGGAAGAGTCCTTTCCACTTTTCTCCAAAGGGGTCATCCTTCCACCTTCGCAGGTAGACTTGGTCTCCTGGGCTGAACGAATGTACCAGAAATTCCAGGGGTAAAAGTGTCCTCAAAAGAACATATTTGTGTAAAGAACTCGCCATTTTACTCAAAGACAAGAGAGATTCAGTTAACACTTTTTCTCCTGTTACGTGCATTCGTTCAAACCTTCCTGTTAGATTGACGTTAGAAGGTTTACCACCCGGAATTTCCAATGGACTGACTTCTTCTTTAGCTCTTGGGGTTACCCTAATTCTTAACAAGGCAAGTGGTAAAGCTTCAATCCGTTTCAACTGAGCTTCCTGACATATTTTAGAAATTTGTCTCTTTAATACTTTGTTCATTCTCTCTCTACTTGTCTACTCAATTGTGGTCGTCTTAGTGTCTTACTCACATTCTTAATAACCTCCGCTACAAAATGTGGGCCTCTATCAGAGCACATCTCTTAAGGGACTCCAAATCTTGAAATAATTTCTTTCCATAAGTGTTTTGTTACCTCTTTTGCCTTGTTGGTTTGCCACGGGAAAGCTTTTGGCCATCCGGAGAAGGTATTTACCAATACCAATAAATATCGGTATTGGTTGCACCTTGGTAACTCTGAAAAATCTATTCGCCAATACTCACTGGGAGTTACGCCTTTCCTTACCTCTCCAGGAGGGGGTCGGATTTGTATTTTCGAATTGTTCCTAAGACAAATCTCACATTTAGCACACTCACTCACACTTTTAGCAATCAATAACATTTTAGTCCCTATTTTGCATACCGTTTTACTGACTCGACCATTGCTTCTGCTCCCATATGTGTCTCAGCATGGGTTGTGACCATCAATTTCTTCATGATTTCGGGAGTTACTATACATTGTCCATGCGAAGTAATCCATCATCCTTGATCATTCTTTTTGCACTGTAATAGCTTAGCCAACTTATTTTCTTTTTCGTTATAATTTGGGGATTCTATTTGAATTTCTTTGGATGCACAGCAACTTCTTTGGGTTTTTTCCTGTGGTTTTTTTTTTTTTTTTTTTTTTCGGTACTGCTTCCAATAAATTTAAAATCTCTGTTCCATGCTTTATAGGTGAGCCACTGGCAGACAGAAGTTCTCGCTCTTTCCATATCGCTCCATGGGCATGAACAACTCCAAAAGCATATTTAGAGTCTGTCTAAATATTAACTCTTTTACCTTTAGCCAGATCTAAAGCTCTTGTCCAAGTTGTTATCTTGGCCTTCTGGGCGGATGTATTTGGAGGTAATGCTTTTACTTCTTGGTCTTCGGTTAAAGTTACCGCGGCATAGCCAGCCCTCCTTTCTCCTTTCACAACAAAGCTGCTTCCATCGGTAAATAATTCTTCATCCGGAGTCTGGAGAGGGACATCTCTCAGGTCTGGCCTGCTGGCATATGCCTGTTTGATAACTTGTAAACAATCATGGTTAGGATCGCTCTCTTTTTCACTTGGCATTGAAGAAGCAGGATTTAAAATGGCACTTACTTCAAAATGATGTCATCTTGTTCCACTAACGGAGCTTGATATTGTAGATTGAGGGGGTGCCATCTTGCAAATGGCCTTTTTTTCCTATCATTTCCCAGTCTTCGTTATCCTTGGGAAATCCCAAATCCCAAATAAATTACAGTTTGTTTTGCAATTTGTGCTTTCTTTTCTGACAGCCTGTACCCAGCCATTCCCAACAAGTTTAGCAGGCTAACAGTCTTTTCTTTGCAGATCTCAATAGCATCTGCTCCCAATAGGATGTCATCAACACACTGAAGGAGGGTGATTTGATCTTCCTTACCGGACCAGTGTTCCAGTTCCTTGGTCAAGGCTGCTCCAAAGATGGTTGGGCTATTTTTAAACCCTCGTGGCAGCACAGTCCAGCAGAGCTGAGTTCTCCTCCCAGTCGACAGATCTTCCCATTCAAAGGCAAAAATCTTTTGACTGTTTTCTTCCAGAGCGGTCGAACTCCTGTTTTCAATTCAACTTTTACCGGTTCCACATTGTTTGCTCTTCCTGGTTTGTCTGTCGCCCAAACAGAAGGGTAAACTGATTTCTTCAGATTCTTCTGTGTTTGTCTGTAATATATAAACTTGGGCTTGCCAGGCATCAGCTTCAGGAAAATGAACTTTTCCTTTTGTTTGGATCCAAGAAAAACGGATTTTTCCTTTTTCAAAGTTAATTTGTGCTCCCAATTTATTCAATAAATCCTGTCCTAAGAGAGGCATGGTGCATTCCGGTATATATGAAAATTCATGCATCAATGTTCTTCCTCCGATTTGACAGTTTAAAGTTTTCAAAAAAAAGACCTTTCCTCTTTCTTTCCCGTGACCCCAACAACAGATACATTAAATTTACTCGTTGGTCCTTTACATGTATTTATAACAGAATATTTTGCACCAGTGTCCACTAAAAAATCGACTCTTTTCTTTCCCATAGCTTTACTGGAACCAGGGGCTCGGCTGGGAGAATATCATTTTCTGCCCCGGTCCCCATCCTTCAGAATCCTCTCCCATCCTAAGGAGATCAGCTTCAGGTGGAATTTGCTGTGGCCGAATCACAGCAACTTTCTTCTTCTCTGGACACTCATTCTTCCAATTGCTTCTTACATACAGCGCATCGATTGATCCCTAACGGAGTAGACTGTTCAAATATATTTCCACGTCCTTGACCTCTGCCCCTTAAGTACCCTTTGCTTTTACCTCTCCAAAATCCTCTGCCCCTACCTCCAGCAGATCCTTGGGCATTCACAAAAGCAGCCGCAAGAATTGCAGCTTTCCGTTTCCCCTTTTTTTCTTTCATTTTCCATATTAATTTTTTTCCAATACGACCCTCTCTTCTTCAGGAGTTAACAAATTATTTAAAAGACTTTGAATATCTTGCCGATCGGGATTATGACTTTTAATAATTGTCTTTAAAGATCTATACACCTTTTCAGGATTTTCCCTATAGGATCCTGCCAATTCTTTCCAATTCATCAAATCAGAAGTAGTAAAAGGTATTTTTGCAAACACTGGTCCCCCCCTTAGGCCCACAGCCTGACGAAGGGGTGCTAATAAAACAGACCCCTCTTGGGTCCCAGTTCTGCCAGCTATTGGACTAAATGGATTACTTCCCCTTGCTTCAGTTTCAAAACTCTCTTTTTCACTCGGTGCCACCAACATCTGTGTATCGTCTTCCTCTTCTCCTAGTTTTAAACACCATTTTCCTAGACTACAAGCAGAAGAACAATGCGGTTTTGGTTCCTTGTCCTCCATCATCATCATCATCACATTAGAATCTGAGTCTAAAAGTTTACATTCCTTCCGAATTTCATGATCATTTCTCAAGGGAAAGAAAAGTCCACAGAAGGGGCCTCATCCCATTTGCCCTGTCGTCTAAAAAATAACATCAGTTGCAAGGCAGTATTATATTGCAGAGTTGCCAATTCTGGCCGTTTTTCCTCATCTTCTAATTTATACATTGGCCACCATTTAGTACAAGACTCAATTAATTTCTCCTTTCTCAAAGGATCTCCCCCAAATGCTCCCCAATATTTTATGATGCATCCAAGGGGAGAGGAAGGTGTTACTTTAGACTATTGAGTTCCCATATTTTTGCCCAAAAAGAACGTTCTTAACCATGATTTCATATACTCCAGTCGTCACTGTCAAACGCATATGAATAAACCTTTTTACCTTTGGCCACAATTCCTTACCAAATGCATGCACAATTTTATACCCCAGCACAATCTCTCTTTTACCTTAGCGTTGCACTGTTGAGTCGCTCACCTGCTCTGGTCGGGGAGAATACTCACAGAGTCCCCGATCAAAAGGGCGGTGCGTGCTGGAGTCCGGAGAGCAGGGTCTCCCCACCGAGAGCCGGCAAGTCGATGAGGGCAAGGCTTCCCACCTGGGTCGCCAAAAACTGTCGTCCAAAAAGCGGATTCGTGCCCGGCGTGCAGTTAAGCAATTCCACACGCTCAGGAGAGAGATTGTTTTATTCAGGCCTGGGTGCTCGGTGGACGTGCCACAAATGAAGCACACCGGGTCTAATCACCTTTCTGTTTGTATCCATGCTTCTCATACATATTTTCAGTTTCTCTTTTACATATTCCTTAAATTTCCGAGAACTGATTATAATATTACATCATCCTAGACATATGCGCACTAAAGCCTTTAGGGTCTCCTTGAGGGTCTCGGGTGGTCGGCAGGGTAGTGAACTCTTCGTGAACCTGTTCCTTTCTTTCCTTCTAAGGTCGAGGTTTGTCTCCGAGCCACGTCTGGACCACGGTTTGTTTATGGTTCTCGTTTCCAAGGTTACTCTTCACTAGAGTCTAACAATGCTTCCAGGAGACACGATTTAGACTACAATTCTACACACCTGCAAACACCACACCTGCTAGTTCCCTAACTTCTAAGCCACAAGTCTTCATTGTGTAGAATTACAGAAGCGAGCCAAGGTACTGGGGCTACTGGTTGCTGGGCCCTGGGAGTGCTGGGTACCATGCATAATTGGGTGCAGGGTATGTCTTGCTGGTGGATGCTGGGCACTGGGGCTGCTGGGTGCTGGGCATGTCTCGATGCTGTGTGTTGGCGGTGGGTGTGCTGGGTTGTGCGCATGTCCGGGAATTAGTGCTGGGCCCTGGGAGTGCTGGGTGCGGGGAGCTAGGGGTGCTGGCTGTGGGCATTTCCAGGTACTGGTCATGACCAGGTGCTGGTTGTTGGGTCTTGTGGGTGCTGGGGCTGGGCGTGTGCAGGTGCTGGGCATGTCCGGATGCTGTGTGCTCGGCACTTGGGGTTCTGGGTAGTGGGCAGTGAGGGTGCACACCAAACACCCACCATCCCGCACGCCCACAAGTCTCACACCCAGCACCCGCAGTGGCAGGAACCAGCATACCCAACACCCAGCTTCCAGCACACCCACTGCCCAGGACCTGCATACGCTGCATTGAACCCAGCACCCCCAGCACCCAGTAACCGATAGCCCCAGCGCCCAGCACGCCAGGGCCCAGCAACCAACACACACACACGCCCAGCACCCCCACCGCCCAAAACCCAGCACCCCGACGTGCCCAGCACACAGCAGCCCCAGGGACCACCACCCCCAGCGCCAAGCACCCAGCACCACCAGTGCTCAGCACCCAGACATGCCCAGCACCTAGCACCACCACCCCCAGTGCCCAACACCCAGCACCCACACATACCCGGCACAACCAGGGCCCAGCACACAGCCCACGCACATGCCAGGAATCCAGCACCCTCACAGCACAGCACCCAGCAACCCCAGCACAGCCACCCAGCACCACATATGCCCAACACCCAGCACTGCATATGCCCAGCACCCATTACCTCCAGCACCAAGCATCCAGCACCAAGACATACCCTGCACTCAGTTTTGCATATTACCCAGCAATGCCAGGGCCCAGCACCGCCAGTACCTAGCACCCAGCACTCCCACTGCCCAGTACCCAGCACCCCGACATGCCCAGCACACAGCACCCGCACCGCCCCACACTGCCAGTTCCCAGTACCCAGCACCCAGACATGCCCAGCACCCAGACAAACATGCCCAGCGCCCAACACACCAGAACACAGCAAACCAGCCCCCAAGAACCCCAGTGATCAGCACATAGCACCTGGACATGCCCAGCACCTGCAGCGCTCAGCACCCCAAACACCCACCATACAACACCCCTACAGGTCTCACACACTTCTGCCCAGTGCCCGGAAAGCAGCATACCCAACACTCAGCATCCAGCACCCCCACGCCCCAGCACCCAGTGCCAGCACGCTGCACTTAGACATGGCCAGCACGCGGACATGCTCAGCACCCAGCAACACAGAGGCACAGAACCCAGCACCCCCAGCGCCCAGAAACCAACCACCCCAGCGTCCAGCACCCAGTACACCCAGGGCCCGGCAACCAACACCCGCACATGCCCAGCACCCCAACACCCAGCACAGGGACATGCCCAGCGCCTACCACACAGCACCCACACTGCCCAACACCCACACATACCCGGGGCAGAGCACAGAGCACACGCACGTGCCAAGAAACAAGCACCCCCAGAGCACAGCACCCAGCAACTCCAGAGCACAGACCCAGCACTGGATATGCCCAGCACCCAGTACCTCCAGCACCAAGAGATACCCTGCACTCAGTTATGCATAGTACCCAGCAATACCCGGGCCCCGCAACCGCACCAGCCAGCACCCAGCAACCCGAGTGCCCAGCCCCCAGCAACCTCAGGGCCCAGCCCCCAGCACCCGCACATTCCCAGCACCCAGCAACCCCACTGCCCAACACCCACCCCCCCGGACATGCCCAGCACACAGCACCCCCAGGGACCACCACCCCCAGCGCCTGGACGTGCCCAGCATCCAAACATGCCCAGCACGCTACACACCAGAACACAGCAAACCAGCCCCCAACATCCCCAGTGATCAGCACGTAGCACCCAGACATGCCCAGCACCCAGCACGTCCAGTGCCCTGCACCCAGTACACCAAACACCCACCACCATACAGGTCTCGCAGCCAGCACCTCCCCAGTGCCCAGAAACCAGCATACCCAACACCCCCACAGCCCAAGAACCCGTTTACCCAGCATCCAGACATGCCCAGCACTCGGACATACACAGCACCCCCAGGGCCCCGCACTAACTCCCGGACAGGCGCACAACCCAGCACCCGAACCGCCAACAAACAGCACCTGGACATGCCCACCACTCAGCAGCCCCAGTGCCCAGCACCCAGCACCGCAACAGCCAGCATCCCCAGCGTCCAGCACCCTCACTGCCGACCACCCAGAATCCCAAGTGCCGAGCACACAGCATCCGCACATGCCCAGCACCCGGACACGCCCGGCACCTGGTCATGTCCAGCAACTGAAATGCCCACAGCCAGCACCCCTAGCTCCCAGCAGCCAGCACTCCCAGTGCCCAGCATCAGTCATGCCAAGGACGAGGACATGCCCAGCACCCAACACCCCAGTGGCCAACACCCAATACCCCCAGCACCCAGCAGCAAGACATACCCTGCACCCGCTTATGCATAGTACCCAGCACTCCCAGGGCCCAGCAACCAGCACCCACAGGACTTAGCACCCAGCAACCCCAGTGCCCAGCACCCAATACCCCCAGCTCCCAGTAGCCCCAGAACCCACCATCCAGCAGCAAGACATACCCTGCACCCGCTTACGCATAGTACCCAGCACTCCCAGCCCCCAGCAGTCGCGCCGCCCAGCACCCAGCAACCCCAGTGCACAGCACCCGCTAACCCCAGTGCCCAGCATCCCCAGCGCACAGCATCCGGCATATGGACATGCCCAGCACACGGACATACCCACTAGCCAGCACCCCTAGTGTCCAGCACCCAAAACTCCCTCCATCCATCACCCAGACATGCCCAGTGCTCAGCACCCCCAACACCCAACAGCCAGGATCAGGAAATGCCCAGCAACAAGCACTCCCATGCCTACCACCGCCAGTGCCCAATAACCAGCACACAGACAATGCCCACCAGCCAGCATCAAGCACTCGGTACAGAGGCATGCCCAGCACCCTGATATGCATAGTCCCCAGCGCCCCCACTGCCCAGCACTCCCAGTGCCCCGGACCCATCACTTGGACATGCTCAGCACCCAGAGATGTCCAGCACCCCGCACGCCCAGTGCCTAGAACCCAGTACCCCCAATGACCAGCACCCAGCGCAGCCAGTGCCCAGCACTGCCTGTAGCCAGCATCCACCACCCAGACACCATCATCACCTGCCCATTCCCAGCACCAAATCCTCCCAGTGCCCAGCACAGGGACATGGCGAGCACCCAGATATGCCCAACACCCAGCAACCGCAGCACCCAGACATGTCCAGAACCCACTACATTCAGGGCCTAGCACACAGTACCCCCACGACCCAGCACCGACACATGCTCAGCACCAAGCACTGCCAATGATCCCAAGGGGTGCTAGGTGTGCTGGATGTTGCGCCTTTGCGGTGCTGGAGATGGCTGGGTGCTGGGCAGCTGAGAAGAGGCTGGAAAGGGAAGGTGAGCGCCGCGAATATATTTCAATCCTGGCAAAACGTGTGTGGGAGCTCGACGGGGCGCTTGACTGCTTTGCAGTTGGGCTGCGGCAAGGTTGACGGTTGAGTGCTACGGCAAGCGCATAGCCCCGGTGTTGGTGGGGACCTCAAAGGGCTGCCAGGGCAGGCGAGTGCAACGAACACCGGCCATCTTGGTTCCCTCTGTGTTGGAGCGCCATCTAGTGGGTAGACGTGTCAGAGCCTGGCTCCGATGAAGGTAAGAAGTAGGTTGATGTTTAGGTGGGAGACCAAAGAGAAGGGAGCAGGGGTTGGTGGGGCTGAGAGGGGCTGCCAAGAGATCGTGAGGGCCAGCATCAGTCTTCATTCCTGGCCACGTCTGTCCCTGAGCCCCATGTGGAGTTTGGCCGCTGCGGATCTTTGCCCTGATGAGGGTAAGGGATATGTCGAGGCTAAGTGGGAGAACAGACACAGAGCCCCGGTATTGGTGCGGCTGAGAAAGGGCTGCCAAGAGATCGTGAGGGCCAGCATCAACCTTGATTCCTGGCTACTTCAGTACCTAAGCCCCACGTGCAGAGTGGTCGCTTCGGAGCTTGGCTCCGAGGAGGGTCAGGGATAGGTTGAAGTTAGGTGGGAGAAGAGGCACCGAGCCCTGGTGTTTGTGGGGCTGCCTAGGGACTGCAAACGGAAGGCGAGGGCCAGCATCAGCCTTGATTCCTGGCTATCTCAGTGCCAAGCCCCATGTGGCGGGTGGCCGCTGCGGAGCCTTGCCCCGATGAGGGTAAGGGATATGTCGAGGATAAGTGGGAGAACAGAGACAGAGCGCCGGCGCTGGTGGGGTTGCCAAGGGAAGGTGAGGGCCAGCATCAACCTTGATTCCTGACTACCTTAGTGCCAATCTCCACGTGGAGGGTAGCCGCTTCGGAGCTTGGCCCTGATGAGGGTCTGGGCTAGGTTGAGGTTAGGAGGGAGAACAGAGACAGAGCCCCGGTGTTGGTAGGGCTGCCTAGGGACTGCAAACGGAAGGCGAGGGCCAGCATCCGCCTTGGTTCCTGGCTATCTCAGTGCCAAGCCCCATGTGGAGTTTGGCCGATTCGGAGCTTTCCCCCAATGAGGATAATGGTTATATCGCTGCTAGGTCAGAGCCGAGACACCGTGCCACGGTGTTGATGGGGTTGAGAAGTAGCTGCCAAGAGATCGTGAGGGCCAGCATCATCCTTGATTCCTGGCTAACTCAGTGCCAAGCCGCATGTGGTGGGTGGCCGCTGCGGAGCTTTGCCCCGCTGAGGGTAAGGGATATGTCGAGGATAAGTGGGAGAACAGAGACAGAGCCTCGGTGTTGGTGGGGCTACCAAGGAAAGGTGAGGGCCAGCATCAACCTTGATTTCTGGCTACCTTAGTGCCAAGCTTCACGTGGAGGGTGGACGCTTCAGGGCTTGGCCCTGAGGAGGGTCTGGGCTAGGTTGAAGTTAGGAAGGAGAACAGACACAGAGCCCCGGTGGTTGTGGGGCTGCCTAGGGACTGGAAATGGAAGGTGAGGGCCAGCATCAGCCTTGACGCCTGGCTATCTCAGTGCCAAGCCCCATGTGGAGTCTGGCCTCTGCGGATCTTTGCCCTGATGAGGGTAAGGGATATGTCGAGGCTAAGTGGGAGAACAGACACAGAGCCCCGGTATTGGTGCGGCTGAGAAGGGGCTGCCAAGAGATCGTCAGGGCCAGCATCAACCTTGATTCCTGGCGACTTCAGTACCTAAGCCCCACGTGGAGAATGGTCGCTTCGGAGCTTGGCTCCGAGGAGGGTAAGGGATAGGTCGCTGTTAGGTGCGAGCAGAGACACAGAGCCCCGGTGTTGGTGGGGCTGCCAAGAGATCGTGAGGGCCAGCATCAGCCTTGGTTCCTGGCTACTTCAGGGCCTGAGCCCCATGTTGAGGGTGGCCTCTTCGGAGCTTGGTTCCGATGAGGCTAAGGGATATGTCGAGAATCAGTGGGAAAACAGAGACAGAGCCCCGGTGTTGGTGAGGCTGCCAAGGAAGGTGAGGGCCAGCATCATCCGCGAGTCCTGGCTACTTCAGTGCCTAGACCCATGTGGTCGGTGGCGACTTCGTAGCTTGGCCCTGATGAGGGTCAGGGCTAGGTTGAGGTTAGGAGGGAGAGCAGACACAGAGCCCCGGCATTGGTGCGACTGAGAAGGGGCTGCGCAGTGATCGTGAATGCCAGTATCAACCTTGATTTTTGGCTACCTCAGAGCCTAAGCCGCACGTGCAGAGTGGTCGCTTCGGAGCTTGGCTCCGAGGAGGGTCAGGGATAGGTTGAAGTTAGGTGGGAGAAGAGGCACCGAGCCCTGGTGTTTGTGGGGCTGCCTAGGGACTGCAAACGGAAGGCGAGGGCCAGCATCAGCCTTGATTCCTGGCTATCTCAGTGCCAAGCCCCATGTGGCGGGTGGCCGCTTCGGAGCCTTGCCCCGATGAGGGTAAGGGATATGTCGAGGATAAGTGGGAGAACAGAGACAGAGCGCCGGCGCTGGTGGGGTTGCCAAGGGAAGGTGAGGGCCAGCATCAACCTTGATGCCTGACTACCTTAGTGCCAATCTCCACGTGGAGGGTAGCCGCTTCGGAGCTTGGCCCTGGTGAGGGTCAGGGCTAGGTTGAGGTTAGGAGGGAAAACAGGCACAGAGCCCCGGATTTGGTGCGGCTGAGACGAGGCTGCCAAGAGATCGTGAGGGCCAGCATCAGCCATGGTTCCTGGCTACTACATTGCGTGAGCCCGAAGTTTGATGGTGGCCTCTTCGGTGCTTGGCTCTGATGAGAGTAAGGGATATGTCGAGGCTAAGTGGGAGAACAGACACAGAGCCCCGGTATTGGTGCGGCTGAGAAAGGGCTGCCAAGAGATCGTGAGGGCCAGCATCAACCTTGATTCCTGGCTACTTCAGTACCTAAGCCCCACGTGGAGAATGGTCGCTTCGGAGCTTGGCTCCGAGGAGGGTAAGGGATAGGTCGCTGTTAGGTGCGAGCAGAGACACAGAGCCCCGGTGTTGGTGCGGCTGAGACGGGGCTGCCAAGAGATCGTGAGGGCCAGCATCAGCCTTGGTTCCTGGCTACTTCAGGGCCTGAGCCCCATGTTGAGGGTGGCCTCTTCGGAGCTTGGTTCCGATGAGGCTAAGGGATATGTCGAGAATCAGTGGGAAAACAGAGACAGAGCCCCGGTGTTGGTGAGGCTGCCAAGGAAGGTGAGGGCCAGCATCATCCGCGAGTCCTGGCTACTTCAGTGCCTAGACCCATGTGGTCGGTGGCGACTTCGTAGCTTGGCCCTGATGAGGGTCAGGGCTAGGTTGAGGTTAGGAGGGAGAGCAGACACAGAGCCCCGGCATTGGTGCGACTGAGAAGGGGCTGCGCAGTGATCGTGAATGCCAGTATCAACCTTGATTTTTGGCTACCTCAGAGCCTAAGCCGCACGTGCAGAGTGGTCGCTTCGGAGCTTGGCTCCGAGGAGGGTCAGGGATAGGTTGAAGTTAGGTGGGAGAAGAGGCACCGAGCCCTGGTGTTTGTGGGGCTGCCTAGGGACTGCAAACGGAAGGCGAGGGCCAGCATCAGCCTTGATTCCTGGCTATCTCAGTGCCAAGCCCCATGTGGCGGGTGGCCGCTTCGGAGCCTTGCCCCGATGAGGGTAAGGGATATGTCGAGGATAAGTGGGAGAACAGAGACAGAGCGCCGGCGCTGGTGGGGTTGCCAAGGGAAGGTGAGGGCCAGCATCAACCTTGATGCCTGACTACCTTAGTGCCAATCTCCACGTGGAGGGTAGCCGCTTCGGAGCTTGGCCCTGGTGAGGGTCAGGGCTAGGTTGAGGTTAGGAGGGAAAACAGGCACAGAGCCCCGGATTTGGTGCGGCTGAGACGAGGCTGCCAAGAGATCGTGAGGGCCAGCATCAGCCATGGTTCCTGGCTACTACATTGCGTGAGCCCGAAGTTTGATGGTGGCCTCTTCGGTGCTTGGCTCTGATGAGAGTAAGGGATATGTCGAGGCTAAGTGGGAGAACAGACACAGAGCCCCGGTATTGGTGCGGCTGAGAAAGGGCTGCCAAGAGATCGTGAGGGCCAGCATCAACCTTGATTCCTGGCTACTTCAGTACCTAAGCCCCACGTGGAGAATGGTCGCTTCGGAGCTTGGCTCCGAGGAGGGTAAGGGATAGGTCGCTGTTAGGTGCGAGCAGAGACACAGAGCCCCGGTGTTGGTGCGGCTGAGACGGGGCTGCCAAGAGATCGTGAGGGCCAGCATCAGCCTTGGTTCCTGGCTACTTCAGGGCCTGAGCCCCATGTTGAGGGTGGCCTCTTCGGAGCTTGGTTCCGATGAGGCTAAGGGATATGTCGAGAATCAGTGGGAAAACAGAGACAGAGCCCCGGTGTTGGTGAGGCTGCCAAGGAAGGTGAGGGCCAGCATCATCCGCGAGTCCTGGCTACTTCAGTGCCTAGACCCATGTGGTCGGTGGCGACTTCGTAGCTTGGCCCTGATGAGGGTCAGGGCTAGGTTGAGGTTAGGAGGGAGAGCAGACACAGAGCCCCGGCATTGGTGCGACTGAGAAGGGGCTGCGCAGTGATCGTGAATGCCAGTATCAACCTTGATTTTTGGCTACCTCAGAGCCTAAGCCGCACGTGCAGAGTGGTCGCTTCGGAGCTTGGCTCCGAGGAGGGTCAGGGATAGGTTGAAGTTAGGTGGGAGAAGAGGCACCGAGCCCTGGTGTTTGTGGGGCTGCCTAGGGACTGCAAACGGAAGGCGAGGGCCAGCATCAGCCTTGATTCCTGGCTATCTCAGTGCCAAGCCCCATGTGGCGGGTGGCCGCTTTGGAGCCTTGCCCCGATGAGGGTAAGGGATATGTCGAGGATAAGTGGGAGAACAGAGACAGAGCGCCGGCGCTGGTGGGGTTGCCAAGGGAGGGTGAGGGCCAGCATCAACCTTGATGCCTGACTACCTTAGTGCCAATCTCCACGTGGAGGGTAGCCGCTTCGGAGCTTGGCCCTGATGAGGGTCTGGGCTAGGTTGAGGTTAGGAGGGAGAACAGAGACAGAGCCCCGGTGTTGGTAGGGCTGCCTAGGGACTGCAAACGGAAGGCGAGGGCCAGCATCTGCCTTGGTTCCTGGCTATCTCAGTGCCAAGCCCCATGTGGAGTTTGGCCAATTCGGAGCTTTCCCCTGATGAGGATAATGGTTATATCGCTGCTAGGTCAGAGCCGAGACACCGAGCCACGGTGTTGATGGGGTTGAGAAGTAGCTGCCAAGAGATCGTGAGGGCCAGCATCATCCTTGATTCCTGGCTAACTCAGTGCCAAGCCGCCTGTGGTGGGTGGCCGCTGCGGAGCTTTGCCCCGCTGAGGGTAAGGGATATGTCGAGGATAAGTGGGAGAACAGAGACAGAGCCTCGGTGTTGGTGGGGCTACCAAGGAAAGGTGAGGGCCAGCATCAACCTTGATTTCTGGCTACCTTAGTGCCAAGCTTCACGTGGAGGGTGGACGCTTCAGAGCTTGGCCCTGAGGAGGGTCTGGGCTAGGTTGAAGTTAGGAAGGAGAACAGACACAGAGCCCCGGTGGTTGTGGGGCTGCCTAGGGACTGCAAATGGAAGGTGAGGGCCAGCATCAGCCTTGATGCCTGGCTATCTCAGTGCCAAGCCCCTTGTGGAGTTTGGCCTCTGCGGATCTTTGCCCTGATGAGGGTAAGGGATATGTCGAGGCTAAGTGGGACAACAGACACAGGGCGCCGGCGTTGGTGGGGTTGCCAAGGGAGGGTGAGGGCCAGCATCAAACTTGATTCCTGACTACCTTATTGCCAATCTCCACGTGGAGTGTGGCCGCTTCGTAGCTTGGCCCTGGTGAGGGTCAGGGCTAGGTTGAGGTTAGGAGGGAAAACAGGCACAGAGCCCCGGATTTGGTGCGGCTGAGACGAGGCTGCCAAGAGATCGTGAGGGCCAGCATCAGCCATGGTTCCTGGCTACTACATTGCGTGAGCCCCAAGTTTGATGGTGGCCTCTTCGGTGCTTGGCTCTGATGAGAGTAAGGGATATGTCGAGGCTAAGTGGGAGAACAGACACAGAGCCCCGGTATTGGTGCGGCTGAGAAAGGGCTGCCAAGAGATCGTGAGGGCCAGCATCAACCTTGATTCCTGGCTACTTCAGTACCTAAGCCCCACGTGGAGAATGGTCGCTTCGGAGCTTGGCTCCGAGGAGGGTAAGGGATAGGTCGCTGTTAGGTGCGAGCAGAGACACAGAGCCCCGGTGTTGGTGCGGCTGAGACGGGGCTGCCAAGAGATCGTGAGGGCCAGCATCAGCCTTGGTTCCTGGCTACTTCAGGGCCTGAGCCCCATGTTGAGGGTGGCCTCTTCGGAGCTTGGTTCCGATGAGGCTAAGGGATATGTCGAGAATCAGTGGGAAAACAGAGACAGAGCCCCGGTGTTGGTGAGGCTGCCAAGGAAGGTGAGGGCCAGCATCATCCGCGAGTCCTGGCTACTTCAGTGCCTAGACCCATGTGGTCGGTGGCGACTTCGTAGCTTGGCCCTGATGAGGGTCAGGACTAGGTTGAGGTTAGGAGGGAGAGCAGACACAGAGCCCCGGCATTGGTGCGACTGAGAAGGGGCTGCGCAGTGATCGTGAATGCCAGTATCAACCTTGATTTTTGGCTACCTCAGAGCCTAAGCCGCACGTGCAGAGTGGTCGCTTCGGAGCTTGGCTCCGAGGAGGGTCAGGGATAGGTTGAAGTTAGGTGGGAGAAGAGGCACCGAGCCCTGGTGTTTGTGGGGCTGCCTAGGGACTGCAAACGGAAGGCGAGGGCCAGCATCAGCCTTGATTCCTGGCTATCTCAGTGCCAAGCCCCATGTGGCGGGTGGCCGCTTCGGAGCCTTGCCCCGATGAGGGTAAGGGATATGTCGAGGATAAGTGGGAGAACAGAGACAGAGCGCCGGCGCTGGTGGGGTTGCCAAGGGAAGGTGAGGGCCAGCATCAACCTTGATTCCTGACTACCTTAGTGCCAATCTCCACGTGGAGGGTAGCCGCTTCGGAGCTTGGCCCTGATGAGGGTCTGGGCTAGGTTGAGGTTAGGAGGGAGAACAGAGACAGAGCCCCGGTGTTGGTAGGGCTGCCTAGGGACTGCAAACGGAAGGCGAGGGCCAGCATCCGCCTTGGTTCCTGGCTATCTCAGTGCCAAGCCCCATGTGGAGTTTGGCCGATTCGGAGCTTTCCCCTGATGAGGATAATGGTTATATCGCTGCTAGGTCAGAGCCGAGACACCGTGCCACGGTGTTGATGGGGTTGAGAAGTAGCTGCCAAGAGATCGTGAGGGCCAGCATCATCCTTGATTCCTGGCTAACTCAGTGCCAAGCCGCCTGTGGTGGGTGGCCGCTGCGGAGCTTTGCCCCGCTGAGGGTAAGGGATATGTCGAGGATAAGTGGGAGAACAGAGACAGAGCCTCGGTGTTGGTGGGGCTACCAAGGAAAGGTGAGGGCCAGCATCAACCTTGATTTCTGGCTACCTTAGTGCCAAGCTTCACGTGGAGGGTGGACGCTTCAGAGCTTGGCCCTGAGGAGGGTCTGGGCTAGGTTGAAGTTAGGAAGGAGAACAGACACAGAGCCCCGGTGGTTGTGGGGCTGCCTAGGGACTGCAAATGGAAGGTGAGGGCCAGCATCAGCCTTGATGCCTGGCTATCTCAGTGCCAAGCCCCTTGTGGAGTTTGGCCTCTGCGGATCTTTGCCCTGATGAGGGTAAGGGATATGTCGAGGCTAAGTGGGACAACAGACACAGGGCGCCGGCGTTGGTGGGGTTGCCAAGGGAGGGTGAGGGCCAGCATCAAACTTGATTCCTGACTACCTTATTGCCAATCTCCACGTGGAGTGTGGCCGCTTCGTAGCTTGGCCCTGGTGAGGGTCAGGGCTAGGTTGAGGTTAGGAGGGAAAACAGGCACAGAGCCCCGGATTTGGTGCGGCTGAGACGAGGCTGCCAAGAGATCGTGAGGGCCAGCATCAGCCTTGGTTCCTGGCTACTTCAGTGCCTGAACCCCAGGTTGAGCTTGGCTTCTTCTTTAATTGGCTCCGCTGAGGGTAAGGGATATGTCGAGGATAAGTGGGAGAAGAGAGACAGAGCCCCGGTTTTGGTGGGGCTGCCAAGGGAAGGTGACGGCCAGCATCATCCCCGACTGCTGGCTATTCAATGCCAAACCCTATGTGAAGGGTGGCCGCTTAGGAAGTTTTGGTCTGATGAGGGTCAGGGCTAGGTTGACGTTAGGAGGGAGAGCAGACACACAGCCCCGGCATTAGTGCGACTGAGAAGGGGCTGCGCAGTGATCGTGAGTGCCAGTATCATCCTTGATTTTTGGCTACCGCAGAGCCTTAGCCCCACGTGCAGAATGGTCGCTTCGGAGCTTGGCTCCGATGAGGGCCAGGGATAGGTCGCTGTTAGGTGCGAGCAGAGACACAGAGCCACGGTGTTGGTGGGGCTGAGACGGGGCTGCCAGGAGATCGTGAGGGCCAGCATCAGCCTTGATTCCTGGCTATCTCAGTGCCAAGCCCCATGTGGAGTTTGGCCGCTGCGGATCTTTGCCCTGATGAGGGTAAGGGATATGTCGAGGCTAAGTGGGAGAACAGACACAGAGCCCCGGTATTGGTGCGGCTGAGAAGGGGCTGCCAAGAGATCGTGAGGGCCAGCATCAACCTTGATTCCTGGCTACTTCAGTACCTAAGCCCCACGTGGAGAATGGTCGCTTCGGAGCTTGGCTCCGAGGAGGGTAAGGGATAGGTCGCTGTTAGGTGCGAGCAGAGACACAGAGCCACGGTGTTGGTGCGGCTGAGACGAGGCTGCCAAGAGATCGTGAGGGCCAGCATCAGCCTTGGTTCCTGGCTACTTCAGTGCCTGAGCCCCATGTGGAGGGTTGCATCTTCGGAGCTTGGCTCGGATGAGGGTAAGTGATAGGTCGCTGTTAGGTGCGAGCAGAGACACAGAGCCCGGTATTGATGGGGCTGAGACGGGGCTGCCAGGAGATCGTAGGTCCAGCATCAGCCTTGCTTCCTGCCTACCTCATTGCCTAAGCCCCACGTGGAGAGTGGTCCCTTCGGAGCTTGGCTCCGATGAGGGTAAGAGATAGGTCCCTGTTAGGTGCAAGCAGAGACACAGAGCCCCGGTATTGGTGGGGTTGAGAAGAGCTCTTGAGGGCCAGCATCAGCCATGGTTCCTGGCTAATACAGTGCGTGAGCCCCAAGTTGAGGGTGGCCTCTTCGGAGTTTGACTTTGATGAAGGTAAGGGATATGTCGAGGCGAAGTGGGAGAACAGACAAGAGAGCCCCGGTATTGGTGGGGCTGAGACGGGGCTGCCAAGAGACCGTGAGGGCCAGTACCAACCTTGATTCCTGGATACTTCAGTGCCTGAGCCCCACGTTGAGGGTGGCCTCTTCGGAGTTTGACTTTGATGAAGGTAAGGGATATGTCGAGGCGAAGTGGGAGAACAGACAAGAGAGCCCCGGTATTGGTGGGGCTGAGACGGGGCTGCCAAGAGACCGTGAGGGCCAGCATCAACCTTGATTCCTGGATACTTCAGTGCCTAGCTCCATGTGGTCGGTGGCCACTTCGGAGCTTGGCCCTGATGAGGGTCAGGGCTAGGTTGAGGTTAGGAGGGAGAACAGAGACAGAGCCCCGGTGTTGGTAGGGCTGCTAATAGAAGGTGAGGGCCAGCATCAGCCTTGGTTCCTGGCTAGCTCAGTGCCAAGCCCCATGTGGAGTGTGGCCGCTGCGGAGCTTTGCCGTGATGATGGTAAGGGATATGTTGAGGATAAGTGGGAGAACAGAGACAGAACCCCGATTTTGGTGGAGCTGAGACGGGGCTGCCAAAAGATAGTGAGGGCCAGAATCAACCGTGATTCCTGACTACCTCAGTGCCAAGCTCCACGTGGAGGGTGGCCACTTCGGAGCTTGGCCCTGGTGAGGGTCAGGGCTAGGTTGAGGTTAGGTGGGAGAACAGAGACAGAGCCCCGTTGTTGGTGGGGCTGCCAAGGTCTCTTGAGGGCCAGCATCATCCTTGAGTCCTGGCCATTTCTGTGCCTGAGCCGGATGAGGCGGATGGCCGTTTCGGAGCTTGCCTCTGATGAGGAGAAGGGATAGTTTGAGGTTCTGCGTAGATAACGAGACCCTTCTGCATTACATAACGCCACCCAACACATGGACTCCAAACGAGGAGTAGCCCCTTCCCGGACCCATCACCCCTCTCCCTTATTCTCAAACCTAAATATCAGCCTTTGCCGTACCATCTCTCGAGCCCATTTCCTAAACAGCTTCCCACCAGAGGGCGCTCCAACACAGAAAGAACCAGGTTTGAAAGCTGTTTCTTGCTCTTGCCTTTTGTGGCAGCCCTTTCCGAGGGAGCTGCTCTCGCTCTACCACCCAACCAGCAACCTTACCACAGCCCAACTGCAAAGCAGTCGATCCCCTCTTCGGGCTCCCATAAACTAAGAGGCAGGACTGAAAGATGTTGGTGGCTCTCACTTTCCCTTGATAGACCCTTCTCAGCTGCCCAACACCCAGCCAGCTCCAGCACCCCAAATGTGCCATATCCAGCACACCTAGCACTCCTTGCTACACATTGGTGGTGCCTGGTGCTAGGCATGTTCCGTTGCTGAGTTGTGGGGGTGTTGGGTGGTGGGCACTGCAGGGACTGGCTTCTTGTCATGTCCTGGTGCTGGGGATGCTGGGTGCTGGGCTCCGGGGCTGCTGGGCATGTCGAGGTGCTGTGCATTGGCGGTGGGTGTGCTGGGTTGTGTGCATGTGTGGGAATGAGTGCTGGGCCATGGGAGTGCTGGGCCCTGGCAGTGCTGGGTGGAGGGTATGATGGGTGCATGTGTTGGTTTAACCCCAGCCAGCAAATAAACCCCACGCAGCCACTGGCTCTCCTCCCCCCCCACCCCATGGGACTGGGGAGAGAATCGAGAAGGCACAAGTAGGAAAGCTCCCGGGTTGAGATAAAAACAGTTTAATGATTGAAATAAAACGAAGTAGAACAGTAATAATAACAATGAGAACAACAACAACAACAGACGATACAAAGCAGGCAATGCACAATACAACTGCTCACCACTGCCGACCGTGTGTGGGGAGAGCCCCCTCCCCCGCCCCCTCCCATTTTTATTCTGAGCATGATGTCACATGCTATAGAATACCCCACTGGCCAGCTGGGTCAACTACCCCGGCTGTGCTCCCCACCCCTCCACCCCCCCAAGCCCCCCCCCCGCGAGCTTCCTGTGGGAGGCTGAAAAGAGAAAACAAAAGTCTCCCGGTGCAAGCACCGCCCAGCAACAGCCAAAGCATTAAGGGGCCATCAAGGCTCCTCTCACACCAAACCCAAAAGCCAGCACACCCCCCCCCAAGCTACTGGGAAGAAAGTTAACTCTGTCCCAGCCAGAAGCAGGACAGTGCAGTGCGCTGGAGTTCTGAGTGCTGGGTCCTAGGGGTACTGTGTATGTTCGGGTGCTGGGCATATCCGCGTGTGGATACTGGGCAGTTGGGGTGCTAGGTGGTGGTGGTACTGGATGCTGGGCATTGGGTATGCTGGTTTCTGGGCACTGGGGGTGGTGGGTGCTGAGCGCAGGATGTGCTGGGTGCTATGTGCAGATCACTGGGGATGGTGGGGGCTGGTTTGCTGCTTTCTGGTGTGTTGGGCGCTGGGCATGTTTGGGTGCTGGGCATGTCTGGGTGCTGGGCACGGGCAATGGGGGTGCTGGGTATGTCCGGTGGTGGGTATTGGGCGGTGGGAGTGCTGGGTGCTAGGTACTGGGGATGCTGGGCCCTGGCATTGCTTGGTACTATGCATAACGGAATGGAGGGTATGTCTTGGTGCTGGCCATATCCGGTGCTGGCCATATCCGGTGCTGGGCATATCCGGTGCTAGGTGTGTGCTCTGGGTTTGCTGGGTGCTGTGCTCTGGGGGTGTTGGATTCCTGGCCTGTGCATGTGCTGGGCCCTGGTTGTGCTGGGTATGTGTGGGTGCTGGGTTTTGGGCAGTATGGGTGCTGTGTGGTGGGCGCTGGGCATGTCTGGGTGATGGGCACTGGAGGTCCTGGGCGATGGGGAGCAGGGAAGCTGCCTTCTAGGAATGTCTCAGTGCTGGGCATATCCAAGTGCTTGGTACTGTGCACTGGTGGTGGTGCTGGATGCTGGGCATGTCCCGGTGCTAGGCAATGGCGGTGCTGGGTGCTTGGTGCTGGGGGTGATGGTCTTTGGGTGTGCTGGGTGGTGGGGCTGCTGGGCATGTGCGGGTGTTGATTGCTGGGCCCTGGGTGTACTGGATGCTGGACACTGGGGTGGTTGGTTTCTGGACACTGGGGCTTCTGGGTTCTGTGGACTGGGGTTGCTGGGTGCTGGGCATGTCCAGGGGCTGTGTGTTGGCGGTGGGTGTGCTGGGTTGTGCGCATGTCCGGGAATGAGTGCTGGGCCATGGGGGTGCTGGGTGGAGGGTATGATGGGTGCATGTCGTGGTTTAACCCCAGCCTGCAAATAAACCCTACGCAGCCGCTGGCTCTCCTCCCCCCCCTCACCCCGTGGGATGGGGGAGAGAATCGGGAGGGCACAAGTAGGAAAACTCCCAGGTTGAGATAAAAACAGTTTAACGATTGAAATAAAACGAAGTAGAACAGTAATAATAACAATGAGAACAACAACAACAACAGACGGCACAAAGCAGGCAATGCAGAATGCAACTGCTCACCACTGCCGACCGCGTGTCATGAACTGGGGGGAGGGGGGGGGGGGGGGGAGTCGTTCCCCGCCCCCTCCCATTTCTTATACTGAGCATGATGTCACATGCTATAGAATACCCCATTGGCCAGCTAGGTGAACTACCCCGGCTGTGCTCCCCACCCCCCCGTCCCCCCACCCCCCCCCCGGGGTTGGTGGCTGCTGGGAGCTAGAGGTGCTGGCTGTGGGCATTTCCAGTTGCTGGTCATGACCGGGTGCTGGGTCTTGTGCGTGCTGGGTGTGTCCGGTGCTGGGCATGTCCGGATGCTGTGTGCTCGGCACTTGTTCTGGGTGGTGGGCAGTGAGGGTGCTGGGCGCTGGGGATGCTGGGCAATGCGGTGCTGGGCACTGGGGTTGCTGGGTGCTGGGCATGTCTAGGGGCTGTGTGTTGGCGGTGGGTGTGCTGGGTTGTGCGCATGTCCGGGAATGAGTGCTGGGCCCTGGGGGTGCTGGGTAGAGGCTGTGATGGGCGTATGTCGTGGTTTAACCCCAGCCTGCAAATAAACCCTACGCAGCCGCTGGCTCTCCTCCCCCCCCCACCCCGTGGGATGGGGGAGAGAATCGGGAGGGCACAAGTAGGAAAACTCCTGGGTTGAGATAAAAACAGTTTAATGATTGAAATAAAATGAAGTAGAACAGTAATAATAACAATGAGAACAACAACAACAACAGACGGCACAAAGCAGGCAATGCAGAATGCAACTGCTCACCACTGCCGACCGCGTGTCATGAACTGGGGGAAGGGGGGGGGGGGGGAGTCGTTCCCCGCCCCCTCCCATTTCTTATACTGAGCATGATGTCACATGCTATAGAATACCCCATTGGCCAGCTAGGTGAACTACCCCGGCTGTGCTCCCCGGCCCCCAAAACCCCCCCAACCCCCCCCGCGAGCTTCCTGTGGGAGGCCGAAAAGAGAAAACAAAAGGCTCCCGGTGCAATCACCGCCCAGCAACAGCCAAAGCATTAAGGGGCCATCAAGGCTCCTCTCACACCAAACCCAAAAGCCAGCACACCCCCCAAGCTACTGGGAAGAAAGTTAACTCTGTCCCAGCCGGAAGCAGGACAGTGCTGAGTGCTGTGCATGTCCGGGTGCTGGGCATGTCTGGGTGCGGGGTACTGGGCACTGGGGGTGGTGGGTATGCTGGATGGTGGGTGTTGGGTATGCTGGTTGCTGGGCACTGGGGATGCTGGGTGTGAGACGTGTGGGGGTGCTGGATGGTGGGTGTTTGCTGTGCTGGGTACAGAGCAGTGGGGGTGCTGAGTGCTGCGGGTGCTGGGTGCTGGGCATGTCCAAGTGCTATGTGCTGATCACTGGAGATGTTGGGGGCTGGTTTGCTGGGATCTGGGCAGTGGTGTGTTGAGTGCTGGGCATGTTTGGGTGCTGGGCATGTCTGGGTACTGGGCACTGGCGGTGTGGGGCAGTGGGGGTGCTGTGTGCTGGGCACGTCCGGGTGGTGGGTGTTGGGCAGTGGGAGTGTTGGGTTCCAGGTACTGGGGTGCTGGGCCCTGGTATTGCTGGCTACTATACATAACTGAGTGCAGGGTATGTCTTGGTGCTGGATGGTGGGTACTGGAGGTAATGGGTGCTGGGTGTTGGGCATATGCGGTGCTGGGTGCTGGGCATATGCGGTGCTGGGTGGCTGTGCTGGGGTTGCTGGGTGCTGTGCTGTGAGGGTGCTGGATTCCTGGCACGTGCGTGTGCTGTGTGCTGGGCCCTGGTTGTGCCGGGTATGTGTGGGTGCTGGGTGTTGGGCAGTGTGGTGCTGTGTGGCGGGGCCTGGGCATGTCTGGGTGCTGGGCGGTTGGGATGCTGGGCGGTGGGTAGCAGAGAAGCTGCCTGCTGGGCATGTCTGAGTGCTGGGCATGTGTGGGTGCTGGGTACTGGGCAGTGGGGGTGGTGGGCGTGGTGGTGGTGTGTGCTGGGCATGTCTGGGTGCTGGGCATGTGTGGGTGCTGGGTACTGGGCAGTGGGGGTGGTGGGCGGTGGTGGTGCTGTGTGCTGGGCATGTTGGGCTGCTGGGTTTTGGGCGGTGGGCGTGCTGGGTGTGTGCATGTGTTGGTTTCTGGGCGCTGGGGGTGCTGGGTGCTGTGCACTGGGGTTGCTGGGTGCTGGGCATGTCCGGGTGGCGGGCATGGCTGGGTGCTGAGTCCTGAGGTTGCTGCGTGCTGGGCACTGGGCTTGCTGGTGCTGCTGGTGCGGGTGCTGGGGGCTAGGTGTTGTCCGAAAAGCGGATTCGTGCCCGGCGTGAAAGGAACGAATTCCACATGCTCAGGAGAGAGATTGTTTTATTCAGGCCTGGGTGCTCGGTGGACGTGCCACAAATGAAGCACATCGGGTCTAATCACCTTTCTGTTTGTATCCATGCTTCTCATACATATTTTCAGTTTCTCTTTTACATATTCCTTAAATTTCCGAGAACTGATTATAATATTACATCATCCTAGACACATGCGCACTAAATCTTTAGGGTCTCCTTGAAGGTCTCGGGTGGTCTCTGGTGGTCGGCAGGGTAGTGAACTCTTCGTGAACCTGTTCCTTTCTTTCCTTCTAAGGTCGAGGTTTGTCTCCGAGCCACGTCTGGACCACGGTTTGTTTATGGTTCTCGTTTCCAAGGTTACTCTTCACTAGAGTCTAACAATGCTTCCAGGAGACATGATTTAGACTACAATTCTACACACCTGCAAACACCACACCTGCTAGTTCCCTAACTTCTAAGCCACAAGTCTTCGTTGTGTAGAATTACAGAAGCGAGCAGTATGGAACAGTAGATACTGTACCTACTGCATCAATCCCCCCCTTTGAGACTTACAATGTTGAGCATCATGAGTCTCACATCATTTAGTTATAAGCATTTGGTCTACAAAAAGACATACATTGAAGCATACAACAAGTAATTAGAACTAAGATGACGATCAGTATTGCAAATAAGAACAACTGTCTGAGCCAATTTAAATTTGGAAGCCACGAAAATGACCAAGAAAGATCTTGCCCTTCTCGTTCCTTAAATCCACAGGCTAAGTCCTTTAATTGTTGAATTTTCTTCGCAATTAACTCTGAATTATCACCTAGGTTCTGCAATACAAAAAGAAGACATGTTGGTTACTTCTCGGGCTAAAAGTTCTCAGATAGTTTGATTTCTCTCCCATTTTGGCAATAGAAATTGGGATTCAGCTTTGCTGATCGTCATAATTAATATCAACAGGCTCCACATTTTCTACTCCTAAACCCACAATTTCGTAATTAATTTGGTTTCCTTTCGAACAATAAATATTTTAAATATCACAGATAATTCCGCAACAGCTCTGGTAAGTCATCAAGTACACCTTCAAATTAATTGCAATGCTTCCTTAGGTGTAGATGTCCACGGTCTAGGAGGTATTTTGTTTATTCTGCTGTAATGAATCCAAGAGTCTATTTCTTCTAATTTTACAGCAGTGGTTGTTGTTAATAACACTTGGAAGAGTCCTTTCCACTTTTCTCCAAAGGGGTCATCCTTCCACCTTCGCAGGTAGACTTGGTCTCCTGGGCTGAACGAATGTACCAGAAATTCCAGGGGTAAAAGTGTCCTCAAAAGAACATATTTGTGTAAAGAACTCGCCATTTTACTCAAAGACAAGAGAGATTCAGTTAACACTTTTTCTCCTGTTACGTGCATTCGTTCAAACCTTCCTGTTAGATTGACGTTAGAAGGTTTACCACCCGGAATTTCCAATGGACTTACTTCTTCTTTAGCTCTTGGGGTTACCCTAATTCTTAACAAGGCAAGTGGTAAAGCTTCAATCCGTTTCAACTGAGCTTCCTGACATATTTTAGAAATTTGTCTCTTTAATACTTTGTTCATTCTCTCTCTACTTGTCTACTCAATTGTGGTCGTCTTAGTGTCTTACTCACATTCTTAATAACCTCCGCTACAAAATGTGGGCCTCTATCAGAGCACATCTCTTAAGGGACTCCAAATCTTGAAATAATTTCTTTCCATAAGTGTTTTGTTACCTCTTTTGCCTTGTTGGTTTGCCACGGGAAAGCTTTTGGCCATCCGGAGAAGGTATTTACCAATACCAATAAATATCGGTATTGGTTGCACCTTGGTAACTCTGAAAAATCTATTCGCCAATACTCACTGGGAGTTACGCCTTTCCTTACCTCTCCAGGAGGGGGTCGGATTTGTATTTTCGAATTGTTCCTAAGACAAATCTCACATTTAGCACACTCACTCACACTTTTAGCAATCAATAACATTTTAGTCCCTATTTTGCATACCGTTTTACTGACTCGACCATTGCTTCTGCTCCCATATGTGTCTCAGCATGGGTTGTGACCATCAATTTCTTCATGATTTCGGGAGTTACTATACATTGTCCATGCGAAGTAATCCATCATCCTTGATCATTCTTTTTGCACTGTAATAGCTTAGCCAACTTATTTTCTTTTTCGTTATAATTTGGGGATTCTATTTGAATTTCTTTGGATGCACAGCAACTTCTTTGGGTTTTTTCCTGTGGTTTTTTTTTTTTTTTTTTTTTTCGGTACTGCTTCCAATAAATTTAAAATCTCTGTTCCATGCTTTATAGGTGAGCCACTGGCAGACAGAAGTTCTCGCTCTTTCCATATCGCTCCATGGGCATGAACAACTCCAAAAGCATATTTAGAGTCTGTCTAAATATTAACTCTTTTACCTTTAGCCAGATCTAAAGCTCTTGTCCAAGTTGTTATCTTGGCCTTCTGGGCGGATGTATTTGGAGGTAATGCTTTTACTTCTTGGTCTTCGGTTAAAGTTACCGCGGCATAGCCAGCCCTCCTTTCTCCTTTCACAACAAAGCTGCTTCCATCGGTAAATAATTCTTCATCCGGAGTCTGGAGAGGGACATCTCTCAGGTCTGGCCTGCTGGCATATGCCTGTTTGATAACTTGTAAACAATCATGGTTAGGATCGCTCTCTTTTTCACTTGGCATTGAAGAAGCAGGATTTAAAATGGCACTTACTTCAAAATGATGTCATCTTGTTCCACTAACGGAGCTTGATATTGTAGATTGAGGGGGTGCCATCTTGCAAATGGCCTTTTTTTCCTATCATTTCCCAGTCTTCGTTATCCTTGGGAAATCCCAAATCCCAAATAAATTACAGTTTGTTTTGCAATTTGTGCTTTCTTTTCTGACAGCCTGTACCCAGCCATTCCCAACAAGTTTAGCAGGCTAACAGTCTTTTCTTTGCAGATCTCAATAGCATCTGCTCCCAATAGGATGTCATCAACACACTGAAGGAGGGTGATTTGATCTTCCTTACCGGACCAGTGTTCCAGTTCCTTGGTCAAGGCTGCTCCAAAGATGGTTGGGCTATTTTTAAACCCTCGTGGCAGCACAGTCCAGCAGAGCTGAGTTCTCCTCCCAGTCGACAGATCTTCCCATTCAAAGGCAAAAATCTTTTGACTGTTTTCTTCCAGAGCGGTCGAACTCCTGTTTTCAATTCAACTTTTACCGGTTCCACATTGTTTGCTCTTCCTGGTTTGTCTGTCGCCCAAACAGAAGGGTAAACTGATTTCTTCAGATTCTTCTGTGTTTGTCTGTAATATATAAACTTGGGCTTGCCAGGCATCAGCTTCAGGAAAATGAACTTTTCCTTTTGTTTGGATCCAAGAAAAACGGATTTTTCCTTTTTCAAAGTTAATTTGTGCTCCCAATTTATTCAATAAATCCTGTCCTAAGAGAGGCATGGTGCATTCCGGTATATATGAAAATTCATGCATCAATGTTCTTCCTCCGATTTGACAGTTTAAAGTTTTCAAAAAAAAGACCTTTCCTCTTTCTTTCCCGTGACCCCAACAACAGATACATTAAATTTACTCGTTGGTCCTTTACATGTATTTATAACAGAATATTTTGCACCAGTGTCCACTAAAAAATCGACTCTTTTCTTTCCCATAGCTTTACTGGAACCAGGGGCTCGGCTGGGAGAATATCATTTTCTGCCCCGGTCCCCATCCTTCAGAATCCTCTCCCATCCTAAGGAGATCAGCTTCAGGTGGAATTTGCTGTGGCCGAATCACAGCAACTTTCTTCTTCTCTGGACACTCATTCTTCCAATTGCTTCTTACATACAGCGCATCGATTGATCCCTAACGGAGTAGACTGTTCAAATATATTTCCACGTCCTTGACCTCTGCCCCTTAAGTACCCTTTGCTTTTACCTCTCCAAAATCCTCTGCCCCTACCTCCAGCAGATCCTTGGGCATTCACAAAAGCAGCCGCAAGAATTGCAGCTTTCGTTTCCCCTTTTTTTCTTTCATTTTCCATATTAATTTTTTTCCAATACGACCCTCTCTTCTTCAGGAGTTAACAAATTATTTAAAAGACTTTGAATATCTTGCCGATCGGGATTATGACTTTTAATAATTGTCTTTAAAGATCTATACACCTTTTCAGGATTTTCCCTATAGGATCCTGCCAATTCTTTCCAATTCATCAAATCAGAAGTAGTAAAAGGTATTTTTGCAAACACTGGTCCCCCCCTTAGGCCCACAGCCTGACGAAGGGGTGCTAATAAAACAGACCCCTCTTGGGTCCCAGTTCTGCCAGCTATTGGACTAAATGGATTACTTCCCCTTGCTTCAGTTTCAAAACTCTCTTTTTCACTCGGTGCCACCAACATCTGTGTATCGTCTTCCTCTTCTCCTAGTTTTAAACACCATTTTCCTAGACTACAAGCAGAAGAACAATGCGGTTTTGGTTCCTTGTCCTCCATCATCATCATCATCACATTAGAATCTGAGTCTAAAAGTTTACATTCCTTCCGAATTTCATGATCATTTCTCAAGGGAAAGAAAAGTCCACAGAAGGGGCCTCATCCCATTTGCCCTGTCGTCTAAAAAATAACATCAGTTGCAAGGCAGTATTATATTGCAGAGTTGCCAATTCTGGCCGTTTTTCCTCATCTTCTAATTTATACATTGGCCACCATTTAGTACAAGACTCAATTAATTTCTCCTTTCTCAAAGGATCTCCCCCAAATGCTCCCCAATATTTTATGATGCATCCAAGGGGAGAGGAAGGTGTTACTTTAGACTATTGAGTTCCCATATTTTTGCCCAAAAAGAACGTTCTTAACCATGATTTCATATACTCCAGTCGTCACTGTCAAACGCATATGAATAAACCTTTTTACCTTTGGCCACAATTCCTTACCAAATGCATGCACAATTTTATACCCCAGCACAATCTCTCTTTTACCTTAGCGTTGCACTGTTGAGTCGCTCACCTGCTCTGGTCGGGGAGAATACTCACAGAGTCCCCGATCAAAAGGGCGGTGCGTGCTGGAGTCCGGAGAGCAGGGTCTCCCCACCGAGAGCCGGCAAGTCGATGAGGGCAAGGCTTCCCACCTGGGTCGCCAAAAACTGTCGTCCAAAAAGCGGATTCGTGCCCGGCGTGCAGTTAAGCAATTCCACACGCTCAGGAGAGAGATTGTTTTATTCAGGCCTGGGTGCTCGGTGGACGTGCCACAAATGAAGCACACCGGGTCTAATCACCTTTCTGTTTGTATCCATGCTTCTCATACATATTTTCAGTTTCTCTTTTACATATTCCTTAAATTTCCGAGAACTGATTATAATATTACATCATCCTAGACATATGCGCACTAAAGCCTTTAGGGTCTCCTTGAGGGTCTCGGGTGGTCGGCAGGGTAGTGAACTCTTCGTGAACCTGTTCCTTTCTTTCCTTCTAAGGTCGAGGTTTGTCTCCGAGCCACGTCTGGACCACGGTTTGTTTATGGTTCTCGTTTCCAAGGTTACTCTTCACTAGAGTCTAACAATGCTTCCAGGAGACACGATTTAGACTACAATTCTACACACCTGCAAACACCACACCTGCTAGTTCCCTAACTTCTAAGCCACAAGTCTTCATTGTGTAGAATTACAGAAGCGAGCCAAGGTACTGGGGCTACTGGTTGCTGGGCCCTGGGAGTGCTGGGTACCATGCATAATTGGGTGCAGGGTATGTCTTGCTGGTGGATGCTGGGCACTGGGGCTGCTGGGTGCTGGGCATGTCTCGATGCTGTGTGTTGGCGGTGGGTGTGCTGGGTTGTGCGCATGTCCGGGAATTAGTGCTGGGCCCTGGGAGTGCTGGGTGCGGGGAGCTAGGGGTGCTGGCTGTGGGCATTTCCAGGTACTGGTCATGACCAGGTGCTGGTTGTTGGGTCTTGTGGGTGCTGGGGCTGGGCGTGTGCAGGTGCTGGGCATGTCCGGATGCTGTGTGCTCGGCACTTGGGGTTCTGGGTAGTGGGCAGTGAGGGTGCACACCAAACACCCACCATCCCGCACGCCCACAAGTCTCACACCCAGCACCCGCAGTGGCAGGAACCAGCATACCCAACACCCAGCTTCCAGCACACCCACTGCCCAGGACCTGCATACGCTGCATTGAACCCAGCACCCCCAGCACCCAGTAACCGATAGCCCCAGCGCCCAGCACGCCAGGGCCCAGCAACCAACACACACACACGCCCAGCACCCCCACCGCCCAAAACCCAGCACCCCGACGTGCCCAGCACACAGCAGCCCCAGGGACCACCACCCCCAGCGCCAAGCACCCAGCACCACCAGTGCTCAGCACCCAGACATGCCCAGCACCTAGCACCACCACCCCCAGTGCCCAACACCCAGCACCCACACATACCCGGCACAACCAGGGCCCAGCACACAGCACACGCACATGCCAGGAATCCAGCACCCTCACAGCACAGCACCCAGCAACCCCAGCACAGCCACCCAGCACCACATATGCCCAACACCCAGCACTGCATATGCCCAGCACCCATTACCTCCAGCACCAAGCATCCAGCACCAAGACATACCCTGCACTCAGTTTTGCATATTACCCAGCAATGCCAGGGCCCAGCACCGCCAGTACCTAGCACCCAGCACTCCCACTGCCCAGTACCCAGCACCCCGACATGCCCAGCACACAGCACCCGCACCGCCCCACACTGCCAGTTCCCAGTACCCAGCACCCAGACATGCCCAGCACCCAGACAAACATGCCCAGCGCCCAACACACCAGAACACAGCAAACCAGCCCCCAAGAACCCCAGTGATCAGCACATAGCACCTGGACATGCCCAGCACCTGCAGCGCTCAGCACCCCAAACACCCACCATACAACACCCCTACAGGTCTCACACACTTCCGCCCAGTGCCCGGAAAGCAGCATACCCAACACTCAGCATCCAGCACCCCCACGCCCCAGCACCCAGTGCCAGCACGCTGCACTTAGACATGGCCAGCACGCGGACATGCTCAGCACCCAGCAACACAGAGGCACAGAACCCAGCACCCCCAGCGCCCAGAAACCAACCACCCCAGCGTCCAGCACCCAGTACACCCAGGGCCCGGCAACCAACACCCGCACATGCCCAGCACCCCAACACCCAGCACAGGGACATGCCCAGCGCCTACCACACAGCACCCACACTGCCCAACACCCACACATACCCGGGGCAGAGCACAGAGCACACGCACGTGCCAAGAAACAAGCACCCCCAGAGCACAGCACCCAGCAACTCCAGAGCACAGACCCAGCACTGGATATGCCCAGCACCCAGTACCTCCAGCACCAAGAGATACCCTGCACTCAGTTATGCATAGTACCCAGCAATACCCGGGCCCCGCAACCGCACCAGCCAGCACCCAGCAACCCGAGTGCCCAGCCCCCAGCAACCTCAGGGCCCAGCCCCCAGCACCCGCACATTCCCAGCACCCAGCAACCCCACTGCCCAACACCCACCCCCCCGGACATGCCCAGCACACAGCACCCCCAGGGACCACCACCCCCAGCGCCTGGACATGCCCAGCATCCAAACATGCCCAGCACGCTACACACCAGAACACAGCAAACCAGCCCCCAACATCCCCAGTGATCAGCACGTAGCACCCGGACATGCCCAGCACCCGGCACGTCCAGTGCCCTGCACCCAGTACACCAAACACCCACCACCATACAGGTCTCGCAGCCAGCACCTCCCCAGTGCCCAGAAACCAGCATACCCAACACCCCCACAGCCCAAGAACCCGTTTACCCAGCATCCAGACATGCCCAGCACTCGGACATACACAGCACCCCCAGGGCCCCGCACTAACTCCCGGACAGGCGCACAACCCAGCACCCGAACCGCCAACAAACAGCACCTGGACATGCCCACCACTCAGCAGCCCCAGTGCCCAGCACCCAGCACCGCAACAGCCAGCATCCCCAGCGTCCAGCACCCTCACTGCCCACCACCCAGAATCCCAAGTGCCGAGCACACAGCATCCGCACATGCCCAGCACCCGGACACGCCCGGCACCTGGTCATGTCCAGCAACTGAAATGCCCACAGCCAGCACCCCTAGCTCCCAGCAGCCAGCACTCCCAGTGCCCAGCATCAGTCATGCCAAGGACGAGGACATGCCCAGCACCCAACACCCCAGTGGCCAACACCCAATACCCCCAGCACCCAGCAGCAAGACATACCCTGCACCCGCTTATGCATAGTACCCAGCACTCCCAGGGCCCAGCAACCAGCACCCACAGGACTTAGCACCCAGCAACCCCAGTGCCCAGCACCCAATACCCCCAGCTCCCAGTAGCCCCAGAACCCACCATCCAGCAGCAAGACATACCCTGCACCCGCTTACGCATAGTACCCAGCACTCCCAGCCCCCAGCAGTCGCGCCGCCCAGCACCCAGCAACCCCAGTGCACAGCACCCGCTAACCCCAGTGCCCAGCATCCCCAGCGCACAGCATCCGGCATATGGACATGCCCAGCACACGGACATACCCACTAGCCAGCACCCCTAGTGCCCAGCACCCAAAACTCCCTCCATCCATCACCCAGACATGCCCAGTGCTCAGCACCCCCAACACCCAACAGCCAGGATCAGGAAATGCCCAGCAACAAGCACTCCCATGCCTACCACCGCCAGTGCCCAATAACCAGCACACAGACAATGCCCACCAGCCAGCATCAAGCACTCGGTACAGAGGCATGCCCAGCACCCTGATATGCATAGTCCCCAGCGCCCCCACTGCCCAGCACTCCCAGTGCCCCGGACCCATCACTTGGACATGCTCAGCACCCAGAGATGTCCAGCACCCCGCACGCCCAGTGCCTAGAACCCAGTACCCCCAATGACCAGCACCCAGCGCAGCCAGTGCCCAGCACTGCCTGTAGCCAGCATCCACCACCCAGACACCATCATCACCTGCCCATTCCCAGCACCAAATCCTCCCAGTGCCCAGCACAGGGACATGGCGAGCACCCAGATATGCCCAACACCCAGCAACCGCAGCACCCAGACATGTCCAGAACCCACTACATTCAGGGCCTAGCACACAGTACCCCCACGACCCAGCACCGACACATGCTCAGCACCAAGCACTGCCAATGATCCCAAGGGGTGCTAGGTGTGCTGGATGTTGCGCCTTTGCGGTGCTGGAGATGGCTGGGTGCTGGGCAGCTGAGAAGAGGCTGGAAAGGGAAGGTGAGCGCCGCGAATATATTTCAATCCTGGCAAAACGTGTGTGGGAGCTCGACGGGGCGCTTGACTGCTTTGCAGTTGGGCTGCGGCAAGGTTGACGGTTGAGTGCTACGGCAAGCGCATAGCCCCGGTGTTGGTGGGGACCTCAAAGGGCTGCCAGGGCAGGCGAGTGCAACGAACACCGGCCATCTTGGTTCCCTCTGTGTTGGAGCGCCATCTAGTGGGTAGACGTGTCAGAGCCTGGCTCCGATGAAGGTAAGAAGTAGGTTGATGTTTAGGTGGGAGACCAAAGAGAAGGGAGCAGGGGTTGGTGGGGCTGAGAGGGGCTGCCAAGAGATCGTGAGGGCCAGCATCAGTCTTCATTCCTGGCCACGTCTGTCCCTGAGCCCCATGTGGAGTTTGGCCGCTGCGGATCTTTGCCCTGATGAGGGTAAGGGATATGTCGAGGCTAAGTGGGAGAACAGACACAGAGCCCCGGTATTGGTGCGGCTGAGAAAGGGCTGCCAAGAGATCGTGAGGGCCAGCATCAACCTTGATTCCTGGCTACTTCAGTACCTAAGCCCCACGTGCAGAGTGGTCGCTTCGGAGCTTGGCTCCGAAGAGGGTAAGGGATAGGTTGAAGTTAGGTGGGAGAAGAGGCACCGAGGTGGGGCTGCCTAGGGACTGCAAACGGAAGGCGAGGGCCAGCATCAGCCTTGATTCCTGGCTATCTCAGTGCCAAGCCCCATGTGGCGGGTGGCCGCTTCGGAGCCTTGCCCCGATGAGGGTAAGGGATATGTCGAGGATAAGTGGGAGAACAGAGACAGAGCGCCGGCGCTGGTGGGGTTGCCAAGGGAAGGTGAGGGCCAGCATCAACCTTGATTCCTGACTACCTTAGTGCCAATCTCCACGTGGAGGGTAGCCGCTTCGGAGCTTGGCCCTGATGAGGGTCTGGGCTAGGTTGAAGTTAGGAGGGAGAACAGAGACAGAGCCCCGGTGTTGTTAGGGCTGCTAGGGACTGCAAACGGAAGGCGAGGGCCAGCATCCGCCTTGGTTCCTGGCTATCTCAGTGCCAAGCCCCATGTGGAGTTTGGCCGATTCGGAGCTTTCCCCTGATGAGGATAATGGTTATATCGCTGCTAGGTCAGAGCCGAGACACCGAGCCACGGTGTTGATGGGGTTGAGAAGTAGCTGCCAAGAGATCGTGAGGGCCAGCATCATCCTTGATTCCTGGCTAACTCAGTGCCAAGCCGCCTGTGGTGGGTGGCCGCTGCGGAGCTTTGCCCCGATGAGGGTAAGGGATATGTCGAGGATAAGTGGGAGAACAGAGACAGAGCCTCGGTGTTGGTGGGGCTACCAAGGAAAGGTGAGGGCCAGCATCAACCTTGATTTCTGGCTACCTTAGTGCCAAGCTTCACGTGGAGGGTGGACGCTTCAGAGCTTGGCCCTGATGAGGGTCTGGGCTAGGTTGAAGTTAGGAAGGAGAACAGACACAGAGCCCCGGTGGTTGTGGGGCTGCCTAGGGACTGCAAATGGAAGGTGAGGGCCAGCATCAGCCTTGACGCCTGGCTATCTCAGTGCCAAGCCCCTTGTGGAGTTTGGCCTCTGCGGATCTTTGCCCTGATGAGGGTAAGGGATATGTCGAGGGTAAGTGGGACAACAGACACAGGGCGCCGGCGTTGGTGGGGTTGCCAAGGGAGGGTGAGGGCCAGCATCAAACTTGATTCCTGACTACCTTATTGCCAATCTCCACGTGGAGTGTGGCCGCTTCGTAGCTTGGCCCTGGTGAGGGTCAGGGCTAGGTTGAGGTTAGGAGGGAAAACAGGCACAGAGCCCCGGATTTGGTGCGGCTGAGACGAGGCTGCCAAGAGATCGTGAGGGCCAGCATCAGCCATGGTTCCTGGCTACTACATTGCGTGAGCCCCAAGTTTGATGGTGGCCTCTTCGGTGCTTGGCTCTGATGAGAGTAAGGGATATGTCGAGGCTAAGTGGGAGAACAGACACAGAGCCCCGGTATTGGTGCGGCTGAGAAAGGGCTGCCAAGAGATCGTGAGGGCCAGCATCAACCTTGATTCCTGGCTACTTCAGTACCTAAGCCCCACGTGGAGAATGGTCGCTTCGGAGCTTGGCTCCGAGGAGGGTAAGGGATAGGTCGCTGTTAGGTGCGAGCAGAGACACAGAGCCCCGGTGTTGGTGGGGCTGAAACGGGGCTGCCAAGAGATCGTGAGGGCCAGCATCAGCCTTGGTTCCTGGCTACTTCAGGGCCTGAGCCCCATGATGAGGGTGGCCTCTTCGGAGCTTGGTTCCGATGAGGCTAAGGGATATGTCGAGAATCAGTGGGAAAACAGAGACAGAGCCCCGGTGTTGGTGAGGCTGCCAAGGAAGGTGAGGGCCAGCATCATCCGCGAGTCCTGGCTACTTCAGTGCCTAGACCCATGTGGTCGGTGGCGACTTCGTAGCTTGGCCCTGATGAGGGTCAGGACTAGGTTGAGGTTAGGAGGGAGAGCAGACACAGAGCCCCGGCATTGGTGCGACTGAGAAGGGGCTGCGCAGTGATCGTGAATGCCAGTATCAACCTTGATTTTTGGCTACCTCAGAGCCTAAGCCGCACGTGCAGAGTGGTCGCTTCGGAGCTTGGCTCCGAGGAGGGTCAGGGATAGGTTGAAGTTAGGTGGGAGAAGAGGCACCGAGCCCTGGTGTTTGTGGGGCTGCCTAGGGACTGCAAACGGAAGGCGAGGGCCAGCATCAGCCTTGATTCCTGGCTATCTCAGTGCCAAGCCCCATGTGGCGGGTGGCCGCTTCGGAGCCTTGCCCCGATGAGGGTAAGGGATATGTCGAGGATAAGTGGGAGAACAGAGACAGAGCGCCGGCGCTGGTGGGGTTGCCAAGGGAAGGTGAGGGCCAGCATCAACCTTGATTCCTGACTACCTTAGTGCCAATCTCCACGTGGAGGGTAGCCGCTTCGGAGCTTGGCCCTGATGAGGGTCTGGGCTAGGTTGAGGTTAGGAGGGAGAACAGAGACAGAGCCCCGGTGTTGTTAGGGCTGCTAGGGACTGCAAACGGAAGGCGAGGGCCAGCATCCGCCTTGATTCCTGGCTATCTCAGTGCCAAGCCCCATGTGGAGTTTGGCCGATTCGGAGCTTTCCCCTGATGAGGATAATGGTTATATCGCTGCTAGGTCAGAGCCGAGACACCGAGCCACGGTGTTGATGGGGTTGAGAAGTAGCTGCCAAGAGATCGTGAGGGCCAGCATCATCCTTGATTCCTGGCTAACTCAGTGCCAAGCCGCATGTGGTGGGTGGCCGCTGCGGATCTTTGCCCCGCTGAGGGTAAGGGATATGTCGAGGCTAAGTGGGAGAACAGACACAGAGCGCCAGTATTGGTGCGGCTGAGAAGGGGCTGTCAAGAGATCGTGAGGGCCAGCATCAACCTTGATTCCTGGCTACTTCAGTACCTAAGCCCCACGTGGAGAATGGTCGCTTCGGAGCTTGGCTCCGAGGAGGGTAAGGGATAGGTCGCTGTTAGGTGCGAGCAGAGACACAGAGCCACGGTGTTGGTGGGGCTGCCAAGAGATCGTGAGGGCCAGCATCAGCCTTGGTTCCTGGCTACTTCAGTGCCTGAGCCCCATGTTGAGGGTGGCCTCTTCGGAGCTTGGTTCCGATGAGGCTAAGGGATATGTCGAGAATCAGTGGGAAAACAGAGACAGAGCCCCGGTGTTGGTGAGGCTGCCAAGGAAGGTGAGGGCCAGCATCGTCCGCGAGTCCTGGCTACTTCAGTGCCTAGACCCATGTGGTCGGTGGCGACTTCGTAGCTTGGCCCTGATGAGGGTCAGGACTAGGTTGAGGTTAGGAGGGAGAGCAGACACAGAGCCCCGGCATTGGTGCGACTGAGAAGGGGCTGCGCAGTGATCGTGAATGCCAGTATCAACCTTGATTTTTGGCTACCTCAGAGCCTAAGCCGCACGTGCAGAGTGGTCGCTTCGGAGCTTGGCTCCGAGGAGGGTCAGGGATAGGTTGAAGTTAGGTGGGAGAAGAGGCACCGAGCCCTGGTGTTTGTGGGGCTGCCTAGGGACTGCAAACGGAAGGCGAGGGCCAGCATCAGCCTTGATTCCTGGCTATCTCAGTGCCAAGCCCCATGTGGCGGGTGGCCGCTTCGGAGCCTTGCCCCGATGAGGGTAAGGGATATGTCGAGGATAAGTGGGAGAACAGAGACAGAGCGCCGGCGCTGGTGGGGTTGCCAAGGGAAGGTGAGGGCCAGCATCAACCTTGATTCCTGACTACCTTAGTGCCAATCTCCACGTGGAGGGTAGCCGCTTCGGAGCTTGGCCCTGATGAGGGTCTGGGCTAGGTTGAGGTTAGGAGGGAGAACAGAGACAGAGCCCCGGTGTTGGTAGGGCTGCCTAGGGACTGCAAACGGAAGGCGAGGGCCAGCATCCGCCTTGGTTCCTGGCTATCTCAGTGCCAAGCCCCATGTGGAGTTTGGCCGATTCGGAGCTTTCCCCTGATGAGGATAATGGTTATATCGCTGCTAGGTCAGAGCCGAGACACCGTGCCACGGTGTTGATGGGGTTGAGAAGTAGCTGCCAAGAGATCGTGAGGGCCAGCATCATCCTTGATTCCTGGCTAACTCAGTGCCAAGCCGCCTGTGGTGGGTGGCCGCTGCGGAGCTTTGCCCCGATGAGGGTAAGGGATATGTCGAGGATAAGTGGGAGAACAGAGACAGAGCCTCGGTGTTGGTGGGGCTACCAAGGAAAGGTGAGGGCCAGCATCAACCTTGATTTCTGGCTACCTTAGTGCCAAGCTTCACGTGGAGGGTGGACGCTTCAGAGCTTGGCCCTGAGGAGGGTCTGGGCTAGGTTGAAGTTAGGAAGGAGAACAGACACAGAGCCCCGGTGGTTGTGGGGCTGCCTAGGGACTGCAAATGGAAGGTGAGGGCCAGCATCAGCCTTGATGCCTGGCTATCTCAGTGCCAAGCCCCTTGTGGAGTTTGGCCTCTGCGGATCTTTGCCCTGATGAGGGTAAGGGATATGTCGAGGGTAAGTGGGACAACAGACACAGGGCGCCGGCGTTGGTGGGATGCCAAGGGAGGGTGAGGGCCAGCATCAAACTTGATTCCTGACTACCTTATTGCCAATCTCCACGTGGAGTGTGGCCGCTTCGTAGCTTGGCCCTGGTGAGGGTCAGGGCTAGGTTGAGGTTAGGAGGGAAAACAGGCACAGAGCCCCGGATTTGGTGCGGCTGAGACGAGGGTGCCAAGAGATCGTGAGGGCCAGCATCAGCCATGGTTCCTGGCTACTACATTGCGTGAGCCCCAAGTTTGATGGTGGCCTCTTCGGTGCTTGGCTCTGATGAGAGTAAGGGATATGTCGAGGCTAAGTGGGAGAACAGACACAGAGCCCCGGTATTGGTGCGGCTGAGAAGGGGCTGCCAAGAGATCGTGAGGGCCAGCATCAACCTTGATTCCTGGCTACTTCAGTACCTAAGCCCCACGTGGAGAATGGTCGCTTCGGAGCTTGGCTCCGAGGAGGGTAAGGGATAGGTCGCTGTTAGGTGCGAGCAGAGACACAGAGCCCCGGTGTTGGTGGGGCTGAAACGGGGCTGCCAAGAGATCGTGAGGGCCAGCATCAGCCTTGGTTCCTGGCTACTTCAGGGCCTGAGCCCCATGATGAGGGTGGCCTCTTCGGAGCTTGGTTCCGATGAGGCTAAGGGATATGTCGAGAATCAGTGGGAAAACAGAGACAGAGCCCCGGTGTTGGTGAGGCTGCCAAGGAAGGTGAGGGCCAGCATCAACCTTGATTTCTGGCTACCTTAGTGCCAAGCTTCACGTGGAGGGTGGACGCTTCAGAGCTTGGCCCTGATGAGGGTCTGGGCTAGGTTGAAGTTAGGAAGGAGAACAGACACAGAGCCCCGGTGGTTGTGGGGCTGCCTAGGGACTGCAAATGGAAGGTGAGGGCCAGCATCAGCCTTGATGCCTGGCTATCTCAGTGCCAAGCCCCATGTGGAGTTTGGCCTCTGCGGATCTTTGCCCTGATGAGGGTAAGGGATATGTCGAGGGTAAGTGGGACAACAGACACAGGGCGCCGGCGTTGGTGGGGTGCCAAGGGAGGGTGAGGGCCAGCATCAAACTTGATTCCTGACTACCTTATTGCCAATCTCCACGTGGAGTGTGGCCGCTTCGTAGCTTGGCCCTGGTGAGGGTCAGGGCTAGGTTGAGGTTAGGAGGGAAAACAGGCACAGAGCCCCGGATTTGGTGCGGCTGAGACGAGGGTGCCAAGAGATCGTGAGGGCCAGCATCAGCCATGGTTCCTGGCTACTACATTGCGTGAGCCCCAAGTTTGATGGTGGCCTCTTCGGTGCTTGGCTCTGATGAGAGTAAGGGATATGTCGAGGCTAAGTGGGAGAACAGACACAGAGCCCCGGTATTGGTGCGGCTGAGAAAGGGCTGCCAAGAGATCGTGAGGGCCAGCATCAACCTTGATTCCTGGCTACTTCAGTACCTAAGCCCCACGTGGAGAATGGTCGCTTCGGAGCTTGGCTCCGAGGAGGGTAAGGGATAGGTCGCTGTTAGGTGCGAGCAGAGACACAGAGCCCCGGTGTTGGTGGGGCTGAAACGGGGCTGCCAAGAGATCGTGAGGGCCAGCATCAGCCTTGGTTCCTGGCTACTTCAGGGCCTGAGCCCCATGATGAGGGTGGCCTCTTCGGAGCTTGGTTCCGATGAGGCTAAGGGATATGTCGAGAATCAGTGGGAAAACAGAGACAGAGCCCCGGTGTTGGTGAGGCTGCCAAGGAAGGTGAGGGCCAGCATCATCCGCGAGTCCTGGCTACTTCAGTGCCTAGACCCATGTGGTCGGTGGCGACTTCGTAGCTTGGCCCTGATGAGGGTCAGGACTAGGTTGAGGTTAGGAGGGAGAGCAGACACAGAGCCCCGGCATTGGTGCGACTGAGAAGGGGCTGCGCAGTGATCGTGAATGCCAGTATCAACCTTGATTTTTGGCTACCTCAGAGCCTAAGCCGCACGTGCAGAGTGGTCGCTTCGGAGCTTGGCTCCGAGGAGGGTCAGGGATAGGTTGAAGTTAGGTGGGAGAAGAGGCACCGAGCCCTGGTGTTTGTGGGGCTGCCTAGGGACTGCAAACGGAAGGCGAGGGCCAGCATCAGCCTTGATTCCTGGCTATCTCAGTGCCAAGCCCCATGTGGCGGGTGGCCGCTTCGGAGCCTTGCCCCGATGAGGGTAAGGGATATGTCGAGGATAAGTGGGAGAACAGAGACAGAGCGCCGGCGCTGGTGGGGTTGCCAAGGGAAGGTGAGGGCCAGCATCAACCTTGATTCCTGACTACCTTAGTGCCAATCTCCACGTGGAGGGTAGCCGCTTCGGAGCTTGGCCCTGATGAGGGTCTGGGCTAGGTTGAGGTTAGGAGGGAGAACAGAGACAGAGCCCCGGTGTTGTTAGGGCTGCTAGGGACTGCAAACGGAAGGCGAGGGCCAGCATCCGCCTTGATTCCTGGCTATCTCAGTGCCAAGCCCCATGTGGAGTTTGGCCGATTCGGAGCTTTCCCCTGATGAGGATAATGGTTATATCGCTGCTAGGTCAGAGCCGAGACACCGAGCCACGGTGTTGATGGGGTTGAGAAGTAGCTGCCAAGAGATCGTGAGGGCCAGCATCATCCTTGATTCCTGGCTAACTCAGTGCCAAGCCGCATGTGGTGGGTGGCCGCTGCGGATCTTTGCCCCGCTGAGGGTAAGGGATATGTCGAGGCTAAGTGGGAGAACAGACACAGAGCGCCAGTATTGGTGCGGCTGAGAAGGGGCTGTCAAGACATCGTGAGGGCCAGCATCAACCTTGATTCCTGGCTACTTCAGTACCTAAGCCCCACGTGGAGAATGGTCGCTTCGGAGCTTGGCTCCGAGGAGGGTAAGGGATAGGTCGCTGTTAGGTGCGAGCAGAGACACAGAGCCACGGTGTTGGTGGGGCTGCCAAGAGATCGTGAGGGCCAGCATCAGCCTTGGTTCCTGGCTACTTCAGTGCCTGAGCCCCATGTTGAGGGTGGCCTCTTCGGAGCTTGGTTCCGATGAGGCTAAGGGATATGTCGAGAATCAGTGGGAAAACAGAGACAGAGCCCCGGTGTTGGTGAGGCTGCCAAGGAAGGTGAGGGCCAGCATCGTCCGCGAGTCCTGGCTACTTCAGTGCCTAGACCCATGTGGTCGGTGGCGACTTCGTAGCTTGGCCCTGATGAGGGTCAGGACTAGGTTGAGGTTAGGAGGGAGAGCAGACACAGAGCCCCGGCATTGGTGCGACTGAGAAGGGGCTGCGCAGTGATCGTGAATGCCAGTATCAACCTTGATTTTTGGCTACCTCAGAGCCTAAGCCGCACGTGCAGAGTGGTCGCTTCGGAGCTTGGCTCCGAGGAGGGTCAGGGATAGGTTGAAGTTAGGTGGGAGAAGAGGCACCGAGCCCTGGTGTTTGTGGGGCTGCCTAGGGACTGCAAACGGAAGGCGAGGGCCAGCATCAGCCTTGATTCCTGGCTATCTCAGTGCCAAGCCCCATGTGGCGGGTGGCCGCTTCGGAGCCTTGCCCCGATGAGGGTAAGGGATATGTCGAGGATAAGTGGGAGAACAGAGACAGAGCGCCGGCGCTGGTGGGGTTGCCAAGGGAAGGTGAGGGCCAGCATCAACCTTGATTCCTGACTACCTTAGTGCCAATCTCCACGTGGAGGGTAGCCGCTTCGGAGCTTGGCCCTGATGAGGGTCTGGGCTAGGTTGAGGTTAGGAGGGAGAACAGAGACAGAGCCCCGGTGTTGGTAGGGCTGCCTAGGGACTGCAAACGGAAGGCGAGGGCCAGCATCCGCCTTGGTTCCTGGCTATCTCAGTGCCAAGCCCCATGTGGAGTTTGGCCGATTCGGAGCTTTCCCCTGATGAGGATAATGGTTATATCGCTGCTAGGTCAGAGCCGAGACACCGTGCCACGGTGTTGATGGGGTTGAGAAGTAGCTGCCAAGAGATCGTGAGGGCCAGCATTATCCTTGATTCCTGGCTAACTCAGTGCCAAGCCGCATGTGGTGGGTGGCCGCTGCGGAGCTTTGCCCCGATGAGGGTAAGGGATATGTCGAGGATAAGTGGGAGAACAGAGACAGAGCCTCGGTGTTGGTGGGGCTACCAAGGAAAGGTGAGGGCCAGCATCAACCTTGATTTCTGGCTACCTTAGTGCCAAGCTTCACGTGGAGGGTGGACGCTTCAGAGCTTGGCCCTGATGAGGGTCTGGGCTAGGTTGAAGTTAGGAAGGAGAACAGACACAGAGCCCCGGTGGTTGTGGGGCTGCCTAGGGACTGCAAATGGAAGGTGAGGGCCAGCATCAGCCTTGACGCCTGGCTATCTCAGTGCCAAGCCCCTTGTGGAGTTTGGCCTCTGCGGATCTTTGCCCTGATGAGGGTAAGGGATATGTCGAGGGTAAGTGGGACAACAGACACAGGGCGCCGGCGTTGGTGGGGTGCCAAGGGAGGGTGAGGGCCAGCATCAAACTTGATTCCTGACTACCTTATTGCCAATCTCCACGTGGAGTGTGGCCGCTTCGTAGCTTGGCCCTGGTGAGGGTCAGGGCTAGGTTGAGGTTAGGAGGGAAAACAGGCACAGAGCCCCGGATTTGGTGCGGCTGAGACGAGGGTGCCAAGAGATCGTGAGGGCCAGCATCAGCCATGGTTCCTGGCTACTACATTGCGTGAGCCCCAAGTTTGATGGTGGCCTCTTCGGTGCTTGGCTCTGATGAGAGTAAGGGATATGTCGAGGCTAAGTGGGAGAACAGACACAGAGCCCCGGTATTGGTGCGGCTGAGAAGGGGCTGCCAAGAGATCGTGAGGGCCAGCATCAACCTTGATTCCTGGCTACTTCAGTACCTAAGCCCCACGTGGAGAATGGTCGCTTCGGAGCTTGGCTCCGAGGAGGGTAAGGGATAGGTCGCTGTTAGGTGCGAGCAGAGACACAGAGCCCCGGTGTTGGTGGGGCTGAAACGGGGCTGCCAAGAGATCGTGAGGGCCAGCATCAGCCTTGGTTCCTGGCTACTTCAGGGCCTGAGCCCCATGATGAGGGTGGCCTCTTCGGAGCTTGGTTCCGATGAGGCTAAGGGATATGTCGAGAATCAGTGGGAAAACAGAGACAGAGCCCCGGTGTTGGTGAGGCTGCCAAGGAAGGTGAGGGCCAGCATCATCCGCGAGTCCTGGCTACTTCAGTGCCTAGACCCATGTGGTCGGTGGCGACTTCGTAGCTTGGCCCTGATGAGGGTCAGGACTAGGTTGAGGTTAGGAGGGAGAGCAGACACAGAGCCCCGGCATTGGTGCGACTGAGAAGGGGCTGCGCAGTGATCGTGAATGCCAGTATCAACCTTGATTTTTGGCTACCTCAGAGCCTAAGCCGCACGTGCAGAGTGGTCGCTTCGGAGCTTGGCTCCGAGGAGGGTCAGGGATAGGTTGAAGTTAGGTGGGAGAAGAGGCACCGAGCCCTGGTGTTTGTGGGGCTGCCTAGGGACTGCAAACGGAAGGCGAGGGCCAGCATCAGCCTTGATTCCTGGCTATCTCAGTGCCAAGCCCCATGTGGCGGGTGGCCGCTTCGGAGCCTTGCCCCGATGAGGGTAAGGGATATGTCGAGGATAAGTGGGAGAACAGAGACAGAGCGCCGGCGCTGGTGGGGTTGCCAAGGGAAGGTGAGGGCCAGCATCAACCTTGATTCCTGACTACCTTAGTGCCAATCTCCACGTGGAGGGTAGCCGCTTCGGAGCTTGGCCCTGATGAGGGTCTGGGCTAGGTTGAGGTTAGGAGGGAGAACAGAGACAGAGCCCCGGTGTTGGTAGGGCTGCCTAGGGACTGCAAACGGAAGGCGAGGGCCAGCATCCGCCTTGGTTCCTGGCTATCTCAGTGCCAAGCCCCATGTGGAGTTTGGCCGATTCGGAGCTTTCCCCTGATGAGGATAATGGTTATATCGCTGCTAGGTCAGAGCCGAGACACCGTGCCACGGTGTTGATGGGGTTGAGAAGTAGCTGCCAAGAGATCGTGAGGGCCAGCATTATCCTTGATTCCTGGCTAACTCAGTGCCAAGCCGCATGTGGTGGGTGGCCGCTGCGGAGCTTTGCCCCGATGAGGGTAAGGGATATGTCGAGGATAAGTGGGAGAACAGAGACAGAGCCTCGGTGTTGGTGGGGCTACCAAGGAAAGGTGAGGGCCAGCATCAACCTTGATTTCTGGCTACCTTAGTGCCAAGCTTCACGTGGAGGGTGGACGCTTCAGAGCTTGGCCCTGATGAGGGTCTGGGCTAGGTTGAAGTTAGGAAGGAGAACAGACACAGAGCCCCGGTGGTTGTGGGGCTGCCTAGGGACTGCAAATGGAAGGTGAGGGCCAGCATCAGCCTTGACGCCTGGCTATCTCAGTGCCAAGCCCCTTGTGGAGTTTGGCCTCTGCGGATCTTTGCCCTGATGAGGGTAAGGGATATGTCGAGGGTAAGTGGGACAACAGACACAGGGCGCCGGCGTTGGTGGGGTTGCCAAGGGAGGGTGAGGGCCAGCATCAAACTTGATTCCTGACTACCTTATTGCCAATCTCCACGTGGAGTGTGGCCGCTTCGTAGCTTGGCCCTGGTGAGGGTCAGGGCTAGGTTGAGGTTAGGAGGGAAAACAGGCACAGAGCCCCGGATTTGGTGCGGCTGAGACGAGGGTGCCAAGAGATCGTGAGGGCCAGCATCAGCCATGGTTCCTGGCTACTACATTGCGTGAGCCCCAAGTTTGATGGTGGCCTCTTCGGTGCTTGGCTCTGATGAGAGTAAGGGATATGTCGAGGCTAAGTGGGAGAACAGACACAGAGCCCCGGTATTGGTGCGGCTGAGAAGGGGCTGCCAAGAGATCGTGAGGGCCAGCATCAACCTTGATTCCTGGCTACTTCAGTACCTAAGCCCCACGTGGAGAATGGTCGCTTCGGAGCTTGGCTCCGAGGAGGGTAAGGGATAGGTCGCTGTTAGGTGCGAGCAGAGACACAGAGCCCCGGTGTTGGTGGGGCTGAAACGGGGCTGCCAAGAGATCGTGAGGGCCAGCATCAGCCTTGGTTCCTGGCTACTTCAGGGCCTGAGCCCCATGATGAGGGTGGCCTCTTCGGAGCTTGGTTCCGATGAGGCTAAGGGATATGTCGAGAATCAGTGGGAAAACAGAGACAGAGCCCCGGTGTTGGTGAGGCTGCCAAGGAAGGTGAGGGCCAGCATCATCCGCGAGTCCTGGCTACTTCAGTGCCTAGACCCATGTGGTCGGTGGCGACTTCGTAGCTTGGCCCTGATGAGGGTCAGGACTAGGTTGAGGTTAGGAGGGAGAGCAGACACAGAGCCCCGGCATTGGTGCGACTGAGAAGGGGCTGCGCAGTGATCGTGAATGCCAGTATCAACCTTGATTTTTGGCTACCTCAGAGCCTAAGCCGCACGTGCAGAGTGGTCGCTTCGGAGCTTGGCTCCGAGGAGGGTCAGGGATAGGTTGAAGTTAGGTGGGAGAAGAGGCACCGAGCCCTGGTGTTTGTGGGGCTGCCTAGGGACTGCAAACGGAAGGCGAGGGCCAGCATCAGCCTTGATTCCTGGCTATCTCAGTGCCAAGCCCCATGTGGCGGGTGGCCGCTTCGGAGCCTTGCCCCGATGAGGGTAAGGGATATGTCGAGGATAAGTGGGAGAACAGAGACAGAGCGCCGGCGCTGGTGGGGTTGCCAAGGGAAGGTGAGGGCCAGCATCAACCTTGATTCCTGACTACCTTAGTGCCAATCTCCACGTGGAGGGTAGCCGCTTCGGAGCTTGGCCCTGATGAGGGTCTGGGCTAGGTTGAGGTTAGGAGGGAGAACAGAGACAGAGCCCCGGTGTTGGTAGGGCTGCCTAGGGACTGCAAACGGAAGGCGAGGGCCAGCATCCGCCTTGGTTCCTGGCTATCTCAGTGCCAAGCCCCATGTGGAGTTTGGCCGATTCGGAGCTTTCCCCTGATGAGGATAATGGTTATATCGCTGCTAGGTCAGAGCCGAGACACCGTGCCACGGTGTTGATGGGGTTGAGAAGTAGCTGCCAAGAGATCGTGAGGGCCAGCATTATCCTTGATTCCTGGCTAACTCAGTGCCAAGCCGCATGTGGTGGGTGGCCGCTGCGGAGCTTTGCCCCGATGAGGGTAAGGGATATGTCGAGGATAAGTGGGAGAACAGAGACAGAGCCTCGGTGTTGGTGGGGCTACCAAGGAAAGGTGAGGGCCAGCATCAACCTTGATTTCTGGCTACCTTAGTGCCAAGCTTCACGTGGAGGGTGGACGCTTCAGAGCTTGGCCCTGATGAGGGTCTGGGCTAGGTTGAAGTTAGGAAGGAGAACAGACACAGAGCCCCGGTGGTTGTGGGGCTGCCTAGGGACTGCAAATGGAAGGTGAGGGCCAGCATCAGCCTTGACGCCTGGCTATCTCAGTGCCAAGCCCCTTGTGGAGTTTGGCCTCTGCGGATCTTTGCCCTGATGAGGGTAAGGGATATGTCGAGGGTAAGTGGGACAACAGACACAGGGCGCCGGCGTTGGTGGGGTGCCAAGGGAGGGTGAGGGCCAGCATCAAACTTGATTCCTGACTACCTTATTGCCAATCTCCACGTGGAGTGTGGCCGCTTCGTAGCTTGGCCCTGGTGAGGGTCAGGGCTAGGTTGAGGTTAGGAGGGAAAACAGGCACAGAGCCCCGGATTTGGTGCGGCTGAGACGAGGGTGCCAAGAGATCGTGAGGGCCAGCATCAGCCATGGTTCCTGGCTACTACATTGCGTGAGCCCCAAGTTTGATGGTGGCCTCTTCGGTGCTTGGCTCTGATGAGAGTAAGGGATATGTCGAGGCTAAGTGGGAGAACAGACACAGAGCCCCGGTATTGGTGCGGCTGAGAAGGGGCTGCCAAGAGATCGTGAGGGCCAGCATCAACCTTGATTCCTGGCTACTTCAGTACCTAAGCCCCACGTGGAGAATGGTCGCTTCGGAGCTTGGCTCCGAGGAGGGTAAGGGATAGGTCGCTGTTAGGTGCGAGCAGAGACACAGAGCCCCGGTGTTGGTGGGGCTGAAACGGGGCTGCCAAGAGATCGTGAGGGCCAGCATCAGCCTTGGTTCCTGGCTACTTCAGGGCCTGAGCCCCATGATGAGGGTGGCCTCTTCGGAGCTTGGTTCCGATGAGGCTAAGGGATATGTCGAGAATCAGTGGGAAAACAGAGACAGAGCCCCGGTGTTGGTGAGGCTGCCAAGGAAGGTGAGGGCCAGCATCATCCGCGAGTCCTGGCTACTTCAGTGCCTAGACCCATGTGGTCGGTGGCGACTTCGTAGCTTGGCCCTGATGAGGGTCAGGACTAGGTTGAGGTTAGGAGGGAGAGCAGACACAGAGCCCCGGCATTGGTGCGACTGAGAAGGGGCTGCGCAGTGATCGTGAATGCCAGTATCAACCTTGATTTTTGGCTACCTCAGAGCCTAAGCCGCACGTGCAGAGTGGTCGCTTCGGAGCTTGGCTCCGAGGAGGGTCAGGGATAGGTTGAAGTTAGGTGGGAGAAGAGGCACCGAGCCCTGGTGTTTGTGGGGCTGCCTAGGGACTGCAAACGGAAGGCGAGGGCCAGCATCAGCCTTGATTCCTGGCTATCTCAGTGCCAAGCCCCATGTGGCGGGTGGCCGCTTCGGAGCCTTGCCCCGATGAGGGTAAGGGATATGTCGAGGATAAGTGGGAGAACAGAGACAGAGCGCCGGCGCTGGTGGGGTTGCCAAGGGAAGGTGAGGGCCAGCATCAACCTTGATTCCTGACTACCTTAGTGCCAATCTCCACGTGGAGGGTAGCCGCTTCGGAGCTTGGCCCTGATGAGGGTCTGGGCTAGGTTGAGGTTAGGAGGGAGAACAGAGACAGAGCCCCGGTGTTGGTAGGGCTGCCTAGGGACTGCAAACGGAAGGCGAGGGCCAGCATCCGCCTTGGTTCCTGGCTATCTCAGTGCCAAGCCCCATGTGGAGTTTGGCCGATTCGGAGCTTTCCCCTGATGAGGATAATGGTTATATCGCTGCTAGGTCAGAGCCGAGACACCGTGCCACGGTGTTGATGGGGTTGAGAAGTAGCTGCCAAGAGATCGTGAGGGCCAGCATTATCCTTGATTCCTGGCTAACTCAGTGCCAAGCCGCATGTGGTGGGTGGCCGCTGCGGAGCTTTGCCCCGATGAGGGTAAGGGATATGTCGAGGATAAGTGGGAGAACAGAGACAGAGCCTCGGTGTTGGTGGGGCTACCAAGGAAAGGTGAGGGCCAGCATCAACCTTGATTTCTGGCTACCTTAGTGCCAAGCTTCACGTGGAGGGTGGACGCTTCAGAGCTTGGCCCTGATGAGGGTCTGGGCTAGGTTGAAGTTAGGAAGGAGAACAGACACAGAGCCCCGGTGGTTGTGGGGCTGCCTAGGGACTGCAAATGGAAGGTGAGGGCCAGCATCAGCCTTGACGCCTGGCTATCTCAGTGCCAAGCCCCTTGTGGAGTTTGGCCTCTGCGGATCTTTGCCCTGATGAGGGTAAGGGATATGTCGAGGGTAAGTGGGACAACAGACACAGGGCGCCGGCGTTGGTGGGGTTGCCAAGGGAGGGTGAGGGCCAGCATCAAACTTGATTCCTGACTACCTTATTGCCAATCTCCACGTGGAGTGTGGCCGCTTCGTAGCTTGGCCCTGGTGAGGGTCAGGGCTAGGTTGAGGTTAGGAGGGAAAACAGGCACAGAGCCCCGGCTGAGACGAGGCTGCCAAGAGATCGTGAGGGCCAGCATCAGCCACGGTTCCTGGCTACTACATTGCGTGAGCCCCCAGTTTGATGGTGGCCTCTTCGGTGCTTGGCTCTGATGAGAGTAAGGGATATGTCGAGGCTAAGTGGGAGAACAGACACAGAGCCCCGGTATTGGTGCGGCTGAGAAAGGGCTGCCAAGAGATCGTGAGGGCCAGCATCAACCTTGATTCCTGGCTACTTCAGTACCTAAGCCCCACGTGGAGAATGGTCGCTTCGGAGCTTGGCTCCGAGGAGGGTAAGGGATAGGTCGCTGTTAGGTGCGAGCAGAGACACAGAGCCCCGGTGTTGGTGGGGCTGAAACGGGGCTGCCAAGAGATCGTGAGGGCCAGCATCAGCCTTGGTTCCTGGCTACTTCAGGGCCTGAGCCCCATGATGAGGGTGGCCTCTTCGGAGCTTGGTTCCGATGAGGCTAAGGGATATGTCGAGAATGAGTGGGAAAACAGAGACAGAGCCCCGGTGTTGGTGAGGCTGCCAAGGAAGGTGAGGGCCAGCATCATCCGCGAGTCCTGGCTACTTCAGTGCCTAGACCCATGTGGTCGGTGGCGACTTCGTAGCTTGGCCCTGATGAGGGTCAGGACTAGGTTGAGGTTAGGAGGGTGAGCAGACACAGAGCCCCGGCATTGGTGCGACTGAGAAGGGGCTGCGCAGTGATCGTGAATGCCAGTATCAACCTTGATTTTTGGCTACCTCAGAGCCTAAGCCGCACGTGCAGAGTGGTCGCTTCGGAGCTTGGCTCCGAGGAGGGTCAGGGATAGGTTGAAGTTAGGTGGGAGAAGAGGCACCGAGCCCTGGTGTTTGTGGGGCTGCCTAGGGACTGCAAACGGAAGGCGAGGGCCAGCATCAGCCTTGATTCCTGGCTATCTCAGTGCCAAGCCCCATGTGGCGGGTGGCCGCTTCGGAGCCTTGCCCCGATGAGGGTAAGGGATATGTCGAGGATAAGTGGGAGAACAGAGACAGAGCGCCGGCGCTGGTGGGGTTGCCAAGGGAAGGTGAGGGCCAGCATCAACCTTGATTCCTGACTACCTTAGTGCCAATCTCCACGTGGAGGGTAGCCGCTTCGGAGCTTGGCCCTGATGAGGGTCTGGGCTAGGTTGAGGTTAGGAGGGAGAACAGAGACAGAGCCCCGGTGTTGGTAGGGCTGCTAGGGACTGCAAACGGAAGGCGAGGGCCAGCATCCGCCTTGATTCCTGGCTATCTCAGTGCCAAGCCCCATGTGGAGTTTGGCCGATTCGGAGCTTTCCCCTGATGAGGATAATGGTTATATCGCTGCTAGGTCAGAGCCGAGACACCGAGCCACGGTGTTGATGGGGTTGAGAAGTAGCTGCCAAGAGATCGTGAGGGCCAGCATCATCCTTGATTCCTGGCTAACTCAGTGCCAAGCCGCATGTGGTGGGTGGCCGCTGCGGATCTTTGCCCCGCTGAGGGTAAGGGATATGTCGAGGCTAAGTGGGAGAACAGACACAGAGCCCCAGTATTGGTGCGGCTGAGAAGGGGCTGTCAAGAGATCGTGAGGGCCAGCATCAACCTTGATTCCTGGCTACTTCAGTACCTAAGCCCCACGTGGAGAATGGTCGCTTCGGAGCTTGGCTCCGAGGAGGGTAAGGGATAGGTCGCTGTTAGGTGCGAGCAGAGACACAGAGCCACGGTGTTGGTGGGGCTGCCAAGAGATCGTGAGGGCCAGCATCAGCCTTGGTTCCTGGCTACTTCAGTGCCTGAGCCCCATGTTGAGGGTGGCCTCTTCGGAGCTTGGTTCCGATGAGGCTAAGGGATATGTCGAGAATCAGTGGGAAAACAGAGACAGAGCCCCGGTGTTGGTGAGGCTGCCAAGGAAGGTGAGGGCCAGCATCGTCCGCGAGTCCTGGCTACTTCAGTGCCTAGACCCATGTGGTCGGTGGCGACTTCGTAGCTTGGCCCTGATGAGGGTCAGGACTAGGTTGAGGTTAGGAGGGAGAGCAGACACAGAGCCCCGGCATTGGTGCGACTGAGAAGGGGCTGCGCAGTGATCGTGAATGCCAGTATCAACCTTGATTTTTGGCTACCTCAGAGCCTAAGCCGCACGTGCAGAGTGGTCGCTTCGGAGCTTGGCTCCGAGGAGGGTCAGGGATAGGTTGAAGTTAGGTGGGAGAAGAGGCACCGAGCCCTGGTGTTTGTGGGGCTGCCTAGGGACTGCAAACGGAAGGCGAGGGCCAGCATCAGCCTTGATTCCTGGCTATCTCAGTGCCAAGCCCCATGTGGCGGGTGGCCGCTTCGGAGCCTTGCCCCGATGAGGGTAAGGGATATGTCGAGGATAAGTGGGAGAACAGAGACAGAGCGCCGGCGCTGGTGGGGTTGCCAAGGGAAGGTGAGGGCCAGCATCAACCTGGATTCCTGACTACCTTAGTGCCAATCTCCACGTGGAGGGTAGCCGCTTCGGAGCTTGGCCCTGATGAGGGTCTGGGCTAGGTTGAGGTTAGGAGGGAGAACAGAGACAGAGCCCCGGTGTTGGTAGGGCTGCCTAGGGACTGCAAACGGAAGGCGAGGGCCAGCATCCGCCTTGGTTCCTGGCTATCTCAGTGCCAAGCCCCATGTGGAGTTTGGCCGATTCGGAGCTTTCCCCTGATGAGGATGATGGTTATATCGCTGCTAGGTCAGAGCCGAGACACCGTGCCACGGTGTTGATGGGGTTGAGAAGTAGCTGCCAAGAGATCGTGAGGGCCAGCATCATCCTTGATTCCTGGCTAACTCAGTGCCAAGCCGCATGTGGTGGGTGGCCGCTGCGGAGCTTTGCCCCGCTGAGGGTAAGGGATATGTCGAGGATAAGTGGGAGAACAGAGACAGAGCCTCGGTGTTGGTGGGGCTGCCAAGGTATCTTGAGGGCCAGCATCATCCTTGAGTCCTGGCCATTTCTGTGCCTGAGCCGGATGAGGCGGATGGCCGTTTCGGAGCTTGCCTCTGATGAGGAGAAGGGATAGTTTGAGGTTCTGCGTAGATAATGAGACCCTTCTGCATTACATAACGCCACCCAACACATGGACTCCAAACGAGGAGTAGCCCCTTCCCGGACCCATCACCCCTCTCCCTTATTCTCAAACCTAAATATCAGCCTTTGTCGTACCATCTCTCGAGCCCATTTCCTAAACGGCTTCCCACCAGAGGGCGCTCCAACACAGAAAGAACCAGGTTTGAAAGCTGTTTCTTGCTCTTGCCTTTTGTGGCAGCCCTTTCCGAGGGAGCTGCTCTCGCTCTACCACCCAACCAGCAACCTTACCACAGCCCAACTGCAAAGCAGTCAATCCCCTCTTCGGGCTCCCATAAACTAAGAGGCAGGACTGAAAGATGTTGGTGGCTCTCACTTTCCCTTGATAGACCCTTCTCAGCTGCCCAACACCCAGCCAGCTCCAGCACCCCAAATGTGCCATATCCAGCACACCTAGCACTCCTTGCTACACATTGGTGGTGCCTGGTGCTAGGCATGTTCCGTTGCTGAGTTGTGGGGGTGTTGGGTGGTGGGCACTGCAGGGACTGGCTTCTTGTCATGTCCTGGTGCTGGGGATGCTGGGTGCTGGGCTCCGGGGCTGCTGGGCATGTCGAGGTGCTGTGCATTGGCGGTGGGTGTGCTGGGTTGTGTGCATGTGTGGGAATGAGTGCTGGGCCATGGGAGTGCTGGGCCCTGGCAGTGCTGGGTGGAGGGTATGATGGGTGCATGTGTTGGTTTAACCCCAGCCAGCAAATAAACCCCACGCAGCCACTGGCTCACCTCCCCCCTGCACCCCATGGGACTGGGGAGAGAATCGAGAAGGCACAAGTAGGAAAGCTCCCGGGTTGAGATAAAAACAGTTTAACGATTGAAATAAAACGAAGTAGAACAGTAATAATAACAATGAGAACAACAACAACAACAGACGATACAAAGCAGGCAATGCACAATACAACTGCTCACCACTGCCGACCGTGTGTGGGGAGAGCCCCCTCCCCCGCCCCCTCCCATTTTTTATACTGAGCATGATGTCACATGCTATAGAATACCCCACTGGCCAGCTGGGTCAACTACCCCGGCTGTGCTCCCCACCCCTCCACCCCCCTAACCTCCCCCCCGCGAGCTTCCTGTGGGAGGCCGAAAAGAGAGAACAAAAGCCTCCCGGTGCAAGCACCGCCCAGCAACAGCCAAAGCATTAAGGGGCCATCAAGGCTCCTCTCACACCAAACCCAAAAGCCAGCACACCCCCCAAGCTACTGGGAAGAAAGTTAACTCTGTCCCAGCCAGAAGCAGGACAGTGCAGTGCGCTGGAGTTCTGAGTGCTGGGTCCTAGCGGTACTGTGTATGTTCGGGTGCTGGGCATATCCGCATGTGGGTACTGGGCAGTTGGGGTGCTAGGTGGTGGTGGTACTGGATGCTGGGCATTGGGTATGCTGGTTTCTGGGCACTGGTTTTCTGGGGGTGGTGGGTGCTGAGCGCAGCATGTGCTGGGTGCTATGTGCAGATCACTGGGGATAGTGGGGGCTGGTTTGCTGCTTTCTGGTGTGTTGGGTGCTGGGCATGTCTGGGTGCTGGGCACGGGCAGTGGGGGTGCTGGGTATGTCCGGTGGTGGGTGTTGGGCAGTGGGAGTGCTGGGTGCTAGGTACTGGGGATGCTGGGCCCTGGCATTGCTTGGTACTATGCATAACGGAATGGAGGGTATGTCTTGGTTCTGGCCATATCCGGTGCTGGCCATATCCGGTGCTGGGCATATCCGGTGCTAGGTGTGTGCTCTGGGTTTGCTGGGTGCTGTGCTCTGGGGGTATTGGATTCCTGGCCTGTGCATGTGCTGGGCCCTGGTTGTGCTGGGTATGTGTGGGTTTTGGGCAGTATGGGTGCTGTGTGGTGGGCGCAGGGCATGTCTGGGTGCTGGGTGATGGGCACTGGAGGTCCTGGGCGATGGGGAGCAGGGAAGCTGCCTTCTAGGAATGTCTCAGTGCTGGGCATATCCGGGTGCTTGGTACTGTGCAGTGGTGGTGCTGGGTGCTGGGCATGTCCCGGTGCTAGGCAATGGCGGTGCTGGGTGCTTGGTGCTGGGGGTGATGGTCTTTGGGTGTGCTGGGTGGTGGGGCTGCTGGGCATGTGCGGGTGTTGGTTGCTGGGCCCTGGGTGTACTGGATGCTGGACACTGGGGTGGTTGGTTTCTGGACACTGGGGCTTCTGGGTTCTGTGGACTGCGGTTGCTGGGCATGTCCAGGGGCTGTTTGTTGGCGGTGGGTGTGCTGGGTTGTGCACATGTCCGGGAATGAGTGCTGGGCCCTGGGGGTGCTGGGTAGAGGATATGATCGGTGCATGTCGTGGTTTAACCCCAGCCTGCAAATAAACCCTACGCAGCCGCTGGCTCTCCTCCCCCCCCCACCCCGTGGGATGGGGGAGAGAATCGGGAGGGCACAAGTAGGAAAACTCCGGGTTGAGATAAAAACAGTTTAACGATTGAAATAAAACGAAGTAGAACAGTAATAATAACAATGAGAACAACAACAACAACAGACGGCACAAAGCAGGCAATGCAGAATGCAACTGCTCACCACTGCCGACCACGTGTCATGAACTGGGGGAAGGGGGGGGAGTCGTTCCCCGCCCCCTCCCATTTTTTATACTGAGCATGATGTCACATGCTATAGAATACCCCACTGGCCAGCTGGGTCAACTACCCCGGCTGTGCTCCCCACCCCCCCGCCCCCCCACCCCCCCTCCCGTGAGCTTCCTGTGGGAGGCCGAAAAGAGAGAACAAAAGCCTCCCGGTGCAAGCACCGCCCAGCAACAGCCAAAGCATTAAGGGGCCATCAAGGCTCCTCTCACACCAAACCCAAAAGCCAGCACACCCCCCAAGCTACTGGGAAGAAAGTTAACTCTGTCCCAGCCAGAAGCAGGACAGTGCTGAGTGCTGTGTACGTCCGGGTGCTGGGCATGTCTGGGTGCGGGGTACTGGGCACTGGGGGTGGTGGGTATGCTGGATGGTGGGTGTTGGGTATGCTAGTTGCTGGGCACTGGGGATGCTGGGTGTGAGACGTGTGGGGGTGCTGGATGGTGGGTGTTTGCTGTGCTGGGTACAGAGCACTGGGGGTGCTGAGTGCTGCGGGTGTTGGGTGCTGGGCATGTCCAAGTGCTGTGTGCTGATCACTGGAGATGTTGGGGGCTGGTTTGCTGGGATCTGGGCAGTGGTGTGTTGAGTGCTGGGCATGTTTGGGTGCTGGGCATGTCTGGGTACTGGGCACTGGCGGTGTGGGGCAGTTGGGGGTGCTGTGTGCTGGGCACGTCCGGGTGGTGGGTGTTGGGCAGTGGGAGTGTTGGGTTCCAGGTACTGGGGTGCTGGGCCCTGGTATTGCTGGCTACTATACATAACTGAGTGCAGGGTATGTCTTGGTGCTGGATGCTGGGTACTGGAGGTAATGGGTGCTGGGTGCTGGGCATATGCGGTGCTGGGTGGCTGTGCTGGGGTTGCTGGGTGCTGTGCTGTGAGGGTGCTGGATTCCTGGCATGTGCGTGTGCTGTGTGCTGGGCCCTGGTTGTGCCGGGTATGTGTGGGTGCTGGGTGTTGGGCAGTGTGGGTGCTGTGTGGCGGGGCCTGGGCATGTCTGGGTGCTGGGCGGTTGGGATGCTGGGCGGTGGGTAGCAGAGAAGCTGCCTGCTGGGCATGTCTGAGTGCTGGGCATGTGTGGGTGCTGGGTACTGGGCAGTGGGGGTGGTGGGCGTGGTGGTGGTGTGTGCTGGGCATGTCTGGGTGCTGGGCACGTGTGGGTGCTGGGTACTGGGCAGTGGGGGTGGTGGGCGGTGGTGGTGCTGTGTGCTGGGCATGTTGGGCTGCTGGGTTTTGGGCGGTGGGCGTGCTGGGTGTGTGCATGTGTTGGTTTCTGGGCGCTGGGGGTGCTGGGTGCTGTGCACTGGGGTTGCTGGGTGCTGGGCATGTCCGGGTGGTGGGCATGGCTCTGTGCTGAGTCCTGAGGTTCCTGCGTGCTGGGCACTGGGCTTGCTGGTGCTGCTGGTGCAGGTGCTGGGGGCTAGGTGTTGTCCGAAAAGCGGATTCGTGCCCGGCGTGAAAGGAACGAATTCCACATGCTCAGGAGAGAGATTGTTTTATTCAGGCCTGGGTGCTCGGTGGACGTGCCACAAATGAAGCACATCGGGTCTAATCACCTTTCTGTTTGTATCCATGCTTCTCATACATATTTTCAGTTTCTCTTTTACATATTCCTTAAATTTCCGAGAACTGATTATAATATTACATCATCCTAGACATATGCGCACTAAAGCCTTTAGGGTCTCCTTGAGGGTCTCGGGTGGTCGGCAGGGTAGTGAACTCTTCGTGAACCTGTTCCTTTCTTTCCTTCTAAGGTCGAGGTTTGTCTCCGAGCCACGTCTGGACCACGGTTTGTTTATGGTTCTCGTTTCCAAGGTTACTCTTCACTAGAGTCTAACAATGCTTCCAGGAGACACGATTTAGACTACAATTCTACACACCTGCAAACACCACACCTGCTAGTTCCCTAACTTCTAAGCCACAAGTCTTCGTTGTGTAGAATTACAGAAGCGAGCAGTATGGAACAGTAGATACTGTACCTACTGCATCAATCCCCCCCTTTGAGACTTACAATGTTGAGCATCATGAGTCTCACATCATTTAGTTATAAGCATTTGGTCTACAAAAAGACATACATTGAAGCATACAACAAGTAATTAGAACTAAGATGACGATCAGTATTGCAAATAAGAACAACTGTCTGAGCCAATTTAAATTTGGAAGCCACGAAAATGACCAAGAAAGATCTTGCCCTTCTCGTTCCTTAAATCCACAGGCTAAGTCCTTTAATTTTTGAATTTTCTTCGCAATTAACTCTGAATTATCACCTAGGTTCTGCAATACAAAAAGAAGACATGTTGGTTACTTCTCGGGCTAAAAGTTCTCAGATAGTTTGATTTCTCTCCCATTTTGGCAACAGAAATTGGGATTCAGCTTTACTGATCGTCATAATTATTATCAACAGGCTCCACATTTTCTACTCCTAAACCCACAATTTCGTAATTAATTTGGTTTCCTTTCGAACAATAAATATTTTAAATATCACAGATAATTCCGCAACAGCTCTGGTAAGTCATCAAGTACACCTTCAAATTAATTGCAATGCTTCCTTAGGTGTAGATGTCCACGGTCTAGGAGGTATTTTGTTTATTCTGCTGTAATGAATCCAAGAGTCTATTTCTTCTAATTTTACAGCAGTGGTTGTTGTTAATAACACTTGGAAGAGTCCTTTCCACTTTTCTCCAAAGGGGTCATCCTTCCACCTTCGCAGGTAGACTTGGTCTCCTGGGCTGAATGAATGTACCAGAAATTCCAGGGGTAAAAGTGTCCTCAAAAGAACATATTTGTGTAAAGAACTCGCCATTTTACTCAAAGACAAGAGAGATTCAGTTAACACTTTTTCTCCTGTTACGTGCATTCGTTCAAACCTTCCTGTTAGATTGACATTAGAAGGTTTACCACCCGGAATTTCCAATGGACTTACTTCTTCTTTAGCTCTTGGGGTTACCCTAATTCTTAACAAGGCAAGTGGTAAAGCTTCAATCCGTTTCAACTGAGCTTCCTGACATATTTTAGAAATTTGTCTCTTTAATACTTTGTTCATTCTCTCTCTACTTGTCTATTCAATTGTGGTCGTCTTAGTGTCTTACTCACATTCTTAATAACCTCCGCTACAAAATGTGGGCCTCTATCAGAGGACATCTCTTAAGGGACTCCAAATCTTGAAATAATTTCTTTCCATAAGTGTTTTGTTACCTCTTTTGCCTTGTTGGTTTGCCACGGGAAAGCTTTTGGCCATCCGGAGAAGGTATTTACCAATACCAATAAATATCGGTATTGGTTGCACCTTGGTAACTCTGAAAAATCTATTCGCCAATACTCACTGGGAGTTACGCCTTTCCTTACCTCTCCAGGAGGGGGTCGGATTTGTATTTTCGAATTGTTCCTAAGACAAATCTCACATTTAGCACACTCACTCACACTTTTAGCAATCAATAACATTTTAGTCCCTATTTTGCATACCGTTTTACTGACTTGACCATTGCTTCTGCTCCCATATGTGTCTCAGCATGGGTTGTGACCATCAATTTCTTCATGATTTCGGGAGTTACTATACATTGTCCATGCGAAGTAATCCATCATCCTTGATCATTCTTTTTGCACTGTAATAGCTTAGCCAACTTATTTTCTTTTTCGTTATAATTTGGGGATTCTATTTGAATTTCTTTGGATGCACAGCAACTTCTTTGGGTTTTTTTCTGTGGTTTTTTTTTTTTTTTTTTTTTTCGGTACTGCTTCCAATAAATTTAAAATCTCTGTTCCATGCTTTATAGGTGAGCCACTGGCAGACAAAAGTTCTCGCTCTTTCCATATCGCTCCATGGGCATGAACAACTCCAAAAGCATATTTAGAGTCTGTCTAAATATTAACTCTTTTACCTTTAGCCAGATCTAAAGCTCTTGTCCAAGTTGTTATCTTGGCCTTCTGGGCGGATGTATTTGGAGGTAATGCTTTTACTTCTTGGTCTTCGGTTAAAGTTACCGCGGCATAGCCAGCCCTCCTTTCTCCTTTCACAACAAAGCTGCTTCCATCGGTAAATAATTCTTCATCCGGAGTCTGGAGAGGGACATCTCTCAGGTCTGGCCTGCTGGCATATGCCTGTTTGATAACTTGTAAACAATCATGGTTAGGATCGCTCTCTTTTTCACTTGGCATTGAAGAAGCAGGATTTAAAATGGCACTTACTTCAAAATGATGTCATCTTGTTCCACTAACGGAGCTTGATATTGTAGATTGAGGGGGTGCCATCTTGCAAATGGCCTTTTTTTCCTATCATTTCCCAGTCTTCGTTATCCTTGGGAAATCCCAAATCCCAAATAAATTACAGTTTGTTTTGCAATTTGTGCTTTCTTTTCTGACAGCCTGTACCCAGCCATTCCCAACAAGTTTAGCAGGCTAACAGTCTTTTCTTTGCAGATCTCAATAGCATCTGCTCCCAATAGGATGTCAACAACACACTGAAGGAGGGTGATTTGATCTTCCTTACCGGACCAGTGTTCCAGTTCCTTGGTCAAGGCTGCTCCAAAGATGGTTGGGCTATTTTTAAACCCTCGTGGCAGCACAGTCCAGCAGAGCTGAGTTCTCCTCCCAGTCGACAGATCTTCCCATTCAAAGGCAAAAATCTTTTGACTGTTTTCTTCCAGAGCGGTCGAACTCCTGTTTT